>NW_018128003.1:348512-381920 GCF_001952655.1 Monopterus albus
CAGTGCAAATTGAGAGAGAGGATTTCATTAGCCAAAGACATTTTAAAGGATTTTCATTCTCTCTTTTTAGCTCTCTGTCTCTTTTTTCCTCTTTCTCTCCTCAGCCAATGAGAAGATCGACGATATCAATGGCTGCCCCAAGAGCCGTTCTCAGATGGTAGGTTTGTTTTGACAGAACATTGTGAAATCTAAGTGTGTCTGTTTATGTGAAGTAACACATCTTTTGAAGTCTCACTGAGTCATGTGGCCCTCACTGGGAGCTGCAGTGTGAAAGTCTCTGGTGAATAGTTGTAGATGGGGATGGCTAGTGCATTTATTTTTACTTTCGTGGTCTTGCGCGCCGTCCTCGGAAACCCCTGGCTCAGACTTTTGGCAGTTGGCTCTCAGTTGAAAGCATCACGGGCTTTGGATCGGGTTCCTGTTTTGCTTCATCTTGCAAAGCGCACAGCATTCCTCTCATCTCCAGGAGAGAGCTCAGGCTGGCAGCATCATCAGTAATGAAAAAGAACAATTTTACAGCCAGTTATGATGCGTTTCTGTCTACCGTGACATTTAGCATTGATTACCTTTAAAACTTTGCTCATGGGATTTCACCATTTTCCCAGTTTTGTGTTCTTTATGGGGAATGAACTGATAGTCCCTCTGATGCAGGGTTGCCCTGTGTGCAATGTGAAAGGTCATAAATTGGACCAGTGTGCCAGCTGAGGTGGGTATTTTTGGACACTAGCCAGACTACTGAAGCCTCTCCAAGCACCAGAGAGAGAGAGAGAGAGACATATACACCCATAGTTAACAACTGAGGTGGAAGAACAGCTGATCCCTGAATCCATCGTCTCGCTGCAAACATGCATACCCACACTCAACCATATTGTTGTCCAGATTGATATATAGTGTTGTTTTTTTGTTTTTTTTACATTTTATAGTGCTCTCGTATCATGTTTTGATGGTGGTCTGTTTCTGTGTTCTGCCAGTTACAAGTTTATTTAATAGAGCTATGGAGAATGTTCCATCTTTGTAGATAATAACGCCTCAGAGGATGTTAGTCAGGATCTATTCTTAGTTTATCATAACTGAAAATATGGAGCTGGGGCCTGTAACATTATTGGTCTGGCTCTCTCGGGGCTACCTGGCTTCACCGAGCATAACATTGGTCATCCTGGATAACTGGTATCGCGAAGCTGGTTATGAGCACTCAGTTGACTCTGGGTTTTCCAGTCTACCTACGAGCATGTTGTGTGAAAGAAGTGGAGTTGTTACTACATGCAACAGGATCAGAGCCATGAATAAAGTACTTATTATGAAATGAGATACTTGCGGGAAAATGTGGTTGTAGCGACAGCCAAAAGGGATATTCAGTGAAGCTGTAGAGGCATTCCAAGTTAATTAAAAGGCTAATGTTATAAATAGGTGAAGACATTGGTGCAGAATATGTTTTTAGTAGAGAGTGAGAATGTTTTGTTTTTTGTCTGATGATGAACAAACTATTAACAGTAAAGTTAACAGTCATGTCAGACAGTTTGTTCTGTCAAAGCAAAGAGGAGGGGAGAGTAAGAAAAAAGTAAAGTTTTCATCATGGAATGTCATAACAGAAGTTCCACCTATCAGTCACATGACGGCTGGTTGGTAAAACATGTTAGTTTTATAGAGGTTTTTGAACAGCGATTTTAAGAATTCATCAGTCTCTATATTTTCAGTTTTACAACTGCTTGAATATTAGCTTGCTATAGATTTTTTCTTTTCCTCTGCGGAAATGCATGTGTGAACTCACGTAAAAATGACTCTTCTCCCTCTATACTCCCTGTCCAACTCACTATCAAATATGTGCCCCCTCCAAGTCATCTGTAATTGAGCATTTGTGCTCTGTGGTCTCAGTGGTCTGGGCATCTCGCTGTGGTTTGTTGTACTGTTAGCATTTATATCTTGTACAGAATTATCTCACAATATCTCACATCTAGCCTCGCTGCTATCACACAAACACAGCAGCTTTTTCAAAAGTCAAAAGGGTTTCACATACTTTTGACACAAATCTAGTGGTTCCAAATATACAGTTTAGTATAGCAGCGGTTGTGTCATGAATGTCTTTAAACACTGTGTGTGTCAATCATGGGGCAAACAAAAACTCATTTTTATAATGTGCTTTCAAGCAACGAGCGTGCTATCATATTTTGGTTTACATGGAGCTCAGGTGTGTGTATGTGAGTACTTTTGGATTGGTGTGTATAATCTCAACAGGCTTGCCAGCTCTAAAGCAAACTCTGACGCACCAAGCAGCGCTAAGGGCAGGTGCAGCTGCAGTCATTATGCAAATGTGTGCTTTGTGTGTTGTGGCACTGTCAAAATAAACAGACACACATGCAGACACACACTGGTCCTGAGAGTTTAGTTGGCTGCTGGGTTGGAGGAGAATGAGAATCCAGTTTCACTGCTCTTGATTTCATTGCTTTCAAACCCCAGAGCTTCCAAAGCTGCTGCCAATTACCACCATTTAACTTAACCTCAGTGTCTAAATGAATAAACATGGAAATAAGCTCCATCGCTGGAATCAAATGTAGCATTCTCATCTCTCACACTCACTAGCTGAAAGCATCCTGGCTGAAGTATGGGGGTGTTTTTACAACTGGCACATCCTTGTTAAACAAACCTTTATTGTTGGGTCATTCTTTTGCCACCCAATCAGACTGTGTTTGTGTGTGTGTGTGTTTATGATCGCTCAGCCTAGAGCAAGGGTGTTGATTTGACACTGAACTGTTAAAACCACACGGAATGCCACTCAGACACACGGGCAAACATGCACAAGTGTCTCATCCAAGCAACGGCTTGTGAAACTGAATTGGACCTGCTAAGGCCTAAGAAAATTTTTTATTAGCAAACATTTAATTATCCGCATTTCATTGGATAAACTGGATCAATTTACTTCACATACTCTGGGCCATCATTTTGAAGTTAAGTATTACACAGCCTTGTGCTGGTTTACTGTATACTTGACCCTTGCATGGGGATATGTACATGCACATTGAGAGCCGATGTTCCAGTCAAATTCATCGTGTGTCCAACACACCTGGCCAATAAAGCAGATTCTGATTCTTATTCTGAGGAAAAAAAGTAGATTTTAAAGGTACTATTTTGTTAATTGAATGTAATTTATATATATATATGTGTGTGTGTGTGTGTAATCTATTTATAAGTATGTCCACCCTTATTTTGTTGATTATAGAAGTGAAAAGACGTACAGCATAAATACTAATACTAATTTTTACTTGATCAGACCCACCTGGTGTTTAACCTGAGTGCACACAGTCTTATGTGTCTCTGTATTTTTATTCTATCAGGGGTCTTTAGTGTGAAGTTCACAAATTCAGACTGGTAGGTTGATGGCTGCAGTTTGCTTGTAGTAGTTTTATAGATAGTGAAGCTATACGCAGGACAAGACACAAATGATGTTTTATTAATGATTCCCCTGCCTGGTTAATGTTTGATCAAAGGGAGCGGTACTTTCCATGTGTAACAAAGAAAGGGAGAGAGTAATCCCCAACTGTGTTAGCTAGTCAGACCTCAGGTCCTAGACTAAAAGTTAACCTTTTTTGTCTGAAGACAGTTTTTCTTTTACATTAAGGCAACAAAGAACTACCATCTACAGGGGATGGGTAAAAGAAACAAAAATTCTTCACTGAATAACGTAAGCCTATACAACAGCTCTGCATCTAAAACTGCCAGTGTAGAGCTTCTGATCATTTTGTCAGGTGTCCACCCCTTGTAAATACAAACATACTTTGCTCATTTGTTGCATAAGTAAGTCATCTGCTGTACTCACAGTTAGCCTATTCATAGGAACTACAGTTTGTAAATTATACAAAAGGTTTTCCTAGAAACCTCAGCCTTGGGGAAAATGTAGCTATTTTTTAAAAAGGAAAACAATTTGCAGTCTTTTAAATGAATTAAATCAAACAAAAAGTGTTTTTCACACAAATTAATGCTGCTTTGAATAAATTATTCTGCACACAGTTCAGTAAAAATGTTGATGTAGGAAATGTTTGTGCTTGTTTGCAGTAGCAGGTAGTGTGAGTCTCAGGACAATTAGGAAAATCTTAAAGTGTTAATAAAGATTAGCAGTTCTTAAAAGTAGACAAGGAGAAACATCTTTATATATAATAAAGAGACACATTGTGATTACAGGCATGAATTTAAACACACAACTGTAAGTCTATAAACAAGCATTTACAGAAACAATAGGACAGAATGTGCTGCCTGTGCCAGCTGTGCATCATTTTTTATCAATAAGCAGTGAAATCCAGCACTTCTCTGAGGTGTCAAAACGTCTGCAGACAGTTTTAGTCAAGACAGAATGATTGAGATTACATGTCAGAGTTCTGCAAGTGTACTGCAGCTGTAACCTGTGAAACCTCCTGAGAGAGTGAAGGTATGTGTGGGCAGACACTGACAGAACGAACCATACAGCTGCGTACACACACACACACATATAGTTTCACAACATGTTGTCTCATAGCTGTGTTACATGACCAGATTCCACAGTGAGAAAGTCACATGACAGAAGGATTTTGGCAGTAAATTTCACTAAAAACTGTCTTTTGGCAACTTTGGTCATATCCTTCTTCAGACATGTAACAGGCACTCCCTCCCTCTCTTTAGCTTTCTCTCAAGCATGCTCTCTCTCTCTCCTTCTCACTCTGCATCTCAGGCACACACATACTGTACACACACACACACACACGCACCCAAAGAAGTAGCATCCTCATTATAGGAGGAAGGTTTTTTTCAGAGGGCTGTTTGCTGGCCGGCCCTGCGCTGCTGTCAGAGCAGAGGTGACGGTGGCATGGATGGAGGTGTGAGACCAGGCACAGCAGTCACACTGCAAGAACAGGTCGCACATCCAGGCAGGTAGGAGCTCCAGTGTGCAGGCATACAACACCGGTGCTGGAGGAGATTTGTTGCCAGTGTGGTTTTCATTCTGAGCTTGTCCAGAGGTTCTAATGATCAGTAGATTTTCATTTGTGTTTTTTAAACATTTTTTAACAGATTTCATATTTTCAATGATTTCATCAGCCAGTTGTCTTGTTCATGAAGTTTGTGGAGGACAGAAGAGTAATGAGTCATGGGTACCAGGGATGATGTGATTACACAATGTCTCCTATGTCACTAGTGCGCCCTGGAAAACACAACATTATGGCTCTTGATCATATGTCACAGACAGATCAGTAGTATCAGTTAAAGAATACTCACTGCTGGGATTTTTTTTGAGGGACTTGACTTCAGATGTTAGATAACGTTTGCAGAAGTTATACTTGGAATCTGGAATATTGATCTTTGTATTTAGAGCGTAGCCTTAGTAACACATTGCCTGAGAGGAGGGGCTGGGGAGTATAAATAGCCAGGCATTTGTGATGTGGTATTTTAATGAAGCATACAGTTTTTTTTCTGAAGACTACTGCTATTTAAGATGCAACTATAGCAGGGATCCTGAGGCAGCGGGCATGGTTCAGGCACTCAGATGAAGTTTAGCCTGGGGTTAGAGGGGTGTTTCTGAGAGCTCTATTTTAAAGGCGCCTGTAGTATTCAGAGAGTGCCATAGTCTGCATTCCAAGTTTTTCTGCTGTATCACCTTCAAGGGCAACATATGGCAGGCCCTCTAACAGCTGTTTCTGGGGTCAGAGGTCACAGAAATGACAGTAGGGGCAGTGTTGCTGTTCCATCTCAATCAGTGACCCCAGCGCTGTTGGCCTCATTGTTCACACACTAACATGACTTTGAGAGGGAAAGGAGTTTGAAGGAAAAATAAATACAGTATAGTGGTAGTAGTAGTCATGTACTGATTAATAATAATGTACTAAAAATTGGTTTATAATCCAAGTAGTATTCAAGTAAATATTATGTGCTATAAATAGAATAATTAGGGAATGGAGTTAGCTCTTATAATAATAGTAATAATCAGGTTTTGGGTATCAATAAATTTGGTAGTAATACTGTTGTTGGTGATCTGGTGGTGGATGTAGAAAGTCTGGATCGCAGCATATACAGCTGCTGTATATATAATTAAATTAGGGCAAAAACAGAAAACCAAAGATAAGCTTAGACCTAACTATATGTGTAAAGCTACAAAAATTAAGGAAATAAAACAAAAACTGTCAGGGAACAGCAAACAGCAACTAAAGACATAAAACAAGAAATTACCAGAGAACAAAGAACTGAAACTACCCAGGTGCAAGGGGAAATCAGAGTCCATAAAACTAAGGAAATGGGCACAAGGGGCTGAGTCCATTCAGGGAAACAGAGAGCAGGGAATATAAGCTCTCTGGTGAGGAGAAGCGTGGCAGGCAAGGTGGCAGAGTTGAAAACATGAGAAGTCACAGGTGATGAAAGTAGACAAACTAGAAATGAACTGAGGAAGTGTGGTAAAAAAGAGATGATCAAGGGAAGCAAGGAGCAACAGAGTCGAGCTGGGGCAGGAGAGGATGGCATGGCACGGGAAATAATTTCAGAGTAAGAATCTGAACACAGGAAGTAGCTGAGGAACCATAACAGGCTGTGGATGTAACTAAATGTAATGTGCCAGTTGATGGAAGTAACATACTGAAGTGTAAATGTAGTAGTGATTGTAACTAATGGTTGCTGATGTAACTAGGTATGGCTTTAGATAAGGGTAGCACTAAAAACATGGTAACATGGGATTTAATAACATCAATGGGGGGGGTTGATTTGGATTTAGATATACAGTAACACTGTTGGATTTACCTGCAGTATCTGCAGTGAGAGGCATTAGCATATTTTACTAGAGGCAGCTTTTACTTCAGCTTCTCACCTCACAGCCAGATACTTCCCAACAGGAGAACCACAGAGGGAGCTGTAGGTCAAGCTAAATTTAGTTGTTGCATATTAAGTGTAATCATGTCATTAATCTTTAGTGAGCGGGACCTTCCCAGTTGCAGCCCACACCCGGCCTTGTTTACAGAGGATACAGTTCATGTGTATTTTAGTTTGGAAATCACCTGGAGTATCACTGCTGTCTCCCTTGGCTGTGAGCTTATATTTGAGTACAGATTGTTGCAGATTGGCATCAGTGTGTTATAAATCTAAAGTCACTTATAGGAAATGTCATGCTAAAGAAGAATTATCACCTCTTCAGTCCTTCTTTAGTTAATTGCATAGCCTAAAGTAGCACCTTATAACCTACCTCCAGTTGTAATATGAGAGAAATGGCTGTGCCAAACTGATATCTTTTGTTGTACCTGGTGTGTTTGTTCATCAAAGCCAGTTGGTAAACTGATTGTGCAGTCATTCATCTGCACTGGCTCTGCTTGACGACTTTCTTTACAGTATGTGGTTTACCAGCCAGCTTGATTACCAGCCAGGATGCTTGGTGTATAATGGGTCGCTGGGTTCTAAACAAAGCCTGTCTGCTCATCAAATCCTTGCAGTCCAGTGACATCTCAACAGTCTGCTCAGGTTGCCAAGGCTGCTGTCATGGCAACTGAGTCTGTATAGGTGGTTTGCTTCCTTGTAGCTCTACTGATGAAAGTCTACTTAGTTTGAATCCTGTTTTTACTATGTGGTTTGCTTCCTTGTAGCTCTACTGATGAAAGTCTACTTAGTTTGAATCCTGTTTTTACTATGTCAACATATGCCCAGTATTACTTTTTAAGCATGGCACAGGATGACATGTCATTCACTATATACAGTATAAGGCCTACCATTTCCCAACACTGGTATGTTTGTATTCTTTGTCTGCGATCAAAATAATGATTTTGGTACCATGTGTTTGTCTTGCAGCCTGATATCTTTAAAACTTATATACAGAGCTAAATGAGGTGAACACAACGTTAAGTGCATTTCGATGCAGAGCTGCATCCAGACACTGCATAGGAGTGTGCGGCGTTAGCAGATATGCATTGCCGTCCTGTTTTCTAAACGACATTTTCTAAATGTACTGATTTGTATTCCGTGTTAAATATGTATTTACTGAAAAAGGCAATCCAATAAACAGTCGGATTTAGTTTCCCATATAACATCCTATTTTTCACTGCATCAAATCAATGAATATTGAAGGATATGCAATTTGTATTCCCAACATTTTCATTCTTGTCATTGTTGATGTTCAGCATCTCTGCCATCTTTCTTTTCTAGGGAGACTTGTGGATGTCCACTTTCAGTTTAGCCTAAGAGAAACGTGCAAAAGACAAACCAACCTGCTTCCACAAATTATACAAATAAATGCATGCAAATTGAATGGAAACATGCAGGATGTAGTGCCTTACAGCCGTCTCTCTCTGTCCAGATTGAGAACATTGATGCCTGTCTCAGTTTCCTGGCAGCCAAAGGAGTCAACATCCAGGGTCTGTCTGCAGAGGGTAAGGTGGACTCCTGCAGTTCTGCTGTCACTGGAACTGGAGAGGTAGACCCAAACCTTAGATCCAGCTTCTAAACAGATGTTCTTAATGCTATGCAAGAAAGAATAAAAATGGCATCTTTATGCATAGAGACATTTATAATAGCAGGCTTTTTTGTCTGGACACAATACATTAGTGTCAGACAGTACACACATAAACGTAGGCTTGGTAAAGGCTGATTATACCATACCTTTACTCTTGCAGTCCAAGAATATGCCAGTTGGATAGACTGGAGAGCTCAAGGCAGACACAACAAATAGATTGAAACTGTTGTATTTGCAATCTACTGTTGAATACAGCTTTGCAAAAGGATACCAGTGTGCTTGCTGCAAACTGAAGTCTGGTCACTTAATCACATTGATGCCAGGTGAAGGAGCTAGAATGTTACCTTATGGCTTTGATAATATTCAAAGCAGCTCCTCAAATCTAGATTGACTGTGGAATTAAACCGAAAATATGCAACAACAAATATTATGTCACTGTTCAACAGTTGCACTGGATTGTGTATGAAGCTGTGTTGTCGTACTTGAGTTTAGTGACTCGACTACAACACTGGTATGAAGAGAAAGTGATGCAAAAACTTTGACAGTTTTTTGTGTCCATTAAAGTCAGTTGTACAGTTTTTTCACACTGGGTTTCGTTAGGATCACATGTATAAAGAAGACATTCTGCCTTCGACTAAATTTGACTTCCTAAATAGGAGCCACCAGTTACAGACAATAAAGGAACAAGTCATTGTCACAGTATAACAACGATAGGTATACTGCATCAATGACCTGGAACAGCAAGTAAAAGCACTGTGGTAGGTTAGTAGCTTCAGTTTCTTAGCACAGCCCAGTCCACTGCTGTCATTCTGAATCACTGAAGCGAGTTTCTCTACAACCTTCACTCTCATTTTTGCGTTCATCTATCATGGTTGTTCGTTCTTCACTTCGTCTGCCTTTTCCTTCTTAACATAACATGTCCTTCTCCCTGACCCACAGAGATTCGGAATGGTAATTTGAAAGCCATCCTCGGCCTCTTCTTCAGCTTGTCCCGCTACAAACAGCAGCAGCAGCAGGCCCAGCGGCAGAACTCCCAGCCTTCTCTGCCACCCACCACCCAGCCCCAGAGCCCACACCCTCCCCTGAGCCAGCAGAGCAGCACCCCAGCCCAGTTAAGCTACTCTCCGCATGGGACTCCTGCCATTACAGCCCAGAAAGCAGCACAGGCTGACATGCAGTCCAGGTGAGACTCGCTGGCCTGTTTGTGAAAATATTATGAGGATAACTTTGAAACTGGAAGACTGGGTTTGTCTCTGTATTCTCCACTTTCTTGGTGTTTTCACTGTTCCTTCATTTTGCCATCTCTGTCCTCCTGTTCACACTCCCTGTCGTTTATAACTGTAAACATGACTTCTGTCTCTGTCCTCTTCCATATCTCTCTTGTCTTCTCTTCTAGGGATGGGTCTCAGAGTAAACTACTCAAGTTTTCCCTTGGTCAGAAAAAGACATCTAGGTTAGCTTCTTCTGCCTTTCTTCTTTCTTACTCTTCCCTCTCTTTCCTCTACTATGCCACCGGTCCCATCCCATTCCTTGGAAGGTAGTAATTGCCCCTGGTCAAAGATAACATTTTTTTGTAATGTATTGAGTTTCATGTTATTTCTTTGTCTATGATTAAGGGCAATCTCTCCTACAAGCGCTGTCTAATATGCATGAGTGGTAGTGTTGAACACACAGGAACTAAAGCTTCAGGCTCCCTTTTCAGGCGCCCCAGCTCGTCTGGCAGTGCGCGTCATTTGGCCAACCTGCTAAATGGGCTGTCAAAGACCTTTAGATAACCTTTAAGTACGTGTGTGTGCTTGTGTGTGTGGATTTGCTTGACAAGCACATCCCCCATGTAATGTTACATCAATAATTAACACAGAAAGAATCTATGGCTGGAATGTGTTTTTCTAATATGACAGTGTCGTTCAAATTGAGCTTCAGACTGCGTTTGCTATGTTGTTGTCAGGAATTTTTGCATATACATTTGCCTTTTTTAGCATGCAGTACTGCATTATGTGATGATGGACCTTGAAATTGGATTTATGATGTGGTTTTGCATGATGCCCATCCCTGGTTCTGTTTTCATTGCACCTTCCCCACTCCAGCTCTTCTCCAAATTAATGGCTCCACCTTCTGGTCAGAATGTGCAACTGCATGGTAAACAGCGTGGTGCTCTGCAGTCACAAGCTGCTGTCTGTTCTAATATGTACTTTTTTAATGGCCTAGTCATAAAATATACAGACATCCTTAAATTGTGCTGCAGTTTAATCATGCTTTACTTTCAGCATGTGACATTAAATGTACATTTTAATGGATTCAAAAGAGGTAAAAGATTTTCAATGAAAAGCTGTTTCATCCAGAGTTAGTTTCATCTGCAGCTGATTTTATAAAGTATAGTATTTATTTATTGTATTAGACATTTTAGCTTAATGTGTGTGTATGTGTTTGTGTGTGTGCGTGTGTGTGTGTGTGTGTGTGGCATTTGTGGCTTTATAAAGCTGACAGTCTAAATTGATACATAACATGGGTCTTACTAGTTTGGACATTTCTTTTAGTAGGCTGACTGGTCCTGTACTGGATAATGTATACAGTACAAGAGCTGAAAGAGAGCACTGCAACCTGCTTATCAGCATCTGTCTCACAGTCCTAGGATGATGATGATGTTGCCTCTGCTGAATTAGCATATTGTAAGCCGTCTATGTGCTCTGGACTTGGTTAAATTACAGCTCGGCTCACTGACTAAAGACAACAGATTGACTGATGATATAAAATCAAGGTGTCACCAAAGTTCATCGATGGGCAGTATATCTTTCTTAGGTCATGCAGGAAATAAAGGAGCATGACGTGTCATCTAAGAATACTCACAGCTCCCTGGGGCCTGCATTCTGCAGACTGTCCATCCTGCTCAGATACCTCCACAGTGTTCTGAACTGATCTGTCTCCATTAGGATACTATAGGTATATATGGGGCAGTAGAGCTAGAGCAGGAGTAAACAATAATTGAGTTTAAATTTGTTATGCTGTGAGTATCTTCTAATCCAAGCCACAGTTTTAGATTGAAGATGGCCCAGATGTAAACATTTGTCCTGGCAACATTCACTGCTACCAAAAACATAAAGAAAGACTGCAGAGATGTGGCAGCAGTATATCCCGTGGTTAATGTAGTCATCCGTTTGAAATATACTTGACCTTGCAGAGAACACTTTGCCTTAAAAGCTTAATAGGCCAAATAAATGTTTAAGTCATGAAACCACTAAACATTCTCGATGCAGGCATTGACTAAGGTCATAAACTCACAAATTCACAATCTGAAAAGCAAAGTCAAATGGATGTTCATGAGGAGTAATTAAATGTGCTCATCTTTTTGGCAAGCTACACGTAACCATGAGTACCCCAAGGCTCTGTGCTCAGCCTGCTTTTGCTCTTTCTTTATATAAGCAACACAAGTGTTGATACTGATGAAACTCATACTCATTGCTCTGCAGATGAAACAGTTTTTTGTAGCAATACAAGCTGGTGCACTTCATAAACTGCAGTCTCTGTTCAATATTGTATAGTCTCAGCTTATTAAACTCGGGACAAAACCAAGTTAAACCAAATCTAACAGACACTGGTGATATTATGACAACCGAAGGGAAGAAAATCAATATTATAACATGTTACAAATATCTTGGAGTATGGCTTGATGGATGTCTCTCTTTTAAGCAACATATTGAAAGCCCAGGAACCTGCTGCCCTCTGTTGTTGGTGTACTGTACTGTATGCTCCTTAGGAATACACAAAGGGGAGATGATCTACAGTTGCCACCTACCTTAACAGTGTTTTTGGCTTGTTCATGTAAAATGCTCAATCCTAGTTAAGCGATACCCTTCCACTGAAGTTTAGAAACTAGACTAGATATGTGCTTGTCCCAGCAGAAAGTGTTAAAAAGCCTGAAGAACCTGTTGTGTTGCTGTTATATTTGAAATCGAAGGCTTTATACAGCAGATCTCACATCATGTCCAGTCACTGTTTTGAACTGTTTACACCCCATTTCTCCCTTTATGGTTTTATTCTTTTCTCTCCATCTCTCCTCTCTATTCATTGCCTCTCTCTGTCCCCTCACAACCACCTCTCTATCTCTCTTCATCAGACTTCCCGGGCCCACAGTGAGGGTTTCCACTGTCGGCACTGACATACCTCCAAGAGGCTCGGTCAGCGCTGCTGGGAACAGACGCAGTCAGGGCTTTAGTGATAAGACCAAAGCCAACTTGCTCCTGAACAAAGGTAGGTCTAATGTACAACCAAAGACATACACATTTACTAATAGACAGTACTTAAATTTGGTTTGGGATGACATAACACTGAGATATTGGTCTTATAAAGGTGATTGTTGTAGAATTAAAAAGCTGACCAGTTTTTGTGTTTGAACAAAAGAGTGAAAAGCGTCAGCAGCTCTTCAGCTGTTAAAATGTTAATGCTGCTGTGTTTAGGATAATTTTAAGGTGATTTGTGAATCCTCTGGGTGCTTTTTGTTGGTGGTGTTGAAAATGCAATTAGCTCTGTTGCTTTGAGACCAAGGGAAAGTATTAAACACTGTGCCAAACAATAATGAACAGTGCTGCACTGAATAATGAAGGATACATGAGCATAAAAATCAAGATGTTTTCCGTAATAAATGCTCATTGTCCGTCTTTAGTGTTTGCCTCTGTCAGGTCAATTCATTTAATTTTGAGCATAAATTAAGGCTTTGAAATTCACAACTTGAAGACAGAGACTTTATTCTCAATTCTAAAGCCTTACTCTTGGCCTTTCTATTACAAACGAGCTTTAGATGCTGAAGGTCTGGACCTGTGCTCAGTTACTAGTTTAAGGACATCTACACAGTAAGATTTAATCTGAAGATAGTATCATTTAAGTTTAGTGGGGTTTACAACCAGTGATTTTACAACTGTACTCTCATTTGCTGTTTAAGAATGAAGAGTAGATCTGTTTCCTGTCATGTACTTGCATTAGAGTCAGAACTATAGTGTCATGTTTATTAGAAACTGTTTTGACCCACTTTAACTGGCTCTGTCCAGTGTTAGCATTCTGCAGCATTTAAACTGAGCCAGTATATTTGGGTTGTCTAGTGTTGAAATCGCTTCTGTCAATATTCAGTGGGCCAAGGCTTTAGAGACTTATTGTTCACAGTCTAAACTTGTTACCCTGCATTAGGCAGAGAATTTTGACTACCTAGAGAGACACAGTGAAAGAGTGACACACACAAAGAGAGAGAGAGAGCGAGAAGGTCTGTTGTCTGTGTTTAAATAGTGATGAATTAACTGGGACCAACACTGTGAGCAGCACTGTGGGACATTTATTCTGATGTGTTCCACTGGAGACTTGTGTGTGTGTGTGTGTGTGTGCCTGCCTGTCGGATTTTGGGGGGGATTTTCTTGTTTTAGTTTTTTTTTTTTTTTTTGCTCCAGGACGTATACATATATGTGGGTTCATGAAGCAATTGACACCCACTTGGTGTAAGAGTGAAAGGAAGTGCCTTTGAATTTTCATAAATACTGATGAAATGCTTTTTATAGAAGTAAGAAGTAGTGGTAGTGGGAGGAGGTCAAACTTTCTTGCCGAGAGCTAGGTAATCAATACCACTCTCTTGTCAGTATCTAAATATGACACTACAGCAAACTGCATAATGCAAATATTTGCACATTGCAAAATGAAACAGATGAGTGAGGTAGCAACAAGACGGAGCCATTTGTCATAGTGGTCTATACAAATACAGTGTGTGGTGCGTCCACCCCATTTATATCAGTGAGGCTAGACTAAACAGAAACACCTCTCTGTGTAATGCAGCTCAATAGCAGCACAAACTACAGCCTCCGTGGTGACAATATAGTTGAATGAACATCTCTGAAACTGCTTGAACCAAAGCTGACCATTATCACCTTCATGAAGAGTGGGTTCAGTGCTGGACCGTTGTATTAGATTGCTTAAACTTTAGCTCAGTGTACACAATTAACCACCAACTGGGAAGGTATGACAATTGTTTTCATATTAAGTTGGCAGGTTCACTCCAGAAAGGTCTTTTAGAAATCAGATCAAAGTGAACTTCCCAGCATGCAGATTCATGCGTGTGTGTGTGTGTGTGTGTGTGTGTGTGTGTGTGTGTGTGTTTTGGAACATTAGGCCATATGACTGGCAGCAGGCAGGATGAGATTTGCCAGGCAATCCCCCCTTCCCTCTTGCCCTGTTGTTCACATGCGGTCAAGCTCCTCCCCGCTGACATAGTGCTGCACCACACTCCTCCTCCTTCTCTCCAACCTCCTCTTCCTGCACACTGTGGATGGCTGGTGATGGTGTGGGACTCTTCCCTCTCCGTCTGTCCACCTCTTCTTCTTTTCTTCTCATTCTGTTCATCCTGCATGTCTGCAGCACCCGTGAGGTTTGTCAGCTCGCACTAACAGATCACCTTGAGCTAGGACTGCAGGTTGTAGTTTCAGATGATTCACTTGAGCTTTGCATCAAACCTCTTAAGATATGGCAGCAGATTTAGTCAGTTTTACTGGCTTGTTGTCGTTGCTGTTAGAAATGTATGTATTTGAGATGCTGTAGAAAGCAGAGGGTTTTTGCAAGGCGATGTCAAGCTAGTTGCTCTGAAGTTTACATTTTTGTGAAGAATTAGGTTTATAAAGTAATATTGGTCAAGATATTTTGTACTACTTTTAGTGTGAAACTGACACAGAATTTCATTCTAGAACAGTTTGGTTTGGACCTCCAGCATGCATGTTGAGACTTTTGTGCTACACACCGAGACAGTATTTTTGCAGGTTCAGATGGTACGAAAGACACTTGCAGCTTCTGTTGTGAGGTGAGATCTGCTCTGTCTCAGTGGCTCAGACACCTTACCACATGGCTGAACAGTAAAGAAACAGACCTGAAGCTTCTCCTCTGCTCTGCGTTACATAAGGCAACTGTGTCTGGGTGTCCATTAAGTGACACAGAGCAGAGAGACAGAGAGAACAGGGGGCACCTGTGGTTGTGTGTCTGTGCATGTTTCTGTTTGCCCATGTATTTCTGTGTGTTTGATGAGCTGTAGCATCACTGTTTACGTATATTCATGCGGAGAAACATTAAAAAGATTCAGTTTCTGCACAGAAACCATCCGTTCCTCTTACTTTTTGCAGCACAATTACCGAGGAGCGAGTGATAGCAAAAGAGAGCAGGCTTCTGAAATTAGAAGAAAAAAAAAACGGTGTCAACCGATGCTACCTTTAATGCATTTACTGTTTGTTGTCTGCGTGTGTGTGTTCCTGTGCTTACGCAGTTCTGCGGAGCGAGTTTGTTCCTCTATCACATCTAGCAAACATATAGAGGTTCTAGGATTTTATGTTACTGAGCAGAACAAACTCCCCCGTTTGTCCTTAACATTAAATGCACAGCAGAGATTGGTACACACACCGAGAGAAGAGTGTTGACACACATGAAATTACATGGGTTTCCTCAGTTGTAGACAGGCATTAACACAAAGGAACATACAGACTCGAGCGTGACGATCTGTTAGAAGAGTTTAGAGCCCACTTCAACTGATTTCCAAAATTGCTTAGATGTTATCAGGACACGCTACTAGGAGCAGGCAGCTGAACACACCCTGAGCCAACCTCAGTGATGGTGAGACAGGGTTTTATGTCAAACACAAAATAGAATGATGGTCTGTGAACCCTTTTCCTTGGGGTTCACCTCTACTGTCATTTTCTGCTCTTTATTTTAATCTCTAATGACCACATTAATTAAGAAGTTTAGTTGTAAACACAAAAATTCCTCCAGCATGTTTCACGCAGACATCCTCGACCACACTGCAGTTAACAGTGAGCGCTTTACTTCCAGGATTTGGCCCAAGGCTGCACAGGGTCATTAGGTCAGTGACCCATTCTTAGGGCATGTTAAGATAATTATTTATTTATTTTTGCAGGAAAAGTGATTCCCCAATTGCAGTTCCTGCCGGTAATCAAAAGCTAATTTTTCAAAGTGCAGCCAGAAAAAGTGAGACTCATCTGTTGTAATTATATATGATTACCAGATTTGTAACCCTTTTGAATGTGGGGGTTGTAAACAGCAATCTTCCTTTGCACCATAAAATGGAAACCTTTCTCAGCTTGAAAATGTACATAGCTGTATCACAAAAGAAGGCAGTACCTCACTTATTACCAAAATCAAATATTTACTTCACTTTGTGGCTGCTTCATTAAATGCACACATGGAGTGTGTAATTTTATAACAGCAGAACAGGATGAGCAAAGCTTTGGTCAGCAGTGTTAATCACTTCTGTGTCACTTCTGACCCAACACGTTGAAGATTGACCGCTTTTCTTTCACCCTTGGCAACCCAACTGGAGCATGTCAGCCTCGGTCACAGGGTTCAGTCATGACAACAACCAGCTGTGCCAGTATCCAGGGCCCCATTCATGTCCAGCCTTTTATTTCTATTCCTCTCTGACCCAAAATCCAAGGTGAACCCATTCATGGACAGCACAGACCATCCCACTGGCTCACATCAAAGCTTCATTCATCCTAAACCTGCAGTGTGAGCGCCCTTATTCCCCCTGTCGGCTCCATAATCACAGAAGCTCCCTCTCTCATTCGACTACCTCCAATAGGAAACCAGCTAATAGCAACCTGACCCACTTTTCCGATTGATAGCTGCTAGCATGGCTAAATGAGCCCTAATCACTGGCTGCATTGTTTCAGGCTGCACTCACTAAATGCTAAACGGGGGAGAAAGGAGAGGCAGCGAGTGGGTACCTATTTTCAATAAGGACATGAAAGGCGCTGCAAAAATGAAATAAAGCAGAACCAAGGGGTAAACAAGCAGGTTGCATGTTTAAGAATTTGTGTAAATGAATGAGACCATATGAATGTGAAAATAATGTAGTTGATACGAAGGAAAGGAAACTTCACTCACAAATAAACTTGAACTGTTAGAATTATATGATTTGTGTATCAATACATATATAAAAACAGTCTAATTCACAATTTTTTTGTAATTTTCATACTGTAAATGGGTGAGCATCAAAGGTTTTATTTTCTTTAAAGAGTGAAAAAAACCTCGTTTTCCAAATTTAGCTCTCATTTGTCTTTAAGCTAAAACGGGAACATGCTTAATTGTGTGTTTCCTTACTCCTTAAAATACTGATGTTGTCTCTTCCTCAAATTCTTGACCAGGTTGATTGGAACAAAAAAATGAAAAAAGTGAACTGAAAAAAAAAATCTGAACAAAAATCATCCACTTGTTTTGGTCCACAGACTTTCATCAGGTACAGCGAATGGATACAGATAGCACTGGCTGTAAAAAGTGAAGGGGTTTGAATACTTTCTGAAGCCACTGTACTCTGTGTGTGTGTGTGTGTGTGTACACAAAGCAGGAGTGCTATGTTTCAACGGAACTGTTATGATTCATTCCACCCAGAGCTTGCTGCACAGGCCCTCTGTCTCAGTGGCCGTTGGTGTTTGAATATTCAAATGTTACTGCTTTGAACTCTGTGCTGCTGGTGGCACCACTCAGCATTTACACACTAAAAACTTCAGTAGCCCTCGGGACAGTCTAATTTATATAGTAAGTGCAGTGACTTACGCACACCAGGACCTTCAGCTCTTCTCTTCCTCCTTCAGTTGTTGGTAAGTTTGCTTGTTGAGATGCTGCTGAGCGTTGCTGCTTGTTGATTTACCCAGACGTGTTCTTCTTGGGTGATAAATATATAACAGTGGTTCACAGGACTGTGATCACACTGCAAAAAAACTTTTTTCTCTCCACCTGCAAGTTAAATTGTGTTGTTATCCTATTCATTAATCAACTTTACAAGGGATTGAAAAAATCAAACCAGATGTAACCAGACAGTGTTTTTATGTAAAACCAAAAGCAGCCCTTATAAGTCCAAGCCTTACAAGTGCAGCAGTGCTTTCTTGACTCGCCTGCTTGGCAGGACTTTAAAGTACTTGAGTCTGCTCCTCATTGTTTTTATAAACAGTTTGGGATGGGCTTCTCTCACTGTTAGTGCTAAGGGCTTTTTAACAGTTTTGGTGACTAGCCTGTAAGAAAATAATGGTATGTTTGGATGTATCTGCACAAACCACTTCCAGGTCCTTATAAGGCCACATTGTGTGCGGTCAAAGAACACTCGTTCTGACCGTCTGGTTTCTCTTCTCTCCTCCAGATCCTCCCTCTGCTTGAGTTTTCCTCCTCATCTGCACCTACATACAGTATTTCAGTGTTTAATAAAATGTCTGTTTTCTGGTGCAGATTCCACAGAGGGCATGACCTCGCAGCCTTCTGTGATGACTGAGCATGCTCCACCATCTGCGGTGACCGTCAGCTCCTCCACCAACATCCCCGCTGCTACCTCTGCCCTGATTCCCCCCTCATCTTCGTCATCCTCTTCCTCCTCTTCCACAGCCATCCCCCAGCCCATCAGCAACAGCAAGCCCTGGAGGAGTAAGTCAGTGAGCTCCAAGCACACCTCATCTCCTTCCCCCTCCTCCACCAGCACCCCCTTGTCTGCCATGCAGCCCATCAAACAGGAGAAAGACACCTCCTATAAGGCTTCTCCGGCAGCTGAAGCTCCTTCCAAGGTTGTCACTCAGAAATCAATGCTGGAGAAGCTTAAGCTGTTCAACAGTAAATCAGGCTCCAAATCTTCCACCTCCTCCTCGTCCTCCAATGGAGCAGGGGCCCAGAGTGACAACACTGCCCCAGCCAAGAACCCTGGAACAGGACAGGTGGAGAGAGCTGAGACTGCCTCCAACACTGACCCCCTGGAGGAAGATGATGGTAATGTCCGGCCGGGAATGAATGGAGTAGCTCCCTCAGCAGGTACGACTGTCTCTACAACTGCCAGCAGCCCCAAAATTGCCCTGAGGGGCATTGCTCAGCGCACTTTCAGCAGAGCTTTGACTGCCAAGAAGGGGTCTGTTAAAGGCCCCGAGAAGGGAAAGGACAAGGACAAAGGAAAGGAAGTGGGAAAACGTTCCTCGGTCCATGACAAGACAGAGCTCAGGGGTGAGGAGCCAAAGGAGGAAGTAGCACCTGCTGCTATGGACACAGAAAGTTCAAACAAAAGGACCTCTAAAATAGCCAGCTTCATTCCAAAGGGGGGTAAAGTGGCCAAAAAGGAGAGTTCGACCCCTGCACACAGCGGAATACCAAAGCCAGGAGGCAAAACTCAAGGAGTTGGGGGGAAAGCTTCCTCAGTGAAGGAGGCAGGGGATAGGCCTCGGAGCATGCGGTTAGGAGGTGGTCTTGGCATGCACCGCGGACCACTAGACAGAGACAGAGACAGCAGGCACTCCAGCTCTACCTCCAGCCTGGCCTCCACAGAGGGAAGGACTAGCGCCACTCCTGTGGCAGGAGGCGGCACTACACAGAGTACAGCCAGCAACACGGTCAGCGTGCAGCTACCTCAGACTCAACAGCACCACAGCCACCCCAACATGGCCACTGTCGCACCTTTCATGTACAGGTGGGATGATATTTTCTGGGCATATGCTGTTAAATATTTGACTGTGCAGCAGTGATTTTGTCAGTTTTTTTTAATTCTGTTGCCCATTTTGTAGTCAGGTCCAATTTCAACATCATCTTCATAGATGCCATAAATATACCACTGGTGGTCACCACTAACAGTTCATGTAAAAAAAAAAACAATAAGAATACAATTCTAAGTTATTCTAATATTTAAAAAGGAAATGATACAAACAAAGACAACAGAAAACCAAAAGATTGGTAAAGTTGAATTTTTCAGTTCTTGATCATCTAAACTTTTAAATAAGTACAAGTTCTGTCTATTGGCTTGTAAATGTCAAAGTTAGCGAGAACTTTTTTTTAAGCCATCACATGCTGTATATGACACTTGATTCTTTGACAGGATCTGAAAGGATGAAATCTGAATCTAGCCATCTGTGAACTGTTAACCAGGAATGTCACATCTGTTTTTGTTTGTGTGTGGATTTGGCGTGCATTGTCTTCCTGAGTGTACACATGTATCTGGGCAAGTATGTGTGGATGCTGTGTGCCTCTGACCTCTGTCCTGGTCCCTAGTGTGATAAGGATGGAGGTTCCAGTTGCTCTCAGTTTAGAGAGCAACTGGAAGCAACTGGAGTTTAGACTCCAGACACTTCCTGCACTGCTGCCGTTTCTTCCTCTGGACATTCTGACCTGCAGCAAAGCACCCCACCTCCCCCAAACAACCCTGTGCTCAATATGCAGAAGCTTCCAGCTCTGCTGTAAACCAGTTACCAGCAGCATTGTACCTATCAGAAAGGGCAAAGAAATTAGACATGTACTGTATAATCATTGATAGGAATGATCTTTTTCTCCCAACTGCTAAGGGCTAATAAACTAAAAAGAAGACACATGGTCAGAAATAATGAATTCAAGCCAGAAGAACTGTTAGTGCATGGAAATAACATGAAGATTCTGGCAATGTTAAATCATTTAAAACAGCCGTTAAAGAGAAGTTGAGATGCTGTCATTTCTTGGAGCAGTGTAAGAGGCAGTCAGTGGGTTTGACTGGCTTATACTCAGAGAGAGAGTGTGGATAGTAGCCAACAGGGACAAAGTCTGAGATCAGCCAGAGGCTGTACGTGCAATAACGGACACATTCAAACGTCATCGTCTCAAAAAGCACCAGCCAGTGCCGCAGCTGAACTGTATTGATTTAACCTTCAAAGAGACAAACTTTACTGCTGTTTTGGGCTTAGCAGGCATTCATTTTGGATCCTGGTCACAAGACCTGCAACACAGCAGATTTCATTCTTAATCAGGTTTATCCTTCTTTTGTGAAAATTTGCTGAGTATTAGGTTCCCACTAAATGTACAGTAATTGAGAATCAGTGATTTCCCTCACAATTTGTTTTCCCAGATCCCAAACAGACGGTGAGGGAACAGCGAGCACTGAGACTGGCTCAGGAGGTGGAGACATTTGCATTACCAAGAACAGCCAGCCCTCTATCGAGGACCTTTCAGGTGGGCAGTCACTTGCAGTGTAGGGTTTGTCTCTGTTGTCTCTGAACTATGTCTTATCTTTCTGAATTTTGTTACTGTCTCACTCAGGTGAAGACCCAGAGACAAGGAGGTTGAGGACTGTCAGAAACATAGCAGACTTGCGGCAAAACCTGGAGGAGACCATGTCCAGCCTGCGAGGAACTCAGGTCACACACAGGTAAAAAAAAAAGTGCATTTATTTTCCAGATTCCAGATTGAAATATTTGAGGTAAACAGTCATTTTAAAAGCCTGTTATAAAATCATTTTACTTATTTAAAGAGTACTTTGTTCAAAAAGTCAATAACAGATTATCTTGACCCCATATCGTTTAATTCTTTCTTACTGAATGCTGTTTTAAAATGGAATAAAAGAATAAAGTAATATCATCTCAGGTAAATAAGATAGATAACAGAAACGGTGCAGCACAATCACACTGGGTATTTTGCAAAAGAGTAGAATTAACTTTTCTAAAGCATTTTCTGTTCACCTTGTCAAGTCAACAGTGCTCATAGAGAAGTGTATAAAACATGGAAAACAAAACTGTACTGTTTAGGGATCATCAGCCTTCACTGCCCACTACGGTTGGTGGTAAACAGGCTAAATCAGGCAAACTGGAGGGGATCTTAGTGACTGAACTGCCTCACTGTCAACAGACCGTGTGTAGGTTACCTGTAACCTACATGTAACATAGGTTACATGTAGGTTACCTGTAACCTACATGTAACCTACACAGGGATCCTTTTGAGGGATCCTTTACTTTGCTCACAGGGCATGGCTTTTATGTTGACTTTGATTCAGGTTTAACTCTAATCACATTCCGTCCCACACAATATTGACCTCTACTCTGGCTTCATGTCTCTTAGCTGTTTGGATGAAGTGTAGACTCTATATGATCTATTTCAGGTTGTACCAGGATATCAAATCTTTACTTTCTACCCATCTGTCCCATAGGAGATAATGGCATTTGGTTGCCTGTACTATCTCAGAATTCTTTGAACAGATTTCTGTGAAATTTGGTGGGTAGGTCAACCTTGAACTGAGAAACAGTTTGGTTTGGTTTGGTGGTGATCCAAATGTGTGATATCCACTGTTAGACAGTTCTAGAAAATCACTGGACTATCTGTACTGTAACAATGAAAGTAGAGGTTTAACCAATTGCTTGCAATCATTAAATTAGCTCAGAGCACCTTTCAATGGTTTTTGTTTCATAAGGGCCTTATATTTAACTCAGTTTATTTACGCTGCTGTGTCTTGACTTATTCAAATGAAGAGGGTTTGAATTAAACCACATCAGACACAGAAAACATTAAAAATGAATGCTTAATTGATGTATGGGGTCATCTTCTGTATTGAAAGACCTGTCAGTCAGTTTTGAGTGATCGCAGGCTCTAATCTTTTTGTAAAATTACTTTTGTTAATGGATCTGCCCTTTTGTTTATATATGTATCACGTGCCTTTAATCTTTTCTCTCTGCTCAGCACCTTGGAAACCAGCTTTGATGGCGGCATCACCACAGACATCAGCAGTGGAGGCGGTAACAGCAGCAACAGCGGCAGCGGAGGTGGTCGCAGCATCCTCAGCCTGACTTCTACCCGGCCCTCCCTGTCGTCATGGCGACTGGGCCAGTCCAGCCCTCGTCTGCAGGCGGGTGATGCCCCCTCTATGGGGAACGGTTATGGTGGCCGGGTGGTTAGCAGTCAGGGAGGACGTTACCTGTACCCTGGGCATCTCCGGCGGCAGCTGGCTGGCAGGGGAGGAGCCCTCTGTAGCGTGGACCTTGGAGACAGAGCCGGGGAGGACATTGATCTGGACGGCATTGCCATGGAGGTTACAGGATACATGAGCGATGGAGATGTGTTGAGCAAGAACGCTGCACGCACTGATGATGTCACCAGTGGGTAAGTGGATTACACCAGTGGAGATTGTTAATCCTACAAACAGGTTTTAAAATTGGTAATTCTGAAAAAATCAATAAATTAATCAATAAATCTACCAGAAGATGATTACCTGATAGGAGTTATTTATTCATCAATCAAAAGTGCTGCAAAATTCTGGACTTTTCTTAGTGTGAGACAGCTTTTCTCTGTGTTTTACCATTGTAAATAGAATATCTTTAGTTTTTGTTCAGTTGATTTTGAGAAGCGCACCTGATTCCGTGTTCAGTCATCTGAAATCTGCAAAGTGACACATGTTCATATGATAAATGTACACTTATAGTTATAGCCAGAAAAAAAATATTGGTAGATAATCTGTCCTTTTGACGCCCTTTAGAGGCAGCGGTATTTCAGACATTGCCTATAGTGTAAATCTTTATATACAGCACCTGTGCTGGCAGTATCTGTAGTAATGCAGGAAAACTATGCAAGCATTGGGTGTTTTTCCTAAACCTTAACCTTTAAAATGTCTTACATATAATTTATTGAAAAGTTTTCATTCTAAAGTTTCTTTCTGCTACTATTATGAAAACATCATATTGTAGGTTTATAATTTGCTTTTTATGGTTGAAATATGATGTAATTGTTGATCATAACAAGTGAACACAACCTGAAATGATAAAATATTTCCTTGGAAAAAAGGGAAAAAATGAACAGTACCTTAATACTGTAATTTTTATGCAATTAATGTGACCCCATTGGCTTTGTGTTGTCTTGAATGAAAGCTTGCCAGAAGAGGGCAGTAGTGTCCCTTGCTCATAGACCTGTAATGAAGTGTCAGAGTATCCCACACTTTAGCTCCAGCAGCATTCTACTGAGCTCAGATCCCACAAGTATCCCATCTCTCGGCCTGCAGATGCAGTAACGCTGATATGTTGATGACCTGTTTATTGGCTTTCTCTCAAGGCCAGCGTCCATGTTGTAACAAGCCCCCTGCATACCTTGGCTGTCACACTGTGCAATTTAAACCTCTGCTTATTGTTAGATGGAGCTGTAAAAGACACCAACTCACCTTCACATGGCAGTGGAAAACCAAAACCCAAGACACAAGGATCTGGCAATAGGTCAAGGATTAGTTTGCATTAAGATGAGTGTAAATGTAGAAAAACCTCTACAAGCTTAGCAAAGCAAGTTGATAGAAATTAAAAACCTTATATCTCTTAAAATCTGGAATGGAAATTACTTCTTCTGGCCCCCATAGATTTGCACTGATTCACCAGCCCCAAGGCAGCTGTAGAAGTCGAAGGAACTACAGTAAGTGCTCTTGCTCAAAGTGCTTGATATGTCTGAATCCGTGGCTGATCAGACAAAGGCCAAGCCACAGTCACACCTGGACAGGTGATTGATGGGAACAGGTGAACAGGGGCATTTGCGGGGTCAGACCTGTGAGAAAGGCAAAATATAGATTAGAATAGAGAATGTTGTGATGATCTGAACTTGTTCAGGCTGCAACTAAAGATTATTTTTCTTTTTTTAATTAATTGATTAATTGATTCATCATTTTGTCTAGAAAACGTAGGAAATTCAAAGATGAGCTGGGACATGCAAATGTTTAGCGTTTTTACTTGATGAAAAACTTAAATGACTAATGACAGTTATAGAACGTGCCAGTTAATTTCTTGTCATTTCGACACTCTAGTACACGTAATAGATTTTATGATACTTAATGAAGAGGTAATGTTGTTTTGAGCTGGATTTGATATTTAAATTGTGGAAGCTTGGGAATTTTTGGGAGAAGCTGTGCTATAACCTGTCACTACATGTTGTGGCACATACTGTATGTGCTTGGTGCATGTATTTAATCCTCTCAGCTGTGAGAACACAAGGGATGGTTTTACGGATGACTGGCAAAATGTGCTTTTATTCAAATGGAATTGATTCAGTTGGGCTCCTTGTGTTGGGTGGTGAACCTGCAGTCTTTGTCTCTATACAGTATGTGTTTGTGTATATGGAAGGATGTGTATGGGGGTACAAGCATGTAAGCGTGTGTGTATGGTGGGTGGAGGTGCCCTGTGGGTTAGCCTTTTAAAACAGACACAGACTGATGACCTCCACCTCCTCTCTACATCCTCAGGCTGTTTAGTGGTTAGCTTTAGCACAGGCCTGTTAGCATCCACTAACTGGTTCTTCCACACAGTGTTGGGATGTTTACCCAGAGAGGAGGAGCTGGCATTTGGATTACAGCAGCAAACTCTGACATTTAAACTCCTAAATGTCACTTACAGGGTCAGTTCACATGTCTAACAAAAGAGACGTATTGTCTGCCTCACGGTATTTAGCCATGCGGATTGTTTGGGTTCTGTTTGTCCAGGTTTTGAGACATCTGTCTCGGAGGCATCGACTTCCGTCGCAGTATAATGGGGGTGTGTGGAATTAAATTTAGGGTTCTCACATTGTCAGAATGACTTTTCAAAAAAAAAAATCAGTCTAGAAATAATGTCTGTGTTACTTTGAATTATCCACAGACCCCACTGTGAAAAACTAGGTCCAGTGAATCTTATGAAGAATGTGTTTTCAATGCTACAAGTGCCACAGTTTAGGTTGCATTCACCCTAGCTTTGAGCCAGAAATCTTTGGTGAAATCAGTACATCTTAGCAAATATCTGCTGCATATATATGCATATACTTCTAGTGTTAAATGATAATTAATGTGTGACTGGCTTGATGTGCCCCTTTAACTCCCAGTACAATATAATCATGGATGAGAGCCACAGTAAAATTGCCTATAGACATTTCTCTTGCTGAAACAAGTAGATTAATCCATTAGTTGAACAGTACATTAGATTAATAGAAAAACAGTTTTGATAACTGATTGTCATTTATTAATAGTCCATACATTCACTAAGCAGTCACTGTTTTAGCTTCTTAAATTTCAGTGTTTGCTGTTTTTCTGTGTCTTCTGTCATTGTAAAATAAATATTTTTGGGGTTTTTGATTGGGACAAAACAAGAAATTTCAAGGTGTCACCTTCTGCTGTTATGATGCAGTTTATTCCACTATTTTCTGACATTTAACAATTTGGGAAAAAAAGGATAGATAATCAATAATTAAAATAATTATTAGTTGCCAGTCCGGACATTTCCAAGCCATTAAATTCTAAGGATTTATATGTCTTGATAGTTCATTTATTATCCTCAGAATCTCAAAACACAGACAACATGACTGATGACGGCACATTTAGTGTGTGCAATGGTTTTCTCCAACCCCCTTCACTCTTTTTCTTCTTGGGTTCTCTGGCCCTTGGAGACAAGGCCTCCCCCTCCCCACCTCCTTGACTCGGGGGTATGTTGCACGATCCACTCCTCTGGCCTACCCCTCCCTTCCTTCCTCTTCTTCCCTCCCATCCCTCCTGCACCTCCACCTTCTACAGACAAACCCAACCTCCAGTAAAAGCATGTGGAGCTGAGGAGAAAGGCTGCATACCGACACACACTCAGACATTACACACACACATGGGCGCATAGTCTTAAACAAAGAGTTCGTTGAAGGTAACCTCTCACTTCTGATCACCATGATATAGCACGCTCTCTCCTGGTGATATTATTCACTGAACAGCAGCGCTCACTCACTGGTTCAGGCATAATAACATACAGTATCCAGCCGGTTGGAAACAGAAACATCTGCTTTGGAGATTTTTATCAGCAGGGATCAACTCTCACCTGGACTCTTTTGCTTTGGACTGACTGTGTTACCATGTGTGAGGCAGAAAGGTACGTAAGAGTGTTTTAAACAGAAACCCGAGGCGAGCTCCTCCTGTCTGGATCACAGTGTATTCATTCTGTGTCAAATACCTGCAGTTATATTTTCACTAGAACTTTGGCTTCAGTTTGTGTCACAGCAGTGTAAACTCCACCTAGCTGCTCAGCATCAGCCCGTAAACTGTCTTGTTTGGACACGTTTCTCCTGCAGCAGAAGGTTACAGGTTAACAGTCATCTGAAACCAGACAACAGGGAAGTTCAGTTATTCATTAGTGTGACAGAGTAATATGTGACTGTGCACGTCCATCTTCAAGGTGACTTTGCTTTGAGATGATGAGTGTTTTCCATAAGGGACAGCTAACCCCCCACAGAGCTGAAGACCCCAGCATTCTTCATTCTTCAGCTCTCTTCTTTGTCTGTTGTCTCTCGTGTTATTGTGAAAATCTGCTACACAACACGTGTTTTATCAGTGAAGGAAGTTTTCATTGTTTTTTTGTCTTTGACAAACTGTGTTTTTCTTAAAAAAAAAAAAAATTATGGATTAATCTGAAATTTGGTGGTCCATTGCCCGTTTTATTTAACTTTGAGGATTTATGATTGTAACTCTGAAGCATAAGGTAGGTTTATTTATACTGCCCATCTTACCGCAAAGTTGCAAATGCCTGACATGATATCTTATGAACAAATAATGAATAACAATAGCATGTAAACAGAAAAACCCAGAATGATAGAACTCATTTTTGTAATTACTGATGAATACTCAAGGTTCATAAGAGCATCTGAGAATAGGAATGTTTATAGTCTGGATTTAAAGGTGGTTAAAATCAGCCAAGCCTTCTTTCATTTTGAAGTTTGCTGTCCTGTAGCTATTTGGTGCATGGTCACAAATGCTGAATCTGCACGCCTAGTTTGGACTCTTGGGAATGATTACCAAACCACTACCAGATGACTTAAGGCAGCAGACACAGCCTTTATGCTGCTTTGATGTTCTGAGGAGTAAGTTCAACATCTGGTACTAAAACCATGTTACCACAAAGAATAATCACCTAATGCTACAGCCTCCCTCCAGAGCTTTTTAGCCTCTTTTACCTCATTGTTTCCTCAATTCCAGCAGGATGCAAGAGGCAGCTTTTTTGATTAAAAACTCTGATAAACCCATAGTACACTACCTAACCAAACGACACACCAAGTTAACAACAAGCTGGTGAAGAAATTAAATAGCTAGATGCTAAAAAGTCAGCTATTTTTGTCAAGATGTTGGTAGAGACCAAAACAGAGCTAAAAGGAGAGTGAATGGACTTTAATTCATCAGGTGGACACAAACATACATTTAAATGAATTCTAATGTTACTGTGGATTTGATGAATGTGTAAGTATAAATTACAACTTTATAATTCAATTCAATTCAATTTTCAGTTCAACTTTATTTGTATAGAGCCAAATCACAACAAAAGTCGTCTCAGGACACTTTACAAAGTAAGGTCTAGACCTTACAATCATTATTATTATTATTATAGAGTAGAAACCCAACAAGCAAGCACTCTGTGGCACTGGGGAGGGAAAACTCCCTTTAACGGATTAAACCTCCGACAGACCCCGGCTCTTGGTGGGCAGCCTTCTGCCTTGACCGGTTGGGGTCAGTGGATAAAGGAGAGAGAAAAGAAAAGCAACAAGACTCAACAAACATAATGATAAGCAATCAAACACCGAGCATGTCGATGTGGCCGTTGACTGCTCATCAGAAATCTACAGCTCCAGAGCCAGGGATACGTACAGAAAGATACAGGGAGAGAGCGAGGACAGTGAAGTGCTCTGTTGGGATGATAAGGCACTATGAGGTCTTCAAGATACGATGAAGCCTTGTCATTAAGGGCTTTGTATGTTAGGAGAAGGATTTTAAATTCTATTCTGAATTTTACAGGGAGCCAGTGGAGAGAAGCTAATATGGGAGAGATATGATCTCTCTTGCTAGTTCGTGTCAGTACTCTGGCTGCAGCATTTTGGATTAACTAGAGGCTTTTTAGGGAATTATTGGGACATCCTGATAGTAAAGAGTTACAGTAGTCCAGCCTGGAGGTAACAAATGCATGGACCAGTTTTTCAGCATCACTTTGAGACAGGATGCTCCTGATTTTTGCAATATTGCGCAGGTGAAAGAAGGCAGATCTAGAGACTTGGTTTATGTGTGATTTAAAGGACACATCCTGATCTCATTCATCTGGGTTCATAGACAAATATAACTGAGTGTCATCTGTGTGTCAAAGTTGAATTAACAGAATGTTCTGCTGCTCCCAAGTGGCCAGTCATTGCGACTTTGAAAATTATTAACTTATAATCAGAATTGTGGCTCAAAATACTGTAAAGGCTGCAATTTGTTGCACATCTATACAGGTTTGCTGTCAGTGGACTGTCTTCTGGTTGCTGAGGTCTGCAGCTCAGATGCTGAACGTGTTTGACTGCAGGTTAGACAAAGGACCTCTGTCTATAAGAAACACTGTACTGGTTGTATACTGTATATACACCTAAGTATAAATGTGTGTTTTCTGTGTGTGTGCTGGGCTCCCTCTTGCTGAGATCTGCATAGAGATAACACAGAAAGGTTTTTGTGGTCAGACTCTTCCTGGGCTTATTTTTCTAGTCACTTAACTGCAGAAACAGAATCATCACAGTCCCACACAGAAAGCATTCACAGTTTGAAAGGTCCAGGCTCAGCGTTAAATCAGCAAACATTTCATTAGATTACACCCTAGCTAAATGAGTCAATGTTTAGTTCCATTAGGGATAGCCTCCTCTGGCAAATATTTGGGGAATTAGTTAGAGTTGTTATAGTTTGAATGTGAATGTTTGTGTAAGCGTTGAGAGCCTCAGCTCAACTTGCGACTGTAACTCCCCGTAACGGTTAGTTTCTGACTCTGACGACCAATAAATCAAGTCCTTTCAAAAGTAATTTCCTGTTTTGTAATAAAGTGAATGAACTATTTATCCTGAACTTGCATTAACAGTGTAAGTGTAGCTTCTCTTAACAGTCAATAGTAATATCCCAGCCTGGAGCAGAAACTGGACTCAGTGAAGCTGGAGTCAGTGATGAATGACAGTGTCCTTCGTGTACAAATAAAGAACAGACTCATCCTCTGTCTACTGAGCTCCCTCTTCTGTTAAAGAATGCTGTTGTTTACCATTTGGCTACATGCAGGAAATGTGTCTTTTCAGTCAGATTGTTTGCTGTCTTCAGTGTTTGTGTGGGATCTTTTTGCCAACCCTTTAGCTCTAATTGATGAGAGCTTGGCCTCAGCCAGAAAAAGAGATGGATGTGGGTTTCTCCTCCTCTATATACAACAAAAGCAGCTCTGAGAAGAAGAACGTAGGCTATTAACTCTCAAAATCTTAAAACAAAGTGTGGTACTGCTTCAAATCATCCTCTCTGAGCCCCTAAATTGTGTACTGTAGATATGCATTATGGTGCCTGTATCTAATGTATTGTGTTTTGCAGCTATATGACTGACGGAGGTTTGGGTCTGTACACACGGCGCCTGAACCGCCTGCCCGACAACATGGCCGCCGTCAGAGAGACGCTCCATCGAAACATGTCGTCAGGACAGGGAGATGCTGACAGGTAGGTCTAAAAACAATCCCATAGACACATTCTACCCACTTGCTGTCTTACAGTTAGAGGTGATCAGTGTGTGACGTTCAGTTCAGTTCAGAAGTAACTTTGCCTTTTCTACTAAGGACTGTTGTGCACCTTAAGACTTGTTTGCAGGAAGAATGGCACAAAATTACATCTGACACACTTAATCACTTGGCGTCCTTAGTCCCTAAACCTTTTAAGTGTTGTGAAAAGGAACGACAACGTCACACCATGGTAAACGCTTTACTGTTCCAACTTTGGTTAGAATGTGTTGCAGGCATCAGGATTGAAGTGAGTGTTTATTTTGAACAAAAAATAAAGTTGATGAGGTGTCACATCAAATAATGTGCTGCTGTATTGTTTTCACAGTAATACAGGACTCAGATGATTTACAAATCACTGTTTTCAGTTAGAATTTTGATTTTATAAACCATCTCAATGTTTTCTGATTTTGGTTACATCTCCTACTGAATATGCTGAACTTGATGTGTTCAGCTGTGGGAGTTTGTCATATAGCATAAATATAGTCAGCCAACAAGTTTGTGAACATGTCTTGTGGTTGTAATTCAAAAAATATAAAATAGTTCTATCACACTGAAGGTATAGATATGTTGTTTCCTGTAAGCTGAGACAATGTGGATTTCTCTTTTGGTGTCATGCAGCTTTAGTTGAAATCCCTGTGAACAAAGTAGTTCGGGGGGATTTAAATGGATTGTAGATGGGGAAAATCATCTGATAGCACAAAAGGTTTTTATCACAGGTATTGGTGTGAAAGGGAGTTCAAAGCCAAGCTTTTGAGCAGACAGTATAGAGAGCAATGGTTAAAATGGCACAGTGGAAAACTGAAAAGCATCTGAATCACCATCATACTCTGTGTAGTGCATACTGTTATCAGACTGTCATAATGTTTCATCCTGAAAACATCTTGCTGAAATGGAATGTATTAAATAATGAAAGAAATGTCTTTTGAGGCTTTGACTCTCTTTGCCTCTTGCTCTGGGTCTTACCCTCACTTTCTGTTTTACCACTTTATTTTATAGAATAAATCCGTCCGTATAATCCGTCGCGGTGCCTTAGATCAGCTGATCAGCTTCTTCTGGAGGCACCAAGGGCCAGGCGTAAATCTAGGGGGGATAGAGCCTTGGTGGGTCCAAACCTGTGGAATGCTTTGCCTTTTTATATTAGGCAGGCCCCCCTCGTTGTCTATTTTTAAGTCATATTTGAAGACCTACTTGTATTCATTGGTGTTTGGCCAGGAATGAGACTCTGTCTGTAGTGTTAGTTTGTTTTATTGTTTATAGTTTTTTATGTGATGATTTTAGATGTGTATGGTATGTTAAGCGCTTTGGTCAGCTGTGCTGTGGTAAAGCGCTATACAAATAAAGTTGAGTTGAGTTGAGTTGAGAATGACTTTGCATAGATTTTGTTCAGACTTGCACACAGAAGATGTGATGCAACTGAGTTTCGTGCAAGAGATGACACTGCTGATGCAGAAACTGATCCTGGACTTTGGAGAATAGCTTTGAGATGCACGTATTTCTGTGGAGATTTGGGAGAAAAGCTGTGGTCTTTGTCTTGTCACAGACATGGAGAGAGATTGGGTTCCTATTTAGGAGAATAAATGGCTGGAGGAGAAACTGAGCAAGACAAGGGCCTAAAACAGAAATATACAAGGTGAATGAATGTCTCCCCATTTTAAGTCGAGATATCATCAGGTTTTGATGTTTTATTTGTTACGTTTGTTGCGCTTTAGGACTAGTGATGTGTTACACAGACAGACATGCTGGTGTGTCTTGAGGTAGTTTCAAGTGCCCTGAGCAGGCTTTTCTCTAAATCCTCTGGTGTGGCTAATTTCCTGTCTTTCAGACTTTTGACCTTTTCCCCCTTGCTGCCTTACCCAGCATGCACATGTGCACACACAACACACACACACACACACACACACACACACACACACACAGTCTTTCATGTTAAACTCCTCCTGGCCTTAGATGCAACTTTACCAAACTGCCCTTTTCCTCAACTTTCATCTCACCTCCTCTTTTCTCATGCAGTGCTCCATCCTTCCTCTTAGATTTTCTTTTATTTTGTTTTGATTAGAGAGAAGAAGCTGGATAGCAATTAAATGGTAAAAGTTGGGGAATTTCTCTCTTTTTTCCATTGGATGTTACACTTTCATGTTTCCACATGAGGTTTAATGGAACAAGTAGGCGAGTTATGTTTCTCCAGAAACTTTGCATTTCTGCTTTCATGGTTTTCAGACAGCTTCATTATCACTTGCATAAGATTAAAGTGAAGGGCAAGGAAAGAGTTTTAAGATCAAGCGGGGGATGCGGTGATTCTTTTCCCCTGGAAGGAATGTCTGATAAATGTGCTAACTGATTTTAGTTTGGGATTAATTAGAAGAGCTGGGGCAGATAAAAGACATTAGCATAATAAATGGAAGACAGTGGAGCTGGAGGGTAAAGAAACATTACTAGTTTTCTGCTGTAAATGCTCATTTTATACACGAGAGGGATTTAATGATGCAGTTTGGGCAGGTTGGGGGGGGGAAGGAAAGGAAAAACATTTTGTGGCTTTTGAGTGTCACAGTTGAAAGTTTGAGCTCAGAGGTGTTTGCAGTCTGTATTTGCTCACTGGGCGTGTGTGATCCATCTCTAAACCTGCTAAATGTCATTTTTTTACATCCTCTGTTTTGTGATGCAGCTGAGCCTCT
>NW_018128003.1:381941-404486 GCF_001952655.1 Monopterus albus
AGGGAAAGGTGTTAGGTGTCACCATGGCATTTGGGCAAAAAACCTAATGACCCCTTGATGAGGAGGTCACAAGCTTGAAAGAGTTGAGGTCCAAAAACCATTAAGCTTTCATGCTAAAACCCTTCAGATCAAACCAAACCTGGACTAACTTGGAGCATAAAGGATGCAGCTAGAAAAAATAGTGTTGAACAGTTTCAGATAATAGAGAACAGATTGAGATGATTGAAAACCACCCAGACTACATGTCCTATCATTAGCTGAAGTGGTGGCTGTTGGAAGTGCAAAAACTAGTTTTACCAACTGTTGGATGTTTGTAAAGCAGCACGTGGATTCCAGAGAGGAACAAACTGAGTCACGCGACAACAGAACCTGCGAAGCTGGGTAAATAGGCAATAAACAATAGAGACTAGAAGCACTGTATGGATATGTGTGTGAGTGTGTGTCTGTGAGCACACTTATCCCAGTCATTTATCTCTGTGGTCGGAGAAAGAGGAAGCAATTTATAACAGTCTGTCTTCTGATTTGAATTCTCTTTGTAAAGTAGACAAAGGAATGGTCTTTGTGGTGTGAGGCTGCTGTAGCTGTAGAGAGACCCCGCCCCCCCTTCTCGCTGAGACACTGGAGATATCATTTCTCTTTTCCAAATGGGAACTTGACACAAACAAGAGAGAGGAAACCGCTACACAGACCACTCGATTTGAGGCTCATGACTGATGCTTTCACATAAAAAGGGTATAAATCAGTATAATGAGGTGGCAGGGTGGTTACAGGATCCTACTAATGTTTTTTGATTGGTCTATCCCTCTTCTCTACATTTGTCTTGCTTGTGTCTGTACACAAACAGGCTATGTATGCATCATGAAGAACACATTCGAGAAACCTGACCAAGTGCTGATCATCACCAAGATAATATTGTGCAGAAAACAGATGTCATTTTGTTTGGTAACATGTAAAAATGAAAAGAGTCAATATTATTTGTTTGCTCTGAGTTAATGTAAAAAAAAAAAAAGACCACAGCAACTCAAGAAGTTAGATCAACTCAAAACTACCTAAACTCATATGGTACACACACTGTTATGAGCAGAATCACTTAATGTCATGAGACATACTGTGCATGACAACACAGAGTATACCAAAGAGAGGCACACTGCATTTACAGACATCACTAGTTCTCTCATGCTGGAATAACCAACAGGGAAGATTACAGGTGTTTTCTGTTAACCTTCTGTATACAACTGCTGTTCTGTTGGCATCATGTGCTGCTTCTCACAGTATAAACAGCTGCTTCCACTGACAGATATGCCTCCCATCATCAGGTGCCTTTGTCAGCAGCCAGCCATCTAATACCTTTCATTGTCCTCATTATCTGTTAACTATAGATTTAATATCTTTTGTAAAGGCCTTAGTGTTTCTGAGGTACTCGCCAAATAAACTTTAAGTCCACCTGTTGGCTGACATTAACACTGCCAATAGAGACCCAGCCTTGTAAATTATTTTCATGACGTTCTAGCAGAATGAAGGCTGAGCCTGGTTTAACTTTTACCCACAATGCAATGTGACATCATCTTGAACTACACTGCACTGGCCAACCAAATGCATGCAAGCCCACATTCTACTGTGATAACATTTGAGAGTTATAAAAATCCCTTCTCTTTTTTTATAAGCCATTGTGCAGTGCAGGCATCAGAAAAACAGTCAGTTACCTCAACCAGGCTTTGTGGATTGTATTTCATCTTCTTACTGGTACCTGAAACAAATGTCCCCATCTTATGCAGCCTTGATTAATAATGTAGTGTTGTTTTCTGTCTGCACAGCCTGTAATACAACAGTACAGCTGGCTACAAACTAAAATAAATACAAACATGGGTTTCTTCCATTTTCAACTTGTGTAACTAATGTCAGATCTAGTTGCAATTTTACTTTGAAGTTACTTCAGTGTTAAAGTTTATATTTGATTAAATGTTTACATTATTATGAGACATTATTAAATAATTTTGTCTGCCCCCATTATGTGGTATGGAAGTATGATGAATGTTGATCTTTGTTGATGGTTCACTGTATGAAATCCAGCATGGCTGAAGGATTGCATGTGTGCGTATGTATTAGAAGCATCTTCTTCTCTTAACACACACATGCTCCAAGCCCCAGTATGTTATCTGTCCTGTCTGGACTTGAGCAGGTTCCCTGTTGGCCTCGGGGAGAAAGAGAGAGGTTTGCCCTCCTTCATTATCTCTTCTCAGCAACTAACAACAGCTGTCATTCCACCTGTCTCGCTGTCTCGCCCTCTACCTGTCTGTCTGTTCCCTGTAACCCCCACCCCCCACCTGCTCCCCTGGTTTAGCAGATTGAATGTTGTGGTTTGCCCGTGGGCTCTCACTGCAATAATAATCAGTGGATCAGTCTCCTCCCCTCCCTCTGTTGCTATCATTTCATGAGCCAGTGATCCTGTTCCCTGTGGAGCCAGGAGTCTATTTGTATGATAATAATAAACACACAGGAACACAGCTTCATCTGTACTTGTACTCCCCAGACCTATCAGGTCAGTCATGGCCTGCTTGGAGACAACATCGATTTGTTTTTCTGATCACAGGTGCTGTATCAGGTCTACTTCAACATTAACCCTGTAGTATCTGTGTCCCAGTCTGCTGTGTGTGTGTGTTTAGAACCAAATTCCTCCTTTCTTGGGGACATACTTTCATCAAAATGACCGAAATGCTTCTCATTCTTTCCTCTTTTGATTCTATTTGGTATAATTCCAAATATTTTACAAAAATATCTGGAGTATTTCCCGTACAGCCTAACATCTCAGTGTAGCATTGTGTGTGCATCAGTGTGACATTACATCAAAACATTGTCGTGCATTTGTTGATTAAATACAGCAAATGCTGCTCTCCGACCTCATAAAATTGCTATCTTAGTGTCAGACACCACATTACAAAAATAAAAAAAACTGAAAATGTTTACTGGACCAAACTGCAGACATAGAATGGAACTGCATAAACCTTGAGAAAAACAAAACAACACGCTTGTTTCACTTTTTGGTTGAAAGGCCAGTAAATGTCCATTTACTTGCCTTCTTTGCTGAATGTGTGCAACCTTGTTGGTAATGTACCATGATAACAATTTCTACTTTTGTATGGTTATGTTTAGGCACTCACAGCACTTGGATATGGGTTAGAGAAAGCTCATGGTCTGGTTTCATGCAGAAAATGTTGACAGTGACGTCAGACACAGCAACTTACATTACCCTAACCACCTGTTGTTAATAAAAGTAGTGCTTTATTCATTTAAAAATGTTGCCTCTTAAAATTATGTAGCCGGTGATTATGTTTACTGTACCACAAGAACTCATTAGCTGTTGCAGTTTAGTTGTATATAAGCTGAGACAGCTGAGCAGATCATTGACCTCAAGTCAGAGAAGAAAAAAATAGATTTTTGTAAATATATGTTCCCAACACTACACAATGGCCCAGAGGAAAATGTGCTAAACATTTGACCTGACATACTTAACAGCCACTCCTATCGATTGTCAGCTTTCTCCTTATCTTCTGTATGCACACTCACTTATACTCGCAACACATTTTATAAAGCCAAATGCTTTTTCATAGATATCTAAACTCTCACACAGCCTTTGGCTCCCCTTGAATGCTAAATACAACAAATGCTTTCCAGTTCATGCTGCTCTGCTGCCGTGTGTGATGAGGTCTCCTGGGGTGCACTGGAGCAGCCTGACTCAGAGTCTGTAGCTATTGGATATCAACTATAAGGTCAAATATCCCAAGGTGACGATGCTTCCATACACCCACAGACCCCAGATGCTGCAGAACACTAATCCACCTAAACTACAAAAGTCTTAGGGAAGAAAATTACGATTTCCCCTGTTTCCAATCAACAAGAATTTTCTGTGAGCAGGCATTTTATTGATTTATTGAGCATTCTGGCTTAAGGTAGGGTCTCACCAGCTTTTAAAAACAGTAATATTTGAGTGTAAAATCTGTTTGTTGACAGTCTTGATTTATATGAATAGGAAAGGAGAAAGAATTGATGGGGAAGAATTAAGAAGTTTATTATGAGAAGAGAGAAACAGACAGGATCCCGAGAGTAATGAGGTTTTTGTTGCCATAGATACAATATCAGCAGACCCTCTTCACCCATTCTGGGCTTCTAACAAGCACACCTTAGCAAACACACACTGAAGAGGGTGGGGCTCTTACTCAGGTAAATAAGGGTTTTTCTGCCACAAATTCTTATTTCTATATTAAACACTGTAGCTCTAGCATCCACTGTTCTTTTCTCTTGAGCTTACTGGCTGCTTGCAAATTTTTGCTTCATATAGCAGTGAAATGCAGTAGTACTGGCCCAAAGAGAGAGAGTAGCTAGTTATGCGACAAAGGTTGTGGGTTGCATTCAAAACCGGGACGTCTTGGTGGCAGCTGGAATAGCCACCGAACCAGCAATTTCTGCAGGCAAATGCAGAGGTCAGAGGCCCTTGTCTCTGGTCTGTAGTCTCAGCCAGGCTACCAGTAGATGGAGAAAGTAGAGCAAAGGAGCAGAGCCTATTGGACTTTAATTCATCTGTAGTGACTGGTTTGTTGAGCACTGGGTAAGTTTAATCCTCCATTACTCCCATAACTGGTATTTTCTGTAAGTCTACATATGGTTTTGGTTTTGTGGGTGGTGGGATGGGCGTGTTGACCGTGATGAAAACTGGATAAAATTGATTATCCACGGTTTGATTATGCACATTTTACTATGTGAGCTGTAGGCGAAGCCTGGGGACAGAGGTCTGCACATCAGAGGTTTCATGTCATGGACTCTTGAAATGTAACAGGCAACAGACCCACATACTGCTAAGATTTTGTCCCTAATGGTCCCATTTATATAGGAAAATGTCTATTCAATTTCTGTTCAATATCAATGTCAATTGAATTTTTCTTATTTTATTGCCTGATAATTAGTTTTAAGGTTGAAACATTTCTCTTATTCCATACTGACTTATAGTATCACATACAGTAAGTACTTGTATCAGCACTTCCCAGCTCCCGATTACACTGAATGAAGTGTTTAAAACTTAGTGTTGATATATTTACCTAGAATGACACTTCACTGCATTCTAATAATAGTCAAGAGCTTTCTTAATTTAAATACCAGCTCTTTTATATTAACAATAATAAACCTTTATTTAATGTATGTTTTGTCACTGTGATTAAAAATTACATTCAGATGGAAAAACAACTGATCTGTGGTTAAAAACAGAGAGAGAGAGACCAAAGAGTAAAGTGGAGAAAATGTGGTTTGATGTTAAAAGAACCTCCTGAAACTATCATCCGTCATCTGGAGACGCTTTTAAAGGTTTCAAACCAGATGAGCCTAAAAAAGTACAGATTCTAGGCAAAATGTGCCTTTATGCTGTAGCTGTACCACAACAAACTGGTAAGTCTTTATTTATTTGACCCATTTTAGACCACAAGTGTAGAGGCAGGAGTTTCAGCCTTGTGTTTCATTCTAACACAGAGGTGACAATAGGTTGGCTTGTATGTGGTGTGTGTTGAAGTAAGTAATGTGTCTGCATACATGTGAGAAATTCCACGTTTGTCCCAGTGGTCTTAAACATAGCTTTTTGTTGAGTGGATGCATCGCAGTGAAGCTGTGCGCCTGCCTTCAGTGTCATCACAAATGAAGAGTTTACTGTGGATCCTGGTCAGCCGGTCGAAACTAAGGGAGTGTGTGTTTACATATCAAACAGAGAGAGAGAGAAAGAGACAAGTCAAAGGAAATCCTGTGTGAAAGAGAGGCATTCAGAGGGATCTAAACGCTTTGATAAATTCTTTGAGTGCAGATCGTAGATGTTTTCTCAAGACAGGAGACAATGGGACCAGACACAGGAGAGAGAGAGAGAGAGGGAGACATTCCTGAGTGTGTTGTCCAGTCTAGTCTTGTCACTGCAGGGACAGCTGTGTCATTTTCGTACCATGCGGCTCCTGGGCTCTGGCCTGGAATGTGCCAGGTCCCGTCCCACTTTGTTGCCTCCTTCACCCTCCTAGTGTTACTTTTCATAAAATATAAGAAACAGTCTTTTGATTAAGATGACCTTCAAAGGTAGTCGGGTTTAAGTGTTTGGTTTTTTTTTTGGCTCTAATAATTGAAAAGTGATAAAGCCGTCTCTGGAACCTTTCTGAACCCTAAGGCAGAGAGCAGAGCACTGATGTAAGAAAGCCCTTCTCTGTGACACGGTGAAACTGGCAGAACAACATTCCACATCCTGTAGAAATATCTCCTGTTGTGTTTTTCTGTTGTGTTAAAATGGCTGTGCCAATCATTCCTACTAGTAGTCTAATTTGCATATGAATTCTGCACTTGTCTGTTCTCTCTCACTGTTATTTAGATGATTGCATATTGTATAAAAAATCTGTATTGTGTGTCTAATGGGTATTTTGTACAGTATGAGCTGCTATGATCATATCATCACTTGGACTGGATGTGTTCCCAAAACTGTCATGTACCAACTGCCAGATTCCCAACTGTTTGCTGCTGCTAATGTTTACACAGCATTTGGCTTCTTTTGTTAAATGAAAAATAAAAAAAATTTACAAAGAAACTTATTGTTGTTCCTCAAAGTGAGGTACCAAAAACGTGTCATTTAATATTGTTATTGAAAATCAGTTATTGTATTGGTGCTTTTATAAAAAAAAAAAAAATCAAAATGTATCAAGCCCAATCAACAAGGCAGAGCTAAAAACTGATAATCATGTTGTATCCAAGCCAAATACTTGTTTTTCATGCTGTGTCATTATGCAAACCATATTTCGTGACATGTATCTGATGGCGCTGCTATGTTTCAGCTGAATGCGCTTCACGGACTCCTCCGTACAGTCTGTGTACCTGTCAGGTGTCCATGATGTCACCTGTGTCCCCTCCCAACCTTAACGGCTGTATTGTAAGTCCTCCCCTCTTCCTCCCACTGTCTGTCTGTCTGTCTGTGTGGACAAAGATAGCGATTTGGGGTTATATGATCCAGATGCAGCAATCGCCCCTCAAACACAGGAAATCCCCTTACTTATGCTTCACAGCTCTGTTGTCATGTCTGTGTGTGTATTTCTGCAGCACACATCCTGTGTGCATGGGCCAGGGTCAGATGGGTTTTTCTGAAGGGGGGGGGGTTACAGTGCTGGAAGGCCAGCTGACAGACCAACCCAACCGCAGTCCTGAGGGACACACACAAAAAAGTTAAACAAACACAACTAGGGCCTTTTTCTCAGGATACTACCAAGGCACTCCTATTGGCTGTCCCACAAGGAAAGCCTTTTGTCATTGGTCTCATTACTTCCCCCATTCTCTTTGTCTCTTTAAGGAAAGTTTGGAGGTTTGACCTCTGAACTCTTACCTCCTTGGGAGACCAGAAAGATTTCTAAAAAGACCTGGTGAGAGTCGAGGTTTCTCCCTGGAATGTCTTGATCTGGGTCACTTTTCCTCCTCCACTTTCTTCCTCTCTGATCGGTTCGCAGTTCTTTTAGCCCCTTTAATGAGTGAGAGAGTGAAGTCTTATGTCATCCTGGTGAAGTTTTAACTGCACACTCCACTTCATTTAAAGGATCAGTTCACCAAATGAATTTTTCATTGTTTTAAGTACTGCAACCAAAATCCCACTTACTGTCAGTGTATTGTGGTAGAAGCAAAAATTGCTAAATTCCAAAACTTTGAACATGACTACATACTGTTAAAGGTACTCTACCAGTCAGAAGTTGGGGCACACTTTCCCAGCCTGTGGTTAATCTCTCCATGTCCTGTGATTGGCCGTAAAGGGCTCAGTGGTTGTTAACTGGTGGGTTGCTTTGCCAGCAGGAGGCTGTGGGCTGGGCTTTGCTGCTTGGCCTGATCTCTAATTAGCACTGGCTTGTCAGCTGGTCAGGGTGGATCTGTCTGGGAAATTGCAGTCTTGCATACAGAGACAACCATAGATGTAAACCATAGCTGGGAAACACACAGTAAAGCAGCAGTGGGGTGAGGATTGTCCTTCACTTTGTCTGTGATCATATGGCTTTGACTTGTGTTGCTGTTTGATGCTTGTTAGGCTTATTTAGGGCTTGGGGTATGTGTATGCCTGTGTTTCAGTGTGCTACTGTATGTAGCTGCAGCAGTGAAGTGGTTAACAATCTCCGGGGACGCTCATGTTACCAGCAGCAGTGCATGTCCCCCCACCCCCCATAGTTTCTATCTCACTTAGTCTAAAGCAGAGAGAGAGAGAGAGAGAGAGAGAGAGAGTGCCCAGGGGATGAAGCATCAGTGCAATGTGTGACAAAGGAGCTCAGCTTAGAAACACTGCCAGGCAAGAGAGGGAGAGGGTGAGAGACAATGAGAAAGAGAAGCAGAGAGTGAGACAGACCTTTGGCTGTGTGAACTCTCTCAGTGGCATGGAGTCATGAAGCTCTCTGTGCAGCTTGGCATATTCCCTCAGCGCTCCAGTTCCCACGGCAGCACAGGCACCCTGACCAGGTAGATGCGTGTGTGTGTGTGTGTGTGTGTGTGTCTATGCACCAGTGTGTGAAGGAAACTTTGTCCTCTGAGTGATGATGTCTTTGCATGTTCAGAAGTGGGTTTGTATATGTCTGTTCCTTCATGGCTGTCCCCATTATTTTCTTTCTCTCTGAGTGTATGTTATGTGGGGGACTTTTCCCTTGTGGTTGTATAGATGAGTTGAAACTGTTGTGGTCACTGGTCATGTCTCGGCACCTCGGCTTGTCGGCTCCTTGGATGCTTTCATCGCTAAACCTCAGTGCTGCCGTTTGATTCATTCTTCTGGTGCATTCAGAAGGAAGTAGTGTTTTCCCTCTGTCTCTGTCAGGCTATCAGCAAGGTTGCTCAAAAAGCTGTTGAGTGAATGTTTTGAAATCGGCTTAGCACTCAGCTGATTAGGTTTTGATGGGAATAAGAATCTGGGATTTCAGCCAGTGAACATTCTTTGTTTTTGTTTAGTTTGTTAAGACGTAATGATGTGTTCATGTGCTGGTGGTGATGAGTGAGAAGCTCTGCACTGACTTGCTGTGTTATCTGAAAATCTAACGGATGAATGAAAAGCTTTATCACTGGGTATCGAGCTTCAGTGCTTCTTGTGTGCACCAAGTGAAATGTTCTGTATCATCAATTATCAAAAACTGTCAAGTGTCAAATGTTGTTAAACTGAACTCCTTCTGGAATTATGGTTTATTTCATTTATATTTTGGTTAAAAAAACATTTTGTAGAAAAAAGTTTATGTTGCTCCAACAAATGTTTTAGGGAATCAGAATCAAAGAAACCAGGTACCGTGCTAGTAGCAAAACTTTTCACACAATATGGTGATTAAAGAGCTGACATAATAAATTGAGTCAATAATTGGTTTATTGGTGAACTAATTGCTGATTAGTCATTTTGATAATTAATTAAGTCATGTATCAATTACAAACATGATCTGGGTCTCAAATGTGAGGATTCATTGCTTTTTCTTTCAGTTTGATATTATATGACCTGAATATCTTTCATTTTGGATTGTACTGTAGGTAGCACAACTGTCCTAAACAATCTGGACACATCGTCTTTGGCTCGGAGAGCTGGTGATGGGCATTTCATATTCAAACAGTTCATCACCTTAGTGGCAACAAATAATCATTGTCTTAATCAGTAATGAAAATAATCTTTGTTGCCTTGTTGATGTGATGGCAAATGATCGGTGTGCTCAATAAAAAGACAAGAAGGTGCAAGACTGTACAGCTGCTTTAAAGCTTAAGTGTTCATCCACAAAGTGTGTGTCATTAGTGGTTATTGTCTGTGGGTGTGTTCACGCTGCCACACAAGAGACTTTAACAGGTTTAATGTATCATCTGTCTTTACTGAACAGTATAAAAATGCACCGCTAGCTTGACAACACCAGTTCTGTGTGCGTGTCTGTCCTCTGGTGCAGTCGACCCTGCGCTGCCCGTCACCATCAGCCACCCTCTGGCCCTTTCAGAGTGATGTTTGCCAACTGGCCGGGCTTCCTGTCCCCCACAGATGCCCGGAGGATACACACACACAGACGCACACACATATTTACAGATCTCCTGAATTAACTCACAGCCTGTTTGCTGTGTTCAGATGGGTCTGTTTGAACAAGTCACAGACACACAAGCCCACCATGATGTCATCCCTTTGGCGGGCCTTTGTTCGCATGATAGACAACCCCATTCAGCCTGTTGATGTGTATGTGTGTGGAGAAGAAAGGAAGAGAACAATCAAGCAGTCGGAGACTCTGGATCAGTCTTTCTCTAATTATTGTTTGCAGTTTTATTTCTACTTAATACTGCAGTTAATGGATTACACTTTCCTTTTTTATTCATATAACAGCGTCCATTTAACAGAAAACAACTACAAAGTCAACTTTATACTTGCTGTCTTGAATATAATATATAATATTATATATAGGATGTGTATGCATCTATGCTTAACAGCCAATATGATTGACATTTAAATATCACACTTAGTTTGCAAAAACGAAAACTTCACTGCAGCTCTAAAAAGCAGTTTGGAGTGACTGATGAAGGGCAGCAGCATTGTTGTGTCTTTAGGCTTTACCGACTGTCTGCTAGTAAATTTTAGTGCCCATCTCTTCAAAGATGTATGAAACAAGAAGCAAGTCGACCTGCCCATCATCGCCACTTTGGAACAGTTATTGTTAAAAGAGAACTAAATCTTTCTTTGTCCTCTGTCTTTTGTGTGTCCAGCTGGGATGACAGCAGCTCTGTGAGCAGCGGCATCAGCGACAACATCGACACCGATGACATCAACACCAGCTCCTCCATCTCCTCCTACGCCAACACGCCTGGGGCTCAGCGCAAGGGCCTCAGCACACAGGTGAACCTGCGCACACACACACATGAATGATACTAGATGTTTTTTATGACTGGGCTAGGGGTTGGGATAGCAGGTTCCTTTTTGGAGCTGGTTTCACATTGGAACTGGACTAATTGAGCTTATAGTAGAATAAATCTCAGCAAATGACTTAACTCTCATAAATCTCTTCTCCATGTCTATTTCAGATGTGAGTAATGTGCAAAACATTCAGGTATTAATTTATTAAAACATGTAATACACAAAACAGTTTTAGTTCTTTTAATATTAGTGTTTGGGTTTTAGCACTTAAATCATTTTTGCCGTTTCAAATTGTTAGAAGCTGTTTTCATAAACGAAAACTTTAAAAAGGGGGATTTGGGTGTACCAAGTAAACTTGATACTAGATTCGGGTTTGATTTGAAATTCCATGAAAACATTATTGTACCAGGGGTTCAGGTCCTCATTTGCTTGTATCATGACAGTGGGTCATTTTCCTTATTCAGAAGAAGCCTAACCTAATGATCCCTTTTGTGGTTTATTGTCCCAGGTTGATATTGCTGGTATCAGTGCTTCATATCATCACTACCTGCTGTCAGTTACTAGATGCCAACATGAAGAGCCAGAGATTTCCTCACTTAAACATGTTGCCTCACAAACATCAGTAACTTTATTTAGGGTATATTCTAGTGCCTCCAAAAGGGGCCTTATTTCTGGTGTTCAGGAGAAGAATGCATTTGAACAACACTGACATCTCAACATGACACGCAGCAACCATAAACCCTTCAACCTTCTATAATTTTCTATTTAAAAAATATGACCTCTTGAAGGCAGCATGAGTTGAGACTTGTGAACAGACTACATGTGCACAGCATTACAAGAAGACACTCGAAACAACCATCACGCACACACAGAGCCACATTGATTGAGTCACAGACATTATTAGAAGTTTAAGCTTGTAGAGTTATAGAGTATTTCAGAGGAATGAGTGTCTCTAACTTCAAGCTGTGTTGCAGATCATTCCAAAGTCTGGTGCATAGTACTGGAAACCAGTTTGCCCCAGTCCAGAGCTGGTATTAGAAAATTTTAAATCCAATCTCTCCTGTGATCTGGTGTAATAATTAAGGATGTTAAATATCTCTGCAGCTTTGACAGCAAGGCCTTATATAGATGAAGACACAGGTATGTTGATGCCTTTTTAGATGCTAGTGAGTGACCATTGGGCTTATCCATATAACTCACAGTGGTGAGTATGGTATCTAGCAACCAGTGGTTCAAAGATAGTAGTAGCAGCAGCATGAGCATACAGTATGGTTTATGGTGGACTGTGCCATGTCTGTCCCAGCATTCCTCTACATTCAGAGAAGAATGTGAGATTATGTCTGGGTGGCATAGCTGTGAGCTCACAAAGCTAAAGCTGATTCTGACGGTGGCCTCAAATGATTAAACACTGATTAAGAGTATTAAGAGTCCCTACCATTCAGTAAGGTGATCCTTGATATGATAATTTTGTCAGCTGACTCACGTGTATGTCTCACACACACATATATTGTGATTGATGGTGAAGCAACTTGTGTTCCCATTATTGCTGCAGAGGTTGAGGTTGAGGTGCCAAAGAAAAAACAAAGGCGCACACAAAGGGGCCTTTCTCTCAGTAGACATACTCTGACAGTGTAGGTTAATAAAGTCTGCCTCATCTGTCCTCTGGTAATAACACACATTGACTGGAATGTGGTTTTATAAAGGTCAGAGCAGTTCGCTGCATTTTTGTAGCAGATAAACGGAATCAACTCACTAGATGCCTGTCATTCCTCAAACAGCTGTAATTCACAGTGTTTGTTGAGATTTTAGTTTGAAGAACCCAAATGCAGATGATGGATGATGTGATAATGGCAATTTGCTGAAGACAGGTAGGATAATACACAGGACAAAACTCAGGAGGATAAACTCAGTAATGATATATACAGTACATCTCTCTCTCTCTGTCTATATATATATTGTTGCTCTTAAGAGGCTTATAGTTAGCAATGTTTTTTTTACAGCATTAAAAGAAAAATATTCAAATGTCTTTCTTCTGAGAAAGCTTCCATAGTTTTAATATTTGCTATTCAGACACCTGAAAACTTTAAATCATGTAATTTCTTTATGAGATGCTGAGCAAAGCAAAAGCAGCAAAACGCCTCTCACATTAGGAGAACACTTTCTGATCAGGCCCTGATGCGGTCAAATAGCTTCCTGAGAAATTGTAACGGTGACAGTGGTGTGAATACAGGGAGGATTACCCAGCATGATGGTTGTTGTCCTTCTGTAAGATGGAGTGATGTTTAGAGGCACTTAGCAAGGTCTCATAAAAAACCCTTTTTGATCTGACGTGCTGTGTGTTTGTGTGTGTTTCCAGCCTGTGACGGATGCAGAGAAACATTCGGCCTCCGCAGTGGTGCACCAAGCCTGGTCAGGGGATGAGGTGAAGAGGCCAGACGGTGGGTCAGACAGTGGGGTCAGAATGGAGCCAGGCTCCAAGTGGAGCCGCCGAAACCCCTCCGATATCTCTGATGAGTCTGACAAGGGTGGCTCAGGAAGGAAGACCCCCTCCGTGTCCCACACGGGTTCTTGGAGGAGAGGCATGAGTACTCAGGTGGGGGTGACATCCCCCCGGACTAAAAGCACCAGTAGCACAAGCTCCTTGGGCTCTGTTGGCCTCAAGACCCACAGTTCAGGTAATACACATCACAAATAATAAAAAAAAAAGATAATTACTTTCACTTTTTAAAATACAGTTGCACAAACCTTTACAAGAAAAACGGTAAAAACAGATAAGGCACAGAAGATCTGAGTGAATAAAGCAGTTGAATAAAAGCCCAGTTGAATAACAAGATTGCAGTAGCAAGTCCGTAGTGCAATAAACTGTAGAGAGAGCCCACCTCATGCACCGGTATGATAGCTCAAACTGTATATATGATTATAATATTTATGAACACTGCCTCTCCTCCTCCTTCTCCCTCCCTCCCCTCTACTCCTGATTGCTCTACTCTGTTGTCTGTTGTTGTATTCTGCCTGATGCCAAAGCACACAGAGCCTCTGTGCCAAAGACAGATTCCTTGTATGCATGACATAGTTGGCCAATAAAACTGACTTATGACATATAAAACCCCAAATACATAATTAATAAGTCAAAGCTCAAAGGCTCTATCACTTTTTTTTATCGAAGTTTGGGATTTGGAACAGTGATAAGAGAGGTTTCTGAGGATCTCAGGGAGCAGTAGGGGGCATAAGGTCAGAAATACACCTTGGGGCAAGACCTCTCTAGGCTTTACAGCAAAAGTAAGCAGGAGAATTTCACAATCAATTCAGAGAACAACATGTAACCAACGTAGAAGTCAGGATGAGTCACAGTTGATCGTGTGATCTTCAGTATGAAACTGTGTGCACCCACACACCTGGCTGATGTCTCCCTCTGTGTCTCCTGCAGGTAAGACAGATGATGTCAAGGTGTCAGAAAAAGGACACGTCTCTCCTCGTTCTAACGGCCTTCACCGCTCGCCTTCGGATGCAGGACGCAGCAGTGGCGATGAAGCAAAGAAACATTCAATTCCCACCAGCCGAACACCGACAACAAGCACCCTCACACACACTGTCTCAGACCCCTACTCCCAGACGCACACACTTGCCTCGCGCACCCCAACCAGCACCTTTGGCTTCAAGAAGCAAGGTCCTGGAATGGTAACCATGGTTACTGCCAGCGGTGCCACCATCACCAGTGGTTCAGCCACCCTGGGGAAGATGCCAAAATCTGGAACACGCTCACTGGCAGGAGGCCTGAAGCCTGGTGGGCAGGATGGAGGATCAGCACTGGGTCACCACGATGATAGCTTCCTCCCCATGAGCGCCCGCTCTACGCTGCAGTATCGCAGCCTGCCCAGACCCAGCCGCTCAGGAGCTGCCACCCGCAGTGGGAACCGTTCATCTACCAGCAGCATCGAAGCCGCTGTACTGTCTGTCACATCTCACAGTAAAAATTCAATCAACATCACCAAGGCCAGTGGTTCAGGGGGCTTGCTGGCCAATCAGACAGATCGGGAGAAGGGCGTATCTGAAATTGATAACCTGAGGAGTGCAGCTGTAATGCAGGGTGGAGGAGCAGCAACTGTTCCTCTGACAGGAAGACAACAGGTTTCCTCACCTACACTACGCAGGTGAGCACACACACCCTCTTACAGAGCATCACTGTTATGTCAGTAATCCTGCAGACATAGTGATGGCTAACTGATGAGCCACACTGAGTGGGGCCCTCTTATATGGGCTTGACTTTACCCACATATAGCACGCACACAAAAGACCATTTTAAAAGACAGTAATAACTCAGTCACTGTAAATGATAAGCAGTAGTCAGTAAGGATCACATGTATGGGCTTGTTTCACACACATACACTGTCAGTGAGGTTAAATCAGACCATTGTTAATGTAGGCCATGAGCTGGGCTGTTCAGCTGCCAAGCCGCAGCCTTGGCGGTGGGGGTAGGGGTAATAGGGTGCAGGGTAATAGGAGCTGAGTCTTACCTCAGCGATCTGCCCTCATTAATGTGAGGGACTGATAACGCTTCAAAGAGGCTGTGTGCTGCTGTTATCATCCATCACGGATACAGTCATCACAGCCTGCCACTGAGCTCAGGACTAGCAGAGAACCAGAAATGAGTTCTGTGTTGGCCTTGAATAGATCTAAGCATTTACTCTACCTGATTCAGCCACGAATATTTACATGAAATTTGCTGGTATTATTCCTGGGAGGATGAAGCGTAATGATTTTGGTGACATCCCCGCTGCCCCAAGCCTTTCTTATCCTGCCATCAGGCTAAAGTTTCCACTTTTACAAAAGGAAACTTTGCTTTGAGCAACTTCAAAACTAAATCTAAAAATAGATGTAGAGGGTAATCAATGAGATGTATCTCCTATATGAGACATTCCCATTAAAGGTCGTTAAAAAGGCAATGTTCCACTTTTTCATAGAAATCCATATACTGTAGCTCTCGCATTCCTTTTCTTCTGTCATTATGCTCATTTTATTAATTTATCCTATGATTCATTATAATGTCAGAAATTGGTGACATTTTAAAGTCCTCTCTTTTGCATCCTTCCTTTCCTCCCTGATTTTCCCCAGATTGTTTGGTGGCAAGCCCAATAAACAAACTTCGGTCACCACAGTTGAAAACATGAAGAACTCTACTGTTATCTCTAACCCCCACGCTACCATGAACCATGTGACTACAGTGCTAGAGTCCCCTGATGGAGGGCTGGGAGGTGTGGACAGCGAGACCAGCAGCCCCCTGTTTGCAGGGAGAGCGCTGGGATCGGGGATGGGGACGCTGGGCAGCGAGCAGGTGAGCACATAGAGTAAAATAATGGAGAGAGTGGATTGTGTGTTAGTGAACAAATAACATGGATGTTAAAATCAGCAGTGAGCTCCTGGAAGATTATTAATCTGTGATTTTCCAAGGTAAAACTTCACTATGCACTGTAGGCTACTGTGTAAACTGTATGATGAAGCTTTAAATGTTAAATCATGTTTATTCTTGTGCTTTTAGAGTCATACATCTTCTCTTCTACCTTTCCTTTAAAATCACCAAAGTAGCCTGTTTTATTTTAGAACTGTCATGGGACCAGCCTTTTACTCATAAGCTATGATGTTATTTTTAGCTGCACACAGTCTCCAACTGCCCACCACCCACCATTTACCATGAAAAGAGGCCAAGTATTTTTTTTTTTCAAATTGATTTTGGAGTTGCATTCAAGTTCTTTTTAGCCATGTGATAAGTGTTGATCCAGAAATGGCAACGTTAGTTTGTTGCTCAGTCCACTTCCTTGATCCAGACTGAAATATCTTGACAATTAGGGAGTGTGATGAAATGTTGTACAGAAATTTATTGTGCCTAGAGGATGAATCCTACTTGTTTTTGTTGTTTTTTTTTTGTTTGTTTGTTTATGTGTTAGGCCATAAAACTGTGCATTCAGTTATGCCCCTCCCCTGTTATGTCCCTACAAGTTATGCCTACCAGATATGGCTCCTATTAGAAGTAATGCCCCCCTGTAGCAGGTTGAAGTTTGAAGGAGGGTTTAGGGGCATAACTGGACAAATCATGTTACACCTCTGTGCATTTCACCTGCCTTGCAGTCCACAGACACACCTTTCTACATTGTGTTTCATGCTAATTAGCAAATGTTAGCACACTAACACAATAAACTCAGATAATGCCTGCTCAATATCAGTATGTTAGCATAATCATTGTGAGTATGTTAGCATGCTGATCTTACAGGCAATAAAGGTAAAATTTGGGTATGTTAGCATGCTGATGTTACAGGCAATAAAGGTAAAATTTGGGTTTAAAGCTACAGTATGCAACTTCTTTCAAATATTTCTGTTGTAGAAATCTGCTCAAAAACTTGATCTTAATGTGGAGAGGTGCTGTCGAAGCCTCCTGTGACCCAGACTCATTGAACAGCACTGGCAGCAGTGCAGAGATATTGGCTTCTAAAAGGTTTTGAGTGAGATTGACCTCTCTGACTAATCAGAGATTTTCAATTATTTCTGCTTGATCAGTAAGGTTTGTTGCATTCTCATTTATTGTAATTTCATTACAACAGATATCTGAAGAGCTGGGCAGAGCGTGGCGGAGTGTGATAAAGCATAGTAGAGAAGGGAGAGGGAGCGCTGGGCAGAGTGATTTGGAGTATCTTGCTAGTGCTACCTTTAGTTACATATTGTAGCTTTAAGATGAAATATGATCATATACATACATTTGAGCTTAGGGTTGACTAAGTACAGTGGGAAGCTGTTTATAGGCTTTGCTGACACAAAGATGGTTTTATTCTCACCTGACTAATGCCACAAACCTCCTGATCATCTTGAAATGCTAATGACTGTGTTCATTGGGAGTACAGATGGGCAGTGTAGACACTTGTTTAACTGTAGGTTACATACTGAAGCAGAACCAAGACGTGTGAGCATGCTCAGTCAAGAACTTGCCCTCATGTTCTCACATGATTCATAAGGCTTTATCAGATTTGTTATGAATCATAACGTGACTCACTGTTTTTCAAGGCAGGCACATTTGCGGGGGGAAAAAAGAATTGATCAGGGCTATGAGTGTTTTCATTTCAATGATTAAATGTCTTTTTATTATTCATATTATCTTTTTAAAGTCAGAAACCAGTAAAACATCACAATTAGAGTTTCCCAAAGTTTAGGGTAATATCTTTACACTCATTGTTTGGTTCAACTGACTGTCCAAAACACATATGCATTTATTTAACATAAAGATGAGGAAAAACAGCAAATTCTCACTATTATGATGGTTTTATAGGAATTTCGCACATAAAATTAATCATGTCCAGTAACTGTATAAAGTGCTTAATTCACTTGTTGTTTCTGCACTCGAATACACAGACTGATATTGAAAACGATATCCTTTCATCCCCTCCACAGGCCTCCAGTCCCAGCTCAGCCTACTCCTCCACTGGCCCCTCCAACAGTCTGACGTGGGGCACCACGTTCAGCACCTCCTCTGCCCATAGCAGGGAGGGCACGCTGGGGGGGCATGGTGGGATGGGCAGTGTGGGCTACCCCTCAGTCAGCAGCATGCACACCAGCAGCGAGTCAATCGACATGAGCCTGGGCAGCACTGGAGGTGGCGGTGGCCATGGGACCCACAAAGAGGACACTCTGTCCGCACTGGGCCGCACCAGCAGTGTCAAGACTGGCATGTCTGAGAGGTGAGGACACACAAAAGTGGGGAATGTTTGGGTCATGCATTTAAAAACAAGCAAACAAAGAAACGCGTTTGGTTTTCTGGCTTGCATCTTGCCTTCATTATTATGGTATGCAAGTTTTTTCCAGATAATATACACACAATCTGTTAATTTGTGTCTAAATTGAACAACCGATGTGGCAACAAGTATTGTAGGGTAACACACAATGCTAAAATGCAGTGTGACAGTAGCACAAAAAAAAAATCACTAAAATGAGCAAACTAATGTTAGCTCCATGGCAATATCTGTCTAAAGCTTGCTAACATTAGCCACCATATGCTACATGTCATACCAGACCAAGTAAGACTGTGCTAGCAAAGCCTGTGCATGTGGTGAACTGAGCAAGAAATTTTAATGCTTATGATTGCAAGTTTTCATTTATAAAATATTGAATGCTCTATTTCTTCTTTCAGAAGTTACATCGTGTTGCATAATACTTCGAATTTATTGCAGTTCAGCAGTAAATATTGTCGAGTCTAGTCATTTTGTAGGATAACATTTTAGATAGAAAACATGTTAAGTTTATAAAATATTATTCTTTGTCACAGGTGTAAATAACCCAAGGGTTGAAAAAAGTTGAAAAAATAATTTACCTATTACTGCTTACATGTTAAAGCATCAGTGACAATAATCAAATGGTATATGTATGTGTATACATGCTTTGAAAACAGTCACTCTGCACAATGAGTACTTTTACTTGTCATACATAAGTATAGCATTTTTTTTGTCATATTTCAGTTCAACATCAGTTTTTGAAAGCAGGATGTTTACTTGTAGTGGAGTTTTTTTTTAAATCTTTCACTTAAGCAAAGGATAAATATTAAATATTTTTTTCACCATTGCTGACCATGTTAAAATTCTGCCCAGATCTGACGTTAATTCATTTTAAAAAGCCGAGACAATGCACAAAGCAGCCATCGTGGTGAGGTGCCACTTTTTGTCTGTTGTTCTGTTTGTGCTCGAGCAGAGAAGCAAAATCTCATGGCATCTTCAGTCGATTATACAGTAATTGTGGACACTGTAGCGGATTCCATCATGACAGGTTAACTGTGTAATGTGACAGGAATGTCTCAGAGGAAACCTAATAGCATTTGGACTCAGAGCTTTGGGGCTATGACATCACCCTCCTCACTCAGTTGTCTTCTTAAGTTCATTGGTGAATGATGTTAAAGTTGAATTCTATTGTGGATTTCCTCATCTACTTTATTCTCTAAAACCCTCTTTTTCCTCTGTCTGTTGTGCGTTTCCTTCCTGTCTTCCATCAGTCCCCTTTCCTCCCCCTCCGCTAGCCCTATATTCAGCCGAAACACACTACCTCGGAAGCAAGACAGGTAAATGTACCTGTATGTAGTCTTAGGCTTCTGGTGAAACAGCTGTGGAGGTTCCTGCTAAGCCACCACCTGCTGCTGCACAGAGAGCATCACGAAGTACTTTAGAGACTACCCCTGTGTGGCAGCTTGTTGTTGTTGTTTTTTTGTATCACTCTGTGTGGCAGTTTGATTTTTTTTTTTTTTTTTTTAGCACCTATAACTCCTGTATGAGGAAATTTGTGAGAGAGTGTTACTGTAATATAAGGTTGTCTTGTGTGGATGCTGACATACTGCCACCTTGTGGTAGATTTAATATGTGCAGATTTACCCAATAGCACGAGCACAGGATGTTTACTGTTGATTTACACTGCAAAAACCTCTCAATCTTATGGAATATTTTTAATATTTCTCAGCCTTTCTTATTTTGGGAGAGGCAGATTTTTTTCATTTTTATGAAGGAGGACATTTTTGGACTGAATAAAAGAAAAATGTTTGGTGAGACAGTGTTTTACACTGTATAAGTTAGGATGCAGTAGTGTTGAAAAAATATCTGTACAGGTTAACAGTAATATAGTCTTTTAGAGATGCAGCCACATGTTTTCGTTTTTCCTCTTCTGAAGTGTTTCTCTCCCACAGCGGGCCACACTGTGGTAGAAACACTCTACCTAAGAAGGGACTCAGGTACTGACTTGACTTGCTGCTGGACATGTTGCGCTTTTGCACACTGGTTCACCAAACTGTCTTCTGTTTGTCTTTTTTTTTCTGTGTCTGCATTCATCCTTCGAGGCTTGTGCTCACGCTTTTAAAAATGCTTCTGAAGTTTTTATTTGGCACGTGTTGTGTTGTGCTTCTGTGAAGAGGCATGTCACTTTGTTGTACAGAGCTATCACTGTGCTATGCTGTAGTAGGATTGATTTGGGTTGTCAAAGATCCTTTGGCTTCTGCTTTTTTCCCCCCAGTTTCTGTTGCTTGCAGTTGAGTCAGCCTCCGTTTATACTGTTGTAATTAATTTTTTTAGTGTCTGGTTCAGCTGATGATCCCAGCTACTAATCTGGCTGCTTGAGAGTAAAAATCCACCTCAGTGATTGAGAAAAGACAGAAAAATCAGAATATCACACAGAATCCATGTTGCACTCATTCTACTTTATGTCTCTGCTTCTACTTAAAATGTCCACTTTTCTTTTACTCTCTCTAGGTATGGCCCTTCCCCACAGCTGCGAGGCCATGAGGAGGCCCGTGACTGGCTGCGCTCCCACTCCACCAGCGGGCTGCAGGACTCAGCTAGCAACTCCCCTTTCTCCCCTGGCTCCAGCCTCACCTCCCCCTCCGGCACTCGCTTCAACTTTGGACAGCTTGGTACGTCCCATGTCCCACACACCACCAGAGCCCAGCACTCCATGGTTTTGTACTTGGGCTTCATTTGCTCTTTATGGCTCTTTCAGAAACAGCTTCATAGTTATTATAAAAACCAGCCTTTCCATCAGATACACTGTCATCAAGCTAAATGTGAAGTTTTTTTTTTCTAAAAAAAAAAAAAAAAAAAAAAAAAAAACTTGCTAAGAAATTCTTATCAGCACAAACCTCTAGTCATATTATGACAGAGAGGATGAATAGTCAGAGTAGATAGACTTGTGGTTGCAAAAATTTAGATGCTTGGGTTTTCACATTTTCTGACATTTTATAGACTTCACATTTAATAAAAACAATACCTTCTTGCAGCTCATATCATTTCCCATATCACTTTTGCAGCATCCAGCCCAACCTCAGCAGGTCAGATCAACCTCGCTGGTCTGCGCAACAACAGCCTGACCAATCAGGACATCTCCTTTGACCCTTGCAGTGACAACCGACTGAGAAACTCCTGCATGTCACTTGATGAGAAGACTCGCACCATGAGCCGATCAGGCTCCTTCAGGGATGGCTTTGAGGAAGGTTAGAGGAAAAAAAACATGGATATAAAACAGGAATATTCATAGACTCTGTGTGAGTTTTTTTTAAGACATTTGGTGAAATCTGTTATTGGGTGTAATCTTTTTCCAGGATCTGCATGCCTCCATCTCTCTGTGACTCTGAAACCTCCCCTTCTTTATTCCATATCCCCATGCCAAAAATTATTATTCAATTTGTTTAGTGAACATTAGGATGGATTACAACCACCCCTCTAAGAAAAGCCCTTTAGAAAACCATAATCAGCTTTGGTGTGTCTTTGTTTATTTCATGAGCTGAGTTTTGGGGGAAAGTACCCAGCAGTGCTTTTCCCACCAGCAGGAGAGGAGAAATGAGCACTCCTTCCTCAGCCAAGGCTGCTCCGCTGGAGTCTGTTCAATCCTCAGAGCCACAGCAACGCAGCGCTTTGATTTTAAAGGAACGAACCAAGACTCACAGAGAAGGAGGTGCAGCGTTGTGTTGAAAATGGTTCTCATAATAAAAAAATTCAGCCTTAAGACACAAACTTGCATGTCAGCAAATCACATTGTACAGATCAGTGAATACAAACTACAGAAACACAGGGTATTATGCTAATATTAAACAAGAAAATCATCTATATGCTTACTTTCAAATTAAGCAGCAAATGTTTAGATGATCACATGATTCA
>NW_018128003.1:404506-404989 GCF_001952655.1 Monopterus albus
GCAGCTAGAGCTATGTGATGCATTATTTTGCAACAACAGTACATGAACATTATGACCTTTAAGTTTATTAAGAAGCATATTTGAGTTGGATGTTCTGAGGGAAATTTAATGATCTGTCAGTAACAGTCTCCTTGTTTTTCCAGTGATACATTTTGAAGTAAAGACTAGTGCATGTCTCTGAACATTTATATTGGGGCTATTTTTGTTAAGAGAAGGAGACAGACTCTTATATTGTATAGTACAGCCTATTTTAATAGACATTTGTCTCAAGCAAATGCCTGTTGAGCTTTGCCTTATATTGTGAAGCTTTTCTATTAATGTACAGGCAGTACACACCTAAGGTTAACATACACAATAACAAAGACACAAACCCCAAGCAGCAGGGTTGTATCTGTCTTGCTCTTTTTCCCAGCTCCATGAGTCTGTCTTCACTTTAAGAAAAGGAGATAATTACAGGGATCAGAGGTGCGAGAGAGACATGAT
>NW_018128003.1:405019-412026 GCF_001952655.1 Monopterus albus
CCTCTGTGTGTGTGTGTCTGTTACTTACATGGTTTAAGGTTAGGTATTAGGGTTAGGTGTTAGGCAAGTGGTAGTTATGGTTAAGGTTAGGATAAGTCTACAGGAATCAAATGTAAGTCTCTTTAAAGTTCCCACAGGGAATGAAAACACAGCCTGTGTGTGTTGGATTGTGAGCGTGAAGGGCAAGTGATCTGTGTGTACATGTAAATGTTGCCATAGTGTCGAGTTACCTGACGGTTGTTAGACTGACAAGACCAAAGTCACGTCATCCACCCAAACACTATCAGACCTGTGTTAACTGTTACACGTGGTCACTTCACAACCTCCCCACAAACTCCCATTACTGTAATATGCAAAGGTTTGGGCACCCCTGGTTAAATTACATATTTTAAGTTTAAAACAAGAAAATACACATTTAGGTTAGAACAAGAAAATATAAAACTGACAGCAAATGAAATTAATAAGCCTTTCATTTAATGCTACTGCACTGCTGCATTTTATTTTGTGAACCAACAAAAAAGAAGAAAAAATTATTGCATATGCTAAAGTTTGGGTACCCTGCCTACACCATCACCGCTGGTGTGTGAGTGTGTGTGCATGAATAGGTGAGTGGGTGAATCTGTAAAGCGCTTTGTCCTGGAAAAGATAGAAAAGCGCTATACAAGTGCAGTCCATTTACAGTAGTACAGTACCTACAGTTTTAACAACATCTTCTTTACAATAATTATGCTGGTCTGTTCAGGGCTTCAAACACCAGATTGTGTCATATATACTTTGCACAAACTGATTGATGATATCTAAACCAGACAGCGGTGACTCTAGATTAATATTCTCCACCTACTACACATTGCTGTCTAGACCAAATTACAATAAAACTGAGTCTTTGGTAAAGTAATTTCTGCCCCAGATGAGGTGAACAAATGAATGAATCTACAGGGATCAGCCCAACCTCTCTGTGTGGGCGATCGCTTCACACCGTTGATCCTTTCTGATCCGATTCCAGGCAGGAAACAGAGCTGGTGTTGTGTACCGGCCTCTGATGTGTAATTAGCAGCTGAGTCATTAGCAGAGTAATGCTTAGGCTGTCGTCAGTTGCGCCACAGTTTGACTGTAACATGTAGGAAATTTTTTTTTTTTTTTTTTTTTTGAAGGCAGAGCTGTGCAGAAGGAGGCAGGTAGTCGAGTCAGGGCAGGCAGGAACTGGGAGGAAGTGTTGGGTGGTTTGTGTGGTGAGACTGTGTGGGTCTGTTTATAATTAGGGTAATGTTGTTTGTACAGATTATTTTTCAAATCCCCACTCTTACTTGTGTTTTTGTCTCCTCAGTTCATGGATCGTCCCTGTCCCTGGTCTCCAGCACTTCTTCCATTTATTCCACGGTGAGTTATCACAACTTCAGAGTTAACCAGGCCTGAATTATGTGTATTAATTTTGAATACTTGTGTGTGTGTGATACCTTCAATACTGATACACTATAAAAATGTATTTTTTAATTGATGTATTATGTTTTTGTGTTGCTATTGTGTAGCTTGTTCGCTGCAGCAAGCAAATGTATTTTGAACTGTAAAATAGTCCCAAAAAGTTGTTACTAGCCAAATTTAAGGGATCCAAAGTATCTGCCATGGCCCAGTGATTAGGGGACATACTATATAACTGCAAGGTGCCCGGTTCGTTTTCATCAGGGTCCTTTGTTTTTAAATAATAGACGACCATCCACATTAAGATCAGCTCTGTTATTCGACCCTGAGAGACATAAACATATCTCAGTGTGATGACTGTTGGGAAAACAACACTAGAATCAGAAAATATTCTTCAGTTCATATAGCTCCACGTTTCATGTAGAAACTTGAAAAGGCAAATTTTCCTTCAGCCTATGGAATTGTGAATTACTGAGTATCTGAAATGGCTAGTGCACTGTTGCACATTTACCCTCTAATCCATCCAGATATATGAGGAAAAAGGTCTGGTTTTAGTTACACAGACAAACCTGGGATAGCCCTCATGCAACACTGTAGCCAATCACAGCGTAGTCTTTCACGGTGTAGCTGCTCCTCCCTCTATGGGCTGGTTTACTCACCTGCCCAGGTGGAGCAGAAAAACTCTTAGACACTGGATATTACTGCTCAGTACCAGCACGTCCTTCGAGCTAGAGTCACAGGTTTGAACCTACAGGGGAGAAAAGAGAGGGAAAATGATGGCGGCTTTATCCCTCACAGGCCCCGTCACATCCTGGAAACAAACGGTAGGGATGAGGAAGAGGACTATAGCATGTAGTCATTCTGCTTTTGTACTGTGTTGGGGTTAAATACTGTTGTAAGTCAAATGTATTGTTACACAGAACAAATATTTGCATATTTTTCCTCTATCTTATTTTATTTATCAGTAAATTATGTGAAAAAGTCGACATATTTAACACCCTTAGATGTGCCGCCACATACCTAATATTTTAGGACCTAATCTAATGTTTTGAAATCCCACATCAACACCATGAAAAGCAAATATTTTTCTACCCGTTTGTCATTTTTCTCAATTTTTTCACCTAACATTCTTTTCTTTATTTACTGCACTGATGCTGATCACTGATTGTTTTCATTACTGACGTGCTGCTCCAGGATTGTGCATCAGAACGAGATATCTGTTTTGTCTCCAAGAGTGACATGCAGCTATGTGTGTATCTAGGATCAGCTCGTCACGTACATGTGACTGACAGCTCCATTTGGGTGTGTAAAGTGTGTGTGGCCCAATACCATGTAAATAATCCACTCGTGCCTCAGATCACATGCACAGACACATTAGGCTGTTGAAACCTGTTTAGTGCTTAGTGGCTTGTAGGTGAAACCACATGGAAAATTATTAATGTTCTGCTTTGTTGCTTCTGTTTAAGCACACCAGCTGTGTTCAGGCTCTCCACAGGCCTGAAGGATTGTGGCTTTTTAAAGCAAAAGAAATTGAAGAAAAAACCCAGAGAGCACTAACTTCCACCGCAGCTGCAGAGTGCTGTGAAGTTATAAAAAAAAAACAGGGAATGTGACAAATTCAGGAGTGAAAATGTTTAAATTATACCTCAGTGTTAAAGAAATCCTCAGAAGCATCTGTTTTCTTCTCTGTGCTATGGCCTAACATTCCTCCAAGTTTGACTAAAATCCTTGTACATTTTTTTTTAGATGTTCTGCCAATAAATCAGGACCCAGAACAACCTCACCAGAGCTATCCATTTTCACACTATTTTGAAATTGAAACCTGTGAAATCATTGCTGTGTCTTTGATGGTACCACTGGATGGTGCCAAAGTTTTATTCACATTAATGGTTTTAAGCTGACACCAATCTTTAGCTACAAATGAGTCCGTACACTTCACTGTCAACTCCAGGTGTGTTAAGATGAATATTTCCAGATGCTGTCTCAATGCCTGGTGGAACCTGTTTACATGTAAATGTGGGTGTTGAATGTTTCACTGTTTTGATGAACAGCAGGGTGTGTTGTGTTCGTGTGAGCATTTGTTTTGAGTGTTCTCACTGTGTATGTGTTCTTACTGTTACTATGTGTGCAGCTCATGAAAACAATGAGACTCAGACACTGACAAATATCTCAGTGAAATGCCTTCAGGAGGAGATCTCTGCTTTCTAGACATATTACACCTAACAATCTCCTCCACAGTTTATAAAGCTTGTCTCCATGGAGCTAATAACTCAAACAGGAGTCAGGATATATGCAGTCCAACCTCTGACTTTCTCTTCTTCTGATGTTTGTTTTTACAGAATGAGGAGAAGTGTCAGTCGGAGGTAAGCCGCAGCCCACCCACAGCATTTCTGTCCTCTTTATTTATCTGTTTGCAGTGGCTGGACTTGCTGGTACATGGGGGCATTTTCACAGTTGTATCTAGTTACATGTGTAAGTGTATTGTGATGGACCCTATAACATGCTCTCGTTCCCCTCCACACACCTGTGTACACCTGAATGTGCTCTTTTATGCATCTGCTGTTTCATCTCCCAACCTGAACATATCAGGGCTCAAATCTGGGAGCCTCCCTCATTTGTTGCTACAGTTTTTTTGTGTGTGTGTCTAGACACTTGTGTGTTTGACATTGAATGCTTTTGTCTTGGGGTATTTTGATGTCATGCTCTTTTTATGTCCTCAGATCCGCAAGCTGCGCCGGGAGCTGGATGCCTCCCAGGAAAAAGTTTCCGCCCTGACGACACAGCTGAGCGCCAACGTAAGTGAACCCGGACGCACATCCCTTAAAAAATGTTTTTGAACGTGTGTACTGTCTGCATCCAATGTTTAAGAATTGAATCATTTATATGGTCATAATAAACTCATTTTATAGTCTTTATCAATAATGTCTGTGCAAATCTGTCCAAAAATAAGATTTAAAACAATGTCATATCAGTCTAGTATTGAGGTAATAATATGTTTGACCACTGGAATTGCAGAAATGAGAAATGGCTGTTTTTAAATCCAAAGTTTTTACATTAGGCAGTGTGTCGTTTTTGTTAGTTTTTCAAAGTTAACTCCAGTATGAGGCATGTCGGAGATAAATTCCTATCAATTTGTGACAGACAGTTTTCAGGATCTAAAGATGGAAGGTGCTTTTTATAGAAATTTAAGTGTGGAATAAAAATAAGTTGGAAAAAAAAAACATTAACAAATTGATTTACTGGAGGTGCACATTCAAACTAATATAATTGCTGCTGGAAGTGAAAATTAAACTAATGTAATTACTGTCACAGTCTAAAATACATGTAATGAATCCTCAAATACAAGCTGTGACTCCCAGCATCCAAACATTTTCCAAACACACGTAAGAACACTTTGTTCAGTTTTTGATGACTGTCACAGATGGTTCCCACACAGCATTTCTCACACAGAGGGTATAATTTTACATCTGTCAGAAACATCATAAAATCTCTTGAACATCTCCAGACACAGTCCTTTCAGCCAGCCTGTCTTCTGTGCACAAGTCTCACCACGCCCTGCTTTTTAATCCGCTTCCAGAGTCGGTGCACGCTGGTAGTTTAACTGTGGTGTTAGATATGGAAGGAAGGTAAGGGTGTTGGATTACAGCAGGGAGTCAAGTTATCAGCACACTGCTAAGGTACTGTCCCAGATGTGGACTTTAGATTCACAGCTAGCAACGCCTGGATACAAGCTGATAGTGGCGGGTCATGAGGTGGGATCTAGGCTCTGACTGAGGGGCTTTTTTTTCCCCCACATATTTGATTACACATCACACACAGATGATCAATTATCTGAACACAGCTTGAAGCCCCAAAGGCCAAAAATGTATTCATTTACAGTTTAATCCTTCCGTTTCTTTTGATGTGTCTACATCTACATGTTCTAAAATCAATTTGTTTGCACCCACTTGCCTATTGTGAAGGTCTTCAGTCCCTCACATTTTTAAAGTAGCTCTCTCCATATTAATCCAGTCACTAGCAGCCCAGTTAGCTCTGTGCATTTTCTACCCACAGCTGTATTATCAGGGACCAAGCCGCCAGTTTGACTCCTCTTCCATGGTGTTCAGAAGCCGCTGACCTGCACCAAGCAGCACAGGGCTCTGGCTCCCCTTATAAACCTCTTATGTGCTAGTTTGAACTTCTGACATATGGAACTTCTTATGCATGTTGGATGCATGTGTTGTTAACAAATCAAACCTTGAAGATGAAGTGGCCAACAAACATCTAATGAGCCTGTGGCCTGGTTTAACTGCTGATGGGGGTTTGAGCTCTACGGTCCTCTGTGGTTTACATTTGACTTCATCGGCTTATTTTTTGTGACATGACAAAATGTTTTGTTGTAGTACGTGTTGTAACTGGGACTGCTGTACACAGACCAAGCTGTTCATTTGTTAACTTGTTTTTTTTTTTTTTGCAGGCTCACCTGGTGGCAGCTTTTGAACAGAGTCTGGGAAACATGACCATTAGACTCAAGAGTCTCACTATGACGGCAGAGCAAAAGGTACAGACTGTGCTGTACGCTAACCATAGTACTCATTCAGACTCACTACAGCTGATATTTGATGGTCTGTGTTGTTGGTTCTGTGTAGGACTCGGAGCTGAACGAGTTGAGGAAAACCATCGAGCTGCTGAAGAAGCAGAACGCTGTGGCTCAGGCTGCCATCAATGGAGTTATCAACACACCTGAACTCACACCTAAAGGGGACAGGACAGGTATGGGAAAACACTACACAAGTCGGGGGTGTTTGAAGGCCAAAGTTTTTCCACCTCTCCAACTATTCTTCTCACACACTGTTGATAACTGGACCTGAACATTTCAAACTTTTGTAACCCACCTATACGGTAAGGGCCCTGAGTTCAATTAACCCACAGTAAATACAATTGATAAATCACAAATCTCCACTAAACCTCTAATTTATATGCCATTAAATCCCACAAGTACTATATATAATAACCACACAAGTATGAAAGTTAACATTTCCTCATTTACTTAACATAAAATCAGGTTAAACTATAATCAATAACAAACTCTCTTGCAAATATATTTAACTTTTTCTCTTTTAACACACTTTCAACGTTTCAAAATAAAACACCAATAAAGTGGGCCCACACACACAAACTCACTCAACACCAGCCGGCATATACAGTATACATTCTGCAAATTAACCCCCGTCGCAGGCCTGATGGATGCTCGGGTGCGGTGAGGCCAAAAACGTAGTAGCCGTTTCACTCCAAAGAGCTAAACAAATAAACGGTACCTTATGCAGTTGCTCGGGGTCCAGAGGCTGAAACTTTACTTCCTCTGTGTGTCCAACCAAAGACAAAGGGTGTCAGAAAGGGCGCGCATGGTTGGACATATATCTTAAAGCATTGCGCATTTTGTATTCTTCATTGATTTTGCCATATTTGGAGTATGGCGTTGAAAACTGGGGAAACACTTACAGGAGTTCACTTCAGCCATTGTACATATTACAGAAGAGAGCGATAAGAGTTGTGCACAAGATGGGGTATAGGGATCACACAAATGTAGTTTTCATACAGTCTAAATTGTT
>NW_018128003.1:412141-426321 GCF_001952655.1 Monopterus albus
TTTTTGTATAATATGATGTTATGGGGTAGGACTGGATAAGTCTGACTTCTTCCTACTCCATTCAAACATGTAATAGGTGTAAGCAAACTGATTTTGGATTAGCATTGGTTGGATATGTGTAATTATGTGTGTGTTGCTGTCATTTGTTCTGTTCTGCATGTTTGAAAGAATAAATCAATCAATCAATCAATCAATCTTGGTGCAGATTATCGAGTTGATAGTCTAAATACAGTCCTTATGCTTGGCACATTTCGCATCTCCATTACTTTTTTTCTCTTCCCATTTTTTTCTCCACACCGTTCCTTCTTTTTACCGCTTCCTTTCTTCTTCTCTCCCTTTTCTGGGTGTCACTCCCTCTACCAATAGGTACATTTTCCAAGGAAGTTTAACTATGATGCATAATATTTTACCCAGGTTACACTTTGACTCATCACCCCATGAGGCTCTTTTCCACTGATCTTCACTCCAATCTTTGTGAACTTTTGCATGTTTCAGTCTTTCCTTCCTGTCCCCCTTCTGAGAAGGGGTTTCTTGGCTGCTGTCCTTCCCCAAGGGCCATTCCTGCGAGCTTCTTCAGATGGTGGAAGGGTCCACCTGACATCCAGATGCTGAGCCAGGTCCTTGCAGGATTTCCTCTGGTCCCTTAATGAAGAAAATCTTCCACTCTTGTTTTTGTCCTTAACCTCTGAATTCTTCATATTTCTTCAGAACAGCTTGAATACCACATCTGGCGTATCCAATTTGTTTGCTGATTTTCTTTCTGATATTTTTTTGTTTTTTTTAATACCGTGCACATACAGTATTTCCCATATTTTCTAGTTGTATTCTGATAAATATATATTGTCATCACATTGCTAAAACAACAAATACTTGTACAGTACTGCATATCATGACAAAGGTGGACGGCACTGAGTGTTTGATGAATGAAAGACACATTTGAGCTTAATACACAGACAAATATAAACATTTGCTGTTCTTCCATGTCTCTCCTCAGCTGGCAGTAATGGTAGTCCACAGCAACAGCAGCATCCAGACCTGCGCATCAGGAGGCAGCACTCCTCTGACAGTGTCAGCAGTGTTGCCAGTGCAACCAGCCACTCCAGTGTGGGCTCCAACATGGATGCCGACGCAAGGAACAAGAAGAAGAACAAGAAAAACTGGGTAAGATGTCAGAAAATTTAAAAATAATGAATTTAGAGAGAGGTGATTTCAATGTTTGAATTGCAAAAAAAAAAAAAGCAGACAGCCAGCACTCATGGTGGTGTTGTTGTTTTGTCTCCGTGTCTGTGTGTCATTTATATGTTCCTCCCACATGTTTGGGGTTCTGGCTCTTTAGGCATCTTTCACTGGAGAAAAGGTGAATGCAATCAGGATATTTATAGGCTCAGTCCTGTTGAATACCAATAAATGACTGATTTTGGTGATTGGCAACTAAAAAAACATCAGACATTTAGGTTTAAACAGAGCTAAATATGGTCCTAGTCATCTTCTCCTGTGCTACAAATGACTAAATCAGTGTTTACTGGCTAGTGACTAGTCTTATTGGTTTTTTGCTAGTATACAACATCATGCATACTTTCACTTGACTTTTTTTTGTTGCTTTTTTTTGCTGTTGAAAGCCTTTTTTGTGCACCGGAGGACGAGTCAGAGATGATGATGATGATGTACGCAGCTTTTTTATCATCTCGTAGACTGAAGCATGGTGGTTTTTCCTGGTGTAGAATTTTAGGAATAAGTGTGCTTCCTTGTGATAGCTGTTATTAGACATCAGCTTGTGTTGAATTTCCTGATAATAAATGATCCTCTTGAGTGTGTTTGCATAGATGAGACCCCACAGGAGGTACCTTTATGCAGGTGTTGTTCAGAAAGTGTGAGATGTAGAGTGTACAGTACAGTATAGGGGCTGTGTGTGTGTTATAGTGGATCAGTTTCATGCTGGCTTGGGATGTAGATTTAGCTGTCGGCTGCCTTGAAGTCAAAATCAGCTCTAGTCTTGTATGGGGTGTCTAGTTTCATCTCTGTCCCTCCATAACACATGAACACACCCAAACCCATATGAACATTTGCTGTTTTGTCTCTGTCTTCCTCTGCTTCGCTTCATGTGGCAGGTCTACGAGGTAAGATTGGTATGCTGAGTGAAATGAAAGAAACAAAGCTGCCTAACCCCTGCACCTTTTCTAGGTCACTAACCTCTGTTCTTTGCTCCCACCATAGTGTCTTTTCTCCCTTTTTCCCCAACACCTCTTCTCCTTGAAAACCGCTGTTATGATATCTGAGCTGACTCCTGACAGGCCAAATCCACTTGAAAATACTTGGGAGATATAACTCTGTTTTGTGGTGGGTTTCGTTCAACTGGACAAAAACAAAAGATGAAGGCAAAGGAAAATCCAAAATAAACTGCCTTTGCTGCATTTCCTTCCAAATCAAAGAGGCTTCTTTTTAAAGTTGCCCCAAAAATTAAGATACTACAGAGCAAAAAATTGTAGAAAAGGCACTGAGAACAGTTTCAGTCCCCACATAAGAAAACGGTGTACTAACAGTTTGCAGACATATGGCTCTGTCTTCAGTGAGTGCTGCTAGCACAGAGGCCAGATTGCCCAAAGACAGTGCTTATAGTTCTTCTTAAAATAACAGCAGAACTGAACATCACAGAGTCATGAAATAATCGTGCTAGTGTCAAGTATTCCCAGTGGATTTCTCCTTTAAACACAAACTGCTGTTCAATTAATGAGATGATCAAACACATTTTGATGTGGGTCTTGTGTAACAGTGTATGTGTATTTATTTATTTATTTTAACAAACTTCACCAAAAATCAACCTGATTTTTTTTTTTTTTAATTAGCAAACACAAGTTCAACTTAGACATTTGATTCTGTTTATGAGGGGACCCCACATTGTTAAATGCTCCCCTTGAAATTTCTCCTTTAATATATTAGAAAAGGTTCTCGTATCCAAATTTCATTCTCAGCTTGATTCTCTTTTTTTTAAATGTCAAACCAGTTACACAATCCTAGACTTTTTTCTGTATTATCAACAAGTAGGAATGAGTCAGTCTTCCTCTGAAAAACCCACAATGCAAACCAAACACATTATACTTAGTGTTTGTGTTTAATGCTGTAGCTCAAGTCATATGGCAGCCTACCCATAATTCCTTTTCTCCCTATGACTCACTTGCACTCTTTCAGTTTCTTTCCTCCGCTTTCCCTGGTATGCTCCTCTGCCCCTCAGCTCTCTGTGTGTCCACCTCGCTCACTCAGCGTTTCTGTCTCTCTTTGTTTTCTGCCTGCAGCTGCGAAGCTCCTTCAAACAAGCATTCAGCAAGAAGAAATCTCCCAAGTCGGCCTCCTCTCACTCCGACATTGAGGAGATGACCGACTCTTCACTGCCGTCCTCCCCCAAGCTGCCCCACAATGGCACCACATCCACCAGCCACATGCTCAGGAACACGCACTCCAACACGCTGTACGTACACATCATCTGTATGTCATTGCAGTACTTCTAGAGGTATGGTTTATCTTGTATAAAGATGTTTGTGTGAAACGGTATAAATGGAACAGCTGTATTTTGTCTTTACCCATTTATTTCAGCTTAACTAGACATTTGTATAGTTTTATCCCATTTCAGCTGGATATTGTGCGTATTGTTAAGATGTGTGACAGTTGTCTTTGTCCGTCTGTTGTCTGTGTATAAGTTACATATTTATCCTGCTTGTGTGCGTGTGTACAGATTGCCTGAGTGTTTGGACAGCGAGGCGGAGATGGTGATGCAGCTGCGGAGTGAGCTCAGGGAGAAGGAGATGAAGTTGACTGACATCCGCTTGGAGGCGCTCAGCTCTGCCCATCAGCTGGACCAGCTCCGGGAGGCCATGAACCGCATGCAGGTCTTGTGTGTGTGTACAGATTGCCTGAGTGTTTGGACAGCGAGGCGGAGATGGTGATGCAGCTGCGGAGTGAGCTCAGGGAGAAGGAGATGAAGTTGACTGACATCCGCTTGGAGGCGCTCAGCTCTGCCCATCAGCTGGACCAGCTCCGGGAGGCCATGAACCGCATGCAGGTCTGGACACACACGCTCACTTATATGTATTATTGCACTTCATATTAAAGGGCAGTCAGTACAGAATGAGTTGCACAAATTCAGTGCTGCACAGTGAGATGGAACCAGTCATGGTGCACACGGGGCCTGAAAACAGTCAGTGATGTCACAGTAAATTCCCGCCTTTGACGGCTAATAGTAATCCCCACCTTTGACATTAATGAGTGGGTGTGTCCACACTGTTCAGCAGTAATTTATGCTCTCTGTGATATTACTGAAATCATTATTGCAATATTAAATTGGATAATTTGTCATAGTGACATATTCAATATCACAATTTTTTTTTAATCACATAAACAACCAATTTAGTGTTCAAAGCAATAACCTGAACTAATTGTCTCAGGTTTTAATTACTGCTTATTACTCTGCAACATGTGAGATAACCTTTGTTCAGATTTTGCAGACATTTGAAGAGAGACATTGCGGCACTCAACAGACATTTAAATAGAAATACATTAGATGGTCTGAAGGGGGAGCTATAATACAAGGTCAGAACTGATACTGCTCTGGTCAGCCTGTGTGGAAACCTGAAGTATGCACCACCCTTTGAGGTGCCCAGCAGGACCATTACTTGTTTATGTTTCAGATTTTTATTCTTCATAACACGTAGTGTAATAGATGAAAGTGCTGGTAGTTATCTCTTAACATCATATTGCTTAATCAGGTTTAGCTGTTCTTTGTCAGCTAACGTCATCTGTGTGTATGTGCATGTGTGTGCCTGCAGCTAGAGATTGAGAAACTGAAGGCAGAGAATGACCGTTTGAAGTTGGAGAATCAGGGCAGCAGGACAGGCTCCCAGGTTTCCATCTCATCCTCTCCTCCCCCTCCCCCACAAACACACAGCCATGCACCGGGACCCGGGCCGGGGCTCTCCCAGCACAGCCTCAACCTCAGCACCAGTGAGTCCACCAGCCTGGGTAAGACAGAACCGACAGCTGAAAAATATAATAAAACCTGCAAAATGTTATGGAAATGTCACAGATATATATATATATACTTAAATGAACTTATAACATTTACAGTACATGTTTACATGTACTTAAATGACGTGTTTACTGTCATCTTCTGAAGTGACCTGATTTTTTTTATTGTAACAATGTAGAGGAAACAAGAAGGTTTTCTGAATTTGAGTCATTCAGAGTACATCTGTGCTGTTATAATATTGGTCAAATAGAGTAACCGTAGTGGACTTGTTCTGCTCTTCTGTCAGACATGCTGCTGGACGACACTGGTGGAGAGGGAGGGATGAGGAAGGAGGGGAGACATGTCAAGATTGTTGTCAGCCTGGATGGCGATAGCAAATGGGGAGAGGTGAGGCCTGTTTGAAAAATACAACTTGAACTGTTTTTATGGGTAAATTTTTTTTTTTTACTTGTAGTATTTTTGGCATCTAAAACCAATCATGGTTTTCCACTGCAGGAGGGGCGGCCTTGTCATTTTCTGATAGGTTGCATTGGTGTGAGTGGGAAAACCAAGTGGGACGTTCTGGACGGAGTGGTCCGACGCCTGTTCAAGGTAAAGAGGAACAACAGCAGTAGAGACTCTGAAAACAAGTCAGAAATACCTTGGCATTACTGTTGGTTTAAGACACTTTACAGTTTAAATCTACAGTGTTTGAAAGGTACCTTATAGTATTAAGGATCATGAAAATGTTGCTTCGGGTTTTCCACTCTAACAAAAAATGCACACAGCTGTTTAGAAAACAACTATGAAATGTGCTTCTGAACATTCTCATGTTGAACCAGGAAAACCATTACAGCTGGTATCCTGTTGAGAAACTTTACCAAAACATTAATGTGAGACTTTGTATCTGACAGGAGTACATTACCCACGTGGACCCCGTGAGCCAGCTGGGACTGAGCTCCGACAGTGTGGAGGGATACAACATCGGAGAAATCCATCGACCCAGCAGCCCCAGTGCCGCCCACACGCCCGAGCTGTTGCCCTGCGGCTACCTGGTGGGAGACAGCAACACCATTAGTATCCAGCTCAAAGGTACCGATGCCTCATACTGTCATTGCTGCAAACAACAATGCTGTGCTGCTGCCTCCGGTGTGTCCAAGACACAGTTACATCTTTAACAGTCTGTTGGCACCAGAGAGATAAGCAACAGAAAAAGTGATCATTGCAAACCATTATAAAACCAGTCGTAGTTCCAACAGTGCCGCTCAGCTATCCTGAGCGGTCCAGCTCTCTCTGCTGACATGAACATCCTGATGTGTGTGTATCCAGGTACGAGCAGTGAGAATGTGGACTCGCTGGTGTTCGACACTCTGATCCCGAAGCCAATGCTCCAGCGCTATGTCTCACTGCTGAAGGAGCACAGGCGCATTATCCTGTCGGGCCCCAGTGGCACAGGAAAGACATACCTGGCCAATCAGCTGTCTCGACACCTGCTGCTGCTGGAGGGCCGACCTCTGACCCCACACGCTGTCGTAACTTTCAATGTGGACCACAAGTCCAGCAAGGTAAAAGCACATGAATTCTGTGTCATATGTGTTCAGTATTTGTGTAAGACACAAAGGGCTAGTGTTAGTAGCTTTTCTTTAATCCATCACAAAACATAGGAGATCATGTGAATTTTGTCACTTATACAGATTTTTTCTTTTTCTGTTTTCTAGTATTAAAACTTTGACTTGATAATAGATTCTTGTCTAAGCTTCATTTAATTCTGTTGCGCTTGCAGATAAATTACAAACCCAGACACCAAATGAGAGGCAAAAGAAATGAAAGCACAAAACTAGTTATCAAAAACCAAAGGCTTTCAAATTACAATGCCGGGTACTTTAACTAGCAGCATAAAACACAAAGTTTGCAAAGTTGCTTGCAGTGAGAGGAAGTCATAATGTCTTGAACGGGATGTGCAGCACATTTTGCCAGGTTTAAATAATAAATGTAAATAAATTCACAAATATAAAAATATCTAATCCGAAAGGTTTTGTGTAGAAACCCTAATGCTTTAACGCATAAAAGAAATCATAAATATTATGCAGATTCAATGCTCCCTGACTCTGTCCGTGTAGGAGCTGCGCCAATACCTGTCAGGTTTGGCTGAGCAGTGCAGCGGCGTCCCGGGGGCGGACAGCCCTCTGGTAGTCATTCTGGACAACCTGCACCACATCAGCTCCCTGGGGGAGATCTTCAACGGCCTCTTCAACTGCAACTACCAACGCAGGTCAGTTCACACACAGAAACACACATTCATCTGCAAAGTCAGGTTAAAAAATGAATGTTTTCATGAATTTAAAAAATGTGTTCCTCTCTTGTGACTTTGGATATTTTCAACTCAAAGTAGAGCCCTGTTGGAAAAGCTTAGGTGTATAACATGATGCAAAGGAGATTGTCGTCGTTCATAAATAGTTAGTAAGACTTGTTGTCCAGTGACATCGGAAATCAAAAGTGTTTATCCCCGGTTTGTAGTACTTGAGTCCAGATTTTCAGGCATCATGACTCAACTTGGACTGATGACTCGGATTTGAACTCGGACTCGAGCACTGACTGCATTCAGACTCTGAAGTTGGAGACTCGGACTCTGGTGTTTTTTTTTGTAATTAGCCCTAATAACGTAACTAACATAAGACACTGATATTAAAGCCTGTTTGCCCGCACCATGCTGTATCCAGCCCTCTTCCATCAAAACGTACTCTCTGCCTTTCCATAAATGATTATGTATCAAATTGCTGAGCGATATCTTGAAGCAGTACACCGTTAGAAAAATTGGAATATAAAATGGTGAAAGCTTTGTCAGTTGTGTTTTAATGTAATCTTGATGACGCTCACTAGGGAAACAGGGAGTTGACTCAGACTCGCACTGGAGACTCAAGACTAGAGGTTTGGTGACTCGACTGCAACACTGTTTATACCTAAGCCATACTCAAAGACTGAGTGTAAAGACAGTGACAGACCACTTAATGGACTAATGTTACCTGATGAGACTGAATAATAGTTAGTTTTTCTCTCTTTTCAGTCCCTACATTATCGGTACCATGAGTCAAGCCACATCATCTGCCCCCAACCTGCAGCTTCACCACAACTTCAGGTAAACTGCTGCTGATCTCTCCCTCCCATTCTTGGCAGCTGGATGTGAAAGATTTACACCATCTTTACACTGTGTGAAGCTTCTAAGTTTTGGGTCCTGATATACCTGGATTGTTCTAATCAGGTGGGTGCTGTGTGCCAACCACATGGAGCCGGTGAAAGGCTTCCTTGGTCGCTACCTGAGGAGGAAGCTGATCGAGATCGAGATCGGCAGCCGAACACGCAATATGGAACTGGTGAAGATTGTCGACTGGATCCCACAGGTTTGGCACCACCTCAACCGCTTCCTGGAGGCGCACAGCTCCTCTGATGTCACCATTGGTAAGAGGGCGCCGTGATATTTAATAAAAAATCGGTTACTAACAGTGAGTGTAGAAACAGCTGGTGTCTTACCTCTCTGCTCTGTGATGTGCAGGACCTCGTCTGTTCCTTTCATGTCCCATGGATGTGGAAGGATCCAGGGTTTGGTTCACTGACCTCTGGAACTACTCCATCATCCCCTACATGCTTGAGGCTGTGCGAGAGGGACTGCAGGTAATGAAAACACAGAAATAAGTTAATCTGTCCAAAACTGTGTGTCTAATCTGTGGTAGACAATTTGTGCTGTGCCTCAAGAACAGCTGATTGGATTTGGATTGGTGGTACAGATCTAGGAAACTAATTAATAGAGAGGCTTGTTTCAGCATCCTGAGGGGATGTTTAATAGATCCATCTGAATTAACAAGTGCAATGAGTTTGAGAATGACAGAATTATTCTGATTTGCAATCTCAGAAGACCGGGAGTTATGTTCATCAAAGTGATATAAATTCAGTTTGTACTCTTAATCTGCATGTAATTGGCATCTAATTTAATTAGGCAGCAGCTAATTACCAGAATGCAACCTCTGAGTGTAAGTGAAGGGAAGCGTTTAAGGCACAGCTTAGAAGAAAATCCACAGTGTAGTGATGCTGAAGTGGAGGCTGAAATTTCTCTCCAGTTGAAAAACTTAAAAATTTAGAAGAACAACCTTCGTCTGTTTCACAATCAGATGGAGAATAATGCTCATCTCCAGTGAAATTATTCAGAGCATCGTCTAGTGTGTTTCAGTGTGGCGTTCTGTCTGTGCAGCTGTATGGGCGCCGGTCTGCATGGGAGGACCCTGCTGCGTGGGTGATTGACACCTATCCATGGTCAGCCATGCCCACTCCAGCTGACTGGCCCCCGCTGCTGCAGCTCCGCCCAGAGGATGTGGGTTTTGATGGCTACTCTGCCCCAAGAGAAGGAGTCAGGAAAGAACCACCACAGAGTGATAGCGACGCAGACCCACTGGTGAGCGAAAATACACATGAAGAAGAGCAGTTGTTACTAAGCATTGGAACATTTAGGCAGGTTAGTCAGGCACAGATATTGGTATCTCTCACAGCACTGAAATTAAAGTCAAAACACTTGTTGTCTTTGTTTTCATAAATTTTAAACAACAGCTTTGGTGGGAAAAAAGAGTTAGTGATAAAGCGACATCTGGATCTTTGGAAACAAACTTCAGAACAGAGCTTCTTATCTTGTTGCACAGTTTGAAAACTAGTGAAATCTGAGTTGTTTCATTTTTTTTTTGTCATAGAAAAGTTTTAATTTTAGGCGGAGGTAAATAAATTTGCTAACCAAAGAGTATTTGAAGGAAACGGGTGCTTCATCCATCGCTCGATTATACTAACACTTGTTTCTGCCGACAGATGAACATGTTGATGCGTCTGAAGGAGGCAGCGACGTCGTCGAGCCCACAGAGCTACGACAGCGACTCCAACAGCAACAGCCACCAGGACGACATTCTGGACTCATCGCTGGAGTCGACCTTGTGATGGTATAAAAAGGCAACGGTGGGATCAGGTTTCATGAGGAACTTTTTACAACTGTTCTCACTGTGAGAACCTCTTGTGTGAGAGTTAGGCCTATACTCTCATGCTACACAATCCAGCCAACTTGATTTGGGTGCAGGTAACCCAAATATTTCAAAAGAAAAATACAACTGCTTTCATAAAACAGGCTCCAAAAGTTTCTACGGCAGTGTTTTGTTTCGGGATGTTTTTTTTTCACCACTGTGGCCCGTGGCTTCTCTGTCAGGAGCCTGACGTCTACTTCACACAGACAGAATAAAAGCACATACAGCGTGACACTGTTGGTAGTGCACTATCATTATCATTATCACTAGCCATCTGCATACTGTAGACACCAGCCAGGAGTCTGTCATCCTCCACTGAGCCACAGCCTCAGCATCAGCTCAATGGCCGCAGTGCGCCTACACTGCCCACAGGTGGCGGTGCAGACCCTCGTCTCTGGAACATCAGTGAGCCTGAGCTAATAGCTGCTAAGAGCACATATTATGGGGCTGCTGCTGGTCAGCTGGATGAGTGAACAGCCAGCCACTTTCTGCTTCTCTACAGCCGAATCCGCCTGTGTGATTGCTGGAGGATAAATTGAACCAAAGTGAATGTTAATCCTAAAGCATGCATGCTCTCCAAAACTCCTCAGCTCATTCATTTTACACCCCAAACATAGTGTTTGATTTTATTCAGCTCTATTAAAGCCACATTTCCAAGCTGAAAAAAGTGCAGTAATAGCTCGTAAAGGAGATGTGTCCACCAAAATTAAGTTAGATAACATGAATGAAAATCAATCCTGGCAGATAAATGTTAAATGTCTGTAATCTAAACCCTTAGTAGACAAAAAAAGATGTGAATCTGTGCTTATATATGCAAACTCATGATATAAACTTGTTAACAAAGAGGTTGGCAGTAGCAGCACGGGTTCACCACCAGAACAATATCAAAATCTCTGGAAAAGAAATATCCCAACTAAAGACGCAAGTTTTGTTCATGCAAAAACGAACCACTGTCCTTCCTAACACTCCATTTGATCTGGAGTTGGCGCATCATTTCATCCTGGTCCTCAGTGGTTACATCCTGCCTCATAAGTGAGAGACCATTGTTCCACAAGAAAGTAACACAGAGCAGAATAACATTAAACTACACAATCATAGGCACCAGTCAGGCCAATACTACAACAAATACTACTTGTATGAAGCAAGGTGAGAACAAAATCTCATTTACTAAATCCCTAGTTCCCACCACATAGACTTTCATGAGGAAAGCATGCCAATTGGGAATGTAGCATTCACTATGACTATATTTATCCTTTTAACCTTTACGATGTTTGAGACTTTGTCTCGTTTGCATACCATGTTGTAACTTTTTGTGTAATTTCACAAAACGATGCCTCTACCACTCTGCTTTAATAATCCTTTGAGATCTCCATGCACACTGGCCCAGACAGGCTGTCGTAGCACAAACCTCTTGCGGTGCTGGACTGAACTCTAACAAACAATGCCTTACTCTTTTCTAACGGACTATGTGCATTAGCTGAATCTTTGTCTAATTGGCTGTAAACCTAACAGGGCTCTGAGTCGACTCTGTCCTTTGTCGAGGAGCGGCGTCGACCTCTCATCATATCAAACACCACTGCCATGGGATTGAAGAGACGTGGATGAGAAGCGACTTTAGGTTTCATATTAAGTTGTATGCATGTGTATGACCCAGTGCTGAGAAGCTGATGTAAATATCTGGACCACTAGTAAGAAAGAGAACTATATCGATATGTTTTGGTGCTTGAATTCAGAACCTTTTGCAGGTTGACTGGACGAGGGAAGTTTAAGAAGTGCTGAGTTTATACCTCATCCCCATCTTTTATCTTTCACCATGCTTATTGTCTGCTTTGATTGTGTGACTTGTGATAAACTAAACATGTTAACTGATTAAGTGAAAACTAGTGTGTACGCTGCTTTGTTTATAGTGATATAATGAATTGGAGGTAAAGGTACAACACGTAAAACTGTTTTGACATCCTTGGCTGAAAAAATATAGAATATTGTACATTTAGTTTTGTGTTAAACTGCCCAGCCTGCCTTCCTGGGAAAAGTAGGCATACGTTCGAGGCCCAGGGTCATGTAGTTCAGCACGGCTTCCATCGCTTTCAGTGTTTTTTGTCAGCGATCCTATGCAAGTTTCATTCTGATCTCCATATGGAAGCCAAAAGCTGAAGCGCATTTGTCTCATAAGTGGTTTTCAGGACTGCTAAGACATACAACAGTGGATTTGTGGCCAATATTCTTTGTCCATACGTGTGTCTGTGTATTTCATCGAGGCTCTCCTGCTATGGTTCCTGTAAGCACAAAGAGATGTAAATCTCTGTTTGTCTTGTGGAAAGCCTACTCTGAGAAGTGTGGATGCTGTTGAAAGAATCTGACCAGTCTGGTTATGACTCTCAAACTCAATGAATGTTTAGCCGCCTTTGCTTTGTACATTTTTTACATGTAACATAACTTTGTAAATAGTTGATTATCTTGCAGCATTTGACTTTTTCTAGATGATTTCTTACAATACTTGAAAAGGAGTATTTTGTGTACAGTCTCTTTATGTCAGAACAGAGATGCCGTTTGTCGTCACTGGTCTGTCCAGGGCTCGGAGAATTAAATCAGATATCACTGTACTAGTCTTAAGTTATTGTGATTCAATAAAATTATTTATGAATGAATTTTGTCCAAAGGTTCTTTTAAAGCAGGATTTACTCGACTTAGAATCGTTTACAATTTTATTTGTTTTTTACAAAAGTGTGAAATAAACATATGTACAGTACATAATACAACATACAACAAATTCATATAAATTATTAACGAAATAACTACTTTTCAAGATAAACGACTCTATTCAAGGTCAAGGGAAAAGTAATATTCTTGGCATAAAAATTCCATACAAAAATTTACAAAATACTGTACAATTGAACAAAGCTGTGCAAAACAGCAAATTGTGTCTCAGTCCACACTAATGAAACGGCAAACTTGAGTGAAACTTGACTTTTGAACAATGATATTTATGGAGTTTGTTTCTTACACACGTGGTCACAGTCTCATATAAAACAAAACATGGGTCATATCTATATTTGTTTTTTTTTGTTTTTTAATAAATTAAGATACTGTTATTTCTTCTTCATCTGACTCTGAAAAGTCCGAGTGCTTACTGGACAGAGAGGGAGAGGAGACTCTAGACGCTGTCACCCTCATTCTCTCTCTTCCGAACTCTTCCTCTTCCTCGTCTTCATCCTCGGCGGATGACTTCTTGCCAACGTCACTGAGGTCCGGGTGCGGGTTAGCTTTGGTGGGCAGGGTCTGCTCGCGGCAGCCCCCGGAGGAGAGCAGCTCTCGTTCCTTGGAGTTCCTCCACTTCATCCGCCGGTTCTGGAACCAGATTTTCACCTGCAGACAGGGAAACAAAGGTGAGTGGAACAGTTCTGCGCCCGGCGCCTTGCTCTTTGCGCACAAATTATGCACAAGATAGCGAACATTTTAAACCCTTGGGAGCACTAGTGAAGTTTTACCTGGGAGTCTTTTAGGCCTAGTTTAGAGGCCAATTTCTTCCTGTCGGGCTTGCTTATGTATTTCTGTTTCTGGAACATTTTCTCCAAGGCCTTCCGCTGTACGTCGGAGAACACCGCCCTCCTCAGCATCCCCCTTCGGGGTTTCCCTCTGGCGGTCAGGGGCCACGAAAAAGTCCCCGGGATGGGAACAATGGAGGAAGATGCTGCAATACAAACGCAGAAGAGAAATTGGAACCCGTTAGTTTTGTTTTAGTTGGCACAGTTGGGGAGGGGGACCTTCCTGCTTTTTGTAAACTTAAAACCACTCAAACATAAGGGAGCCTCTGTATGAATAGATAATTATACTTTTCAGTCGCCTATAATTGGAAGTTTTTCATTTTTTGAACAGTGCAGTACGTCTCTGTTTTGAGTGAAATGGCACGAGGTGACTAATTAGCACACTGGCCGGTCCACAACCGCATTGGTATGGTAAAGAGGTAGCATATCCTTTAAGGAATCCTGTGAGGGCGGTTGGAGGAGTTAATAAACCGTGAACGGTAATTGTGTAGTAATGAACTAACGCAGAAAAGACTCAGGACAGGCGGTGAAGGCCATATATTATCGCAACAAAAGGAGATTTACACTTTCAAAATAAACACAAATGCA
>NW_018128003.1:426370-443951 GCF_001952655.1 Monopterus albus
GCGCTTTTTTCGTGCCCTCAAATCATTTTCCTTAAATGAACACGAAAAGCTATTCAGGACGCTGGAGTTGTTTTGTTGAGGCATTGAGCTGAGCCCATGAAAAGACTCCGTCTCCATTATGATTTGTCAGAATGAAAGCGCGGACCAGCGACTTTATAGACTTTTCCAAGAGATTATTCTTTATCTCCACTCGTTGATTGGCCCGGTTGGAGAATAGAGGAACGTTTAGGGCACAGAGAGAATGAGGACTGGGGGTCAGTGGTGTTTTATGGGCCATGAATCACGCAGGGGAAAACTTCACCCAGCTTGGATATGTCGGATGTGTTTGGCCGTTTAAAAGAGCGCTTTACTTTAAAATCCCACCGCGCAGGACACTTGCCGTGTCTCTGTACTTGTGACTGGACTTCCTCCTGACTGTTACTGCCATGTGGCCGCAGCAGAATCAGCATCAACGACGCGCTATGTGGTCTTGTGAGAATATTGAAAACTTTCAATAGAGCCTAATAGGGAAATTAGTGCATGACTGGTTCACGCCTTTGGCCAGCCTGGTAAAAGTCACTCTCAGGGGTGTGTGGGTGGTTCAACGCCCTCCGATGGGAAGCAGGGGGGAATATAACTCGCCACCCCGCCTCAAATTTAGAGCGTGACGATTTGGGATAATTGGTTAATTAGGGGGTGGGTGGGTGGGTCCGCACAGGGGCCAGAGCCAGTGGTCCCCATTAATAAGACAGTGATTTCTTCTTTTCTGGCTGTTTGTCCCCTTTCTGTTTCTACTGCGGTGTAAATATATGGCAGTGGTTGAAAGTATTTTACATTTAAATGCAGTTAATTCATAGAATTCTTTTTAGACAGAATTCTAAAGACTAAAAAGAGACATGTCTTGATAAAGGGGACGTGGTAAGAGTTGCGCCTACCTGGTAGATAAGGCGTCCTGAATATGGGGTGAAAGGTTCCGTCAAAGCAGGGGACGGGGAAGGTCTTGGAGTGCAGGCTGTGGACTGTAGGGGGTGAGGACGCTGTGGAGGAACATCACACATGTCAAAATCATTCCTGAAGGAAAAACGAGTCTAAACAACCACACAGCACAGACTGAAAGTGGGAAAGCCGCAGCGTCTGTGTACTCACCCGTCTTTGGTGAAGGTGCGAGGATGGCGCTCACTCCAAACTTGAGAAAACTCGGGTCCTTGCTGCTCGGCACTGACGTTTTGGGTGAGCACGATTCGCGCGTCACGGAGGTCGTGACCGCCGCGCGCTCCGCGTGCGCGCCGGCGAAAGACAGGGTGGTGGTAGCAGTGGGCAGGGAGGCACTCGCTGACGGGACAGTCCGGTTAATGAAGGCGGCAGGGCGACTTATCCTGAGCAAGTCCTCCACTAAAAAGCTGGAGTGAGTCGTGAAGGAAGACGGCAGGGTCTGGTGGAGCGGCAGAGCCGCAGCGGGCCGGTACAGCCCCGGGTAGAGGGCAGGAGGCGCAATGATGCTTGGGATCATCATGGTCCCGGCTTTAAAAAAATCAGTGTGTAAAGTCTTAAATACTCCGTGTGTCGGCTGGGAGAGAATCAGTCGTACGAATGGCTGCTAACTCCTCTGGTTTCTTCACTCTGGGGAGAGGAGTTATATAACGGCCTGCCCCCTCGGCTCCTCTCAGGACTGACAGCCTCAACAATGGAGCTCAACAAAGTTCTCCGCATGGGTCGCTTTCATGCCGCATCCCCCGGCCTGCTGATTGGCCAGAGGACGCAATTTATGATTGCATTAGACTTCATAAGTAGCAACACACAATGTACCGAGCACAAAAGGAGCTCAGTCATCAATTTTGCATGTTGACCACTTTCCTTTCAAGTAGTTTTGTTTGGCAAAGGCGAACGGCCTAATCAAAGCACAGTCATTAGGGATTTTTAATAAATGCTTTTAATAAACTACACTTTATTCTTTTCCATTCAGGTTGTCATCTATGGGCTACTATTCGATAAAATACTAATGTATTTTATACTATTTCCAGTGTTGTAAAATAAACACCTTAACAGGCTTAATAAAATCTAATACTATTACACAACTGAATATAATGCTCCATCTACATTTTCTACATTAGCTACAGACGCCATGCACTGCATCTCTAATGTAAATCAGTTTTAAGGTTTCATTGGATTCTCAACACTCAATCTGGCCCTCGTCATGGAATAATGTCTTAAACGGATTTCTGCCATCAAAACGCTTTAACAGATGTGTTAAATATAACTCTTTTTGCACAGGCTTCATTCAGTGCGCAGAGCTGCAGCTCAGTGCGCACAGGAGAAGTGTGCGGCCTGAGCCGTGCGCTCATGATCCTGTTAACCATGAACTAACTGTCACCCTCAGCTGCGGAGGAGGCGCCCCTCGGCCTTTCTCTCCTTCCTTCTCTCGGCTTCAGAAAAGCCCAGCAGAATAAAAAGGTTTATTTCTAAAGACGGTTTTGTTCTGCTATTTTAACCGGCTGAATAAAAGTGCATCTGTGATTTGATTTAAAACGCATTCATATGAGCGGACACCGAGACCCCATATAAAACTCTTATTAAAGCGAGTTGGAGTCTGATGGTCGTGTTCTGTCAGCTTTGCCCCCGAAAACCCGTTAAAGCAGAGCAATCAGGCGAAAACACAGTGCGCACCCAAAGAAGGAGGACAACACGCCCGTTTTAAACCCAGTTAAAACAAATACACTAAAACAATTTGGTGAAGTTTGATTTGGACTTGAAATCATCAGAGGAACGGGAAATCTTTTATTTTATTTTATTAATTTGTGTTTTAACTTCTCCTTGGATGCTTTTTCCATCCATGCGTTTTAGTTTTCCAATTAAATTAAAGTATACATAGCGGACTACAGTTCTTTAACAATAAAACATTATCTTTTATCTTCTTTTTTTGTCACTTACTGATAAAACCACCACAAATCCCTGGAATAAGGGCTTATGGTCTGCTCTTAATATTAAGACTAATGAACTGTGACCGTAATACTATATTAAATAACATTTTTGGCTCTGCAACGTGACTCTGAAATAGTTTAAGTTGTCACATCAGTAGGTCCTAAAGACTGGAAGAAGAAAACAGAACTGAAGAAGACTGACTGAGTGTTTACAGTGCGTGTAAACAAACCTTTACCTAATTTAAAATACGGCACCAGATTAGTCCACATTAGTCCGTCAGCTTTATTCACTTTCTGGCTGAAGTAAACCAGCCAGTCATTGGGTATCATTTGGGATCGGCTCAAATATGAAGTAGTTCTGCATCAATCTAACATAAACTGGCCACAATCCGATAATTAAAAGGGAACGCCTCCGTGAAATGATCCTTTGGATGGAGTCAGCGTTTATCAGAGGTGCGTCTGGATGCACGAACAGGCGTTAACACGGCGCTCTGTCACCACAGCTACACCTTCAATAAGTAACGAGAGCTTCAAAGGTTTTTATGAGCCCCGTATTCCTTTACTTGGCTGCCCGAAATCCTCCTTTTGTAAGCGGTAAGCAGATGGTTAGCAGGAAGCATAGGCTGCTCTGGCTGACCGAGACCAATTTCTACGAGCTTTGCAAGCTTGCCACGTCCACGCTCCTTTACCAAGCCAAGTAAAAAACAGCTGGCTGCGGATGAATTAAAGCCATTAAAAGCACATCTCTGAAATATTACCAACACCCCCGAGTCCACTTAAGTCCCATTACTTTTGCATAATTATAAGGATTCGACGATCTCAAATCAAAGTTTACATGAATTTATACCACTTTCTATTCTCTCTATCTACATAATATCTCAAACAATTGCATAGTATTACCACTATTCTGTCAGCCATAGGCACTGGCGACTTTATAGTGGTGTCTGCTTCATTTTTCATATGTATCGAGATTTTGGAATCTTAGCGTTTTGTAATTTCCATATGTGCACTACCTGTTCATGTTCATTTAGGCTAATTTCTCCCTGGGGGTCATCACGTGGCAGCCATAATGTCCCTACAGGGAATGGGATTACTCATATTAATCAGTGGATTACCAAGAGGCGACTCACACCTAAAAGCCTTTTCCAGATATTTCCAGCTATATCCAACCTAGAGAATTGTTTTAGGCCTACTTTCCCTGAGAAGGCCACGACAGTTTACCAAATAGATAAACTTAACCATTGTCTTGGGTCTCTTTCTGCTTCGTTAAGTGAAAAGGGCTGAGTAAATAAGTTACCCATGCATGAGAGGCTCTCTATGGCCCGTCTCATTGTGCTGCGGGTCCGACAGGTGGTTAACTGTTTATTATTCCCTCATTATTTATCGGTGACGGTGACGCACCGAAGAAAGGGAACTCCCCAGCTTTTCACTTAACTGGGTATGAACAGATTGTGCTGACTGGTTGCAGCCTCGTCTGTGACACCGGTCACCAGTCCATCCATCTCAGCCCTGCAGCCATTCAGCCTGCATCCACCTCCATCAGGGTTTGGTAAAATAAACTGTATTTCAGTTAACACATCCATCCTGCCGATTTGGCCTTTTTCCTGTTGCTGGCATCCATTTTCAGTTATCATACAAACATCCCAGCAAAACTGAGTCACAATCATGCATATTTTTTATTTATAAATGCAAACAAATGATAGCTAATCTGACTATCATTAAAATGTTTTTAAAGTCCAAGATAAAAGAAGACAAATTATTTTAAAAACCTAAAGGCTGTAAGGTCAAATGAAATGTCCATATTTGAGAAACAACTGCAACAAAAGTCAGTATGGCCCTTCTACAGTGAGATTCCATTTCTATTTATTTATTTATTTGCTTGCCTTTATTTTTGATGACAGGTTCGATCCTCCTGCAAATGGATGATGCCAGTCTTGAGATGTTTTGCTGTTCTTCACAGACAATTCTTTTCAGCAGCTCTATTTGTTGCTCAACCTTCTGCTTTTAAATATACTCCAAAGCAGTTTTATTGGATTCAAGTCAGGGCATATAGTTGACCAAGTCATATCCCCCTTTTTTTAATCCTAAAAGCCTTTGCTTGATTTTTGCTCTTTGTGTTTGGATCATTGTCAAGCTACAAATTTCCTCTCACGCCAAGCTTCTTGAGACTGGGAGTCACCTGTTCATTTATTATTTGGGCCTAAGATTACATTCCTAGTGCCTTTATCTCATCTATAAATGTCATTTGACCCCGATGATATATGCTTTCAAAGCATATGCTGCCAATATTTATCAGGCTTTCTCATGTGGAGAGTTTAATCTTGCAGCCTGTGAGCAATCGCCTTCTTTGGCTACTGTCCATAGAGGTCGACTTCATGTGGTGTCCACACTGTCTGATGAGTCACTGAAACACTGACTTCTACAGATAATCCTTGTGCTAGGTCAGGAGAACTCACCAGTCGGTTTTTCAATGTACAGCTGCATAAAGCGTCCACTGTGCATGGCATCACTGCACCTTCTGTTATCGGTAGCACGGCTCCTTCTGTACTGCGGTTCATCTTATGCTCAGTAGCTCTTGTACCCTTTCATCTTTATGAAGTTTCACAGTCAGGTTTCTTACTTGTTCAGTCATTTCCTTACCACATGAAACTGTGTTGCATTAGACAATACCAGGGCAAAACTGAGAAAACATTTGTGTTCATAGGTTCTTTTGTAAATGTGTTCATGAAAATAGTCCTAACTAGGAACCACAGGTAAACTGACTTTTGTTGCACTGATGTCGAAATTTGGGGCCATTGTCCTCAGTATAGTCCATTTAATCTATTTGTTTTTAAGATCAAATATCCTACACTTAAGCTTAAAAATTATAAAGTTATTGTAAGTTGGTGCAATTTAGCCTAATTTCACATTTTAGTTCTCTTGTATACTGCAGATTAAGAATAGCCATACTAGAAGGATGTTGCTGTAATTCTGTATTATTTCCATCTGTCTTATTATGTAAACTAAATAAAGTTACATTTCACTGCCATAAAGTAATCCAGTGCTGAATATTATATAATCTTTATGTGTATTTTCCAGTGTAATTCAGCAATGATGGAAAGCAATTTACCCAAGTGCTGCTTTGAGGTAACTGTACTATATTTGAACTTTTCTACTTTATATCTGACTATATTTACTTGAAAGCTATAACATTCTAATGCAAATTCTGACAATGTTATACACTAAACTACCCAACAGTAAATAAAGTGGGTAATCTTAACTCAAACAATAAGATATGACATTGATAATAAACGCATTATGTTAAAGAAAACACCCAGAAAAAAAAACTTTCTGTATAATAAACACTTTTGATACTTAAGCCTGCTGCTATCATGTTCATATATGGCACTTTTATTTGAAAAAATGCAATTCTGAATGCAGGATTTTCACTTGAAATAGGTTTATTATATATTGTATTTTTGCCACTGTTGCACATCCCTTGTCAGACTGTTTCAGACTTGAGCCCATCACAGTTTGGGCCATTTTTAAATGAAGTTGAAGTGAATCCTCACTCCTGCCATGTGAAGTTAACTAAACATCTATTTCAGCAGATTCAGTTTGTGACCGGGCAACCCCCAGCAGCAGCTCCCACTCAGGGCGTTGTGGCCGTGGCTTCACCTCAGCTCACCAGCGGCACTGAATGTCCCTGCAGCATCTGGCGCAGACGGCGCAAAAGCCCTGCTCAACACTGAGCGAATTAGCAATGCCACAAGATTCAGAAGAGCAGTGACAAGCATTAAATCGATATTAACTTTGTATTAAACATGGGCCCCTCCCTCTTCCCCAAATGGACTGGAGCCATATCAGCGCACAAAGCGCTCTGTATGAACTCTGGCTGCACCTGTTCCCTCTCACTCGGTCATGGGAGTCCAACTTTTTAGTTTCACCCCAGGCTTTTTTTTGTATCTGCTTCACCCCACACTGAATTCTTTCACTTGGGCTTTTGTCATCATTTTTGATCTCATTGTCACCCACCACATGTACAACTTATCAAATCACATTGTTAAGATCATGCATTTCACATATATGTTTCACATTTAAGTTCCACTTTTAACTATGGAAAGTTTCAGAGCAGAACTGCTCTTTCTGTTCCAGACTTGAACACTTTCCGCCCCTTTTCGCTGTTCATTTATTACTCGTTGTCATTATGGATGTTGAGTGGTGTCCTAATCCTCTTAAAGCACATGTTAGTACAGTTTGCATATCATTTTCTCATCTTGGAGAAAGGCCACAACCCTCTCTATTCACAGGGATTCCCTGTCCTCTTTCATTGCAGCCACAGCCAGCAGCATTAGCATAATCTGACAACCAATACCATTGTCTGTGACCTTGTATGCAAAGTTAATTGCTCATTAAAAACAGAGGGGTGCAGAGGAAGCACAGGAGTCCTCTAAATCCTTGTTTTAGAACAGACAGGCAGGTGGAACATCCTCCACCGACTCATTAAACTCTACCTGAAATTATCAGAGTTTATTCAAATCTAAACATTTTAATTCTGTCTGTTGACAAAAACATCTGATGCTCACAGATACTCAGAATCAGGTATTGTGTGGTGTTGTTAAACCAACCTCCATGGTTTTAACAATAATCTGGCTGCGATGTTGCAAGTCCACACACATACACACAAAGACATGCTCTCACTTCTGAAAAAGTATATACAATTTGTCACAGTGGCTCAACATTAATCAATTGCAAATGTATCTCTCTGCAAGCTTAATCTCATCTCTACATTAGTTTCACGGACGCGGAGCAATTTGCAAGAGGAGCCTCCACTACAGCCCCCACCCTGAGCACCTGGCAGTCTTTTAGCGTCATGTAAATACCCACTGCTTCAGCGGGTGCCCTATCTAAGGACCAAAGCGTCACCGTGCAGCACGCAAAAGAAGGCCAGGCTATGTGGTTGTCAACACCAGTTTAGGAGTCCTGTCGTGACACCAGCAGTTACTCTCCTGGTCAGGCTGACCTGTAGGACTTGTTTGATATAGATATAGCTGCTAATATCTAATTATTATGGAATGAACAGGCACTAGACAGGGTTCACAAGGCCACCACATGCAGCTGCCTAATAATGTCTTTGTGCTCTGCAGAGTTGTGCTGCCAGCTTGAGAGCTTACAGGAGAAAGCCTGTGTGCAGGATTTTTTTCAGTTATGCACACTGTAAGTGATTATGAAATTAGGATATACTATTTGTTTTAGTCATGCAAATAAGCATGTAAAAGTATTCATTCTTTTTTCATGTTTCCAAAAACAGTTTGCTTAGGTTAACTTGCTACTTGAAGACTCTGGAGGTTTGTTGTTTACTACTGAAGGTTTGAATAAGTGTACTCTGTGTGTGTGTGTTTGTGTGTGTGTGTAAGGGGTGGCTGTGCAGGGCAGTTGAAGAAGAACGTATGAATGGGGAAAGAAGGGGCTTGGGTGGAGGAGGGGATGCTTGACGGACTTCACTGCCTGTTGGCTCTGCAGCATTGATGCCGTGTTGGCCATATAATCGGATTGCCAGCGGGTGAAAGTGAGCCCGGGTGCTTATGTCAGTTTGCATCTCGTCAAGCTGAATAATACGCATGGCCAGGGAGTGAAGCGGACGCTTGCCATTGATGGCTCTCAGTACTTGTGGCTAAGCAGTTCTAAAAGAGAGAAAAAGCCTCATTGGATTCATATATAATTCTCACTCAAGCGTTTTGATGCATTTGCATAACAGGAGGAAACCAGTGATCTTTTCAGTGCTGCTGCTGCTCCTGCTGCACAAGTGTGTGTTCGCATGTACTGCTGTGTGTGTGTCTTTAAAAGGGCCCTAGCTGGGCCGTGCATAAACAAGGCTGGACACGATTCTTGCACTTGGCCTCTCATGATTAATCGAAGATCAACAACAAAACGACACAACATTTCACTTTTTCCACTTGTCTTCCTTCATGTTGAGTTAAAAAAAACCTGAGCGGAGCAATAGTTCAGTATTTATGTTAGCATGAATGAACGTGACCAAAGAAAACACTGCTGACCCTCAGTGCTGATCTTTTGTGGATTTCACTGGATACGTTTCAGGAAAGGTCGACTCATGAGCTGAGGCTCCTGTTGAGAAACTGCTGAACTGAACTTTAAAATATCATACAGAAGATGCATTTTAAAAATCGTCTTTCTTATTTTCATGAATCCTACACTTCATTTACAAGGAGAATTTCTTTTGTAAGGTTTGTTGTTTTGTTATGGTTGCTCTCAGTTTCATCATTCTTGCACTTTTCTTTTGATTTGTTTTCTGTCTCTCCTCACCTGCCCCAGCTTCAGCCCGGTCTCATTCACCACTCATTAGTTTCAACTGTCCCTCATTATCCTTCGTTTTCAGTCACGTATATATACTCGTCCCTTTCCTCAGACCGATGCCCTGTTCGTTGACTTAATGTTACGCCACGCTATTCTACTCTACACTAGGTCCTCTTCGTTCCTGTCACGCTTGTTATTAGCTACGTACTCTCTGCCATATACCCGGTCCTGCTGCCAGTTTGTTAAGGAAACGAACCTGAACTCTTGGCTTCGCTTTGCTTGAAATCCTAATTTGTACATCGAATCTGTTGGCTTACCAGACGAACTGTATTCTGACCTGTGAGTACAGCTGATTCAGCCATTTGCTTATTCTGAGTGCTTCTGCCTGTTGCTGTCTTGTTGGGTTTGCAAGTCTGGCCAACCACCTCGTCGACAAGCAGCCTGCCCTGGTCATATCATCAGTATATTCTCCTGCCAAACTGCTGTCCTCTGTCTGGCGACACACCTCATCAACAAGCAGCCTGCTTGGCACATGCATCCACTACACTGACAAGCAGCCTTTTCCTAGAAGGCCTCCGGTGTGGTGGGTTTTTTTCTATCTGTCTGTAGCCTGGTCACCTGGCCTCCTTAGTCACCTCTCCAAGTATTAGCATTCTTCCCTGTGACGCCGTCAGGCAGCCTTCAAAGGGCTTCCTCCGTGTCTATGACCCAGGCAAAGGTAAAACACTCAATTGTCAAATTGTGGGTTTACCTGCCAGCTATTCTAACCAAGCCTGCCACTAGTCCCCTCCTACCTCTGCCATCCTCCTGCCGCCTCACCACCATGTCCTGGTCCTCCTGGTGTCTGCCATTTTCCTGCCAACTCACCTCCATGTCTCCTTCCTCCGATCCTCCTGGCACCTGTCTACTCACCTCCACCTCCAAGTTCTCTGGCCCTCCTGGTGTACACCACCCAACTGAGCCTACCTGAACTCACAACTTGGAGATACCACTATTGCCTGCACGGCCTCATTTCCCTCTTTTCTCTCTATGGTTTTGAATCCAATAAACTCCTTTTTTGTTGCCACTCCTTGTCTGAATTTTAGAGTCTGCGCTTTGGGTCCTACCTCTCACATTCGCTCCTAACAGTTTTAACCCTCAGTCATGTCGGACCTACAGGGCAGTCAAACTATTAAGAGAACAATACATTTTAAATTGTTTTGTCTGTCTCTTAGCCCATTTAAGTTTAAACAAATGTCACAATTATGTTAAAACGCTCACTTTCATTTTTAATTTGAAGGTGTCAACATCCCCATCCCCAAAACACAACTATTAATGCCTTTTAGCAAACAAGCAAACAAGCAATAACATTTTTTAAATGGTCAGCGATGAAATGTATTGGATTGTCCAAGTTAATCCTCTGGCATCCATCCAACTGTTTCACTTAAGGCTACAATATGTAACAACATAGCTACACCAAATATTAAATGGCTGTATTTAAAATTACATTAACTTGTCCAATTACTTTTCATCTCCTAAAATTGCATAAAATGAGCAAAATCGCTATACTGTTCATCTAATATTAAAGTTGTGCTGAAATAAATCAGTCTATCAACTATGATCAACAGAAAATGAATCATTTCATTTTTCAAATTGTGCTGAACAATTTATCAAGCAAAAATACAAAAACTTCTCTATTTCCAACCTTTCAAATGCAAAAATTGTTAGCTTCTCGCTTAGTTATTTCACTAAATGAAACCTCTGGCTGTCTGTTGGTTTGAGAACACAGACAATTTGAAAATGCTACATGAGGCTCTGGGACCTTGTGATGGCTAGTACAGATTAACCAAAAGAAATCAATCAATAAATAATTGAGAATGAAACAGCAATTAGTTACAGCCTTAGCTGAGAGCCAGTACTTTAACATCCCAATCATTTCCTATAAACTGTACCCAAATACAGGGTCAAAAAAACTAGAAACTATCCGAATACTCAGTGGCTGCACTGTAGGACCTCATCTGCTGTCTAGGCTACATTAACTGCAATAATTCAGTCATACAAAGTTTGCTAAATAGCCAAGTTGGACATGGTAACTCAAGAATCTGATGATAAAGCCATGACAGCAGTCAGATGGTTTGAAGCCTCCGTGGGCATTTGTATGAGATGGTAGGTTTCTGGTGGCCAGCAGCAAAAAAACATTAAGTCCCCTGTAGCTTTCTTCAACCCGGATGTGGACCATCAGCTGGTCCATTTATCCCGTTGAAACTTTCTGAGGCATGATGATCATGAAGACGGTCAGTGTCTTTGGTCATACAGACAGCAGTAATGTGGTGTGACTGACTTTCCACACAGCAGACCCCCCAGGTCTGATTCCTGGAGCAGTCACAGTCCTGCATTTCAAAGTCACTTACAGCCATTTGGAGTCATTGGCCTGTGCTGGTTCTCTGTCCCAGTGTGGCCTGTAATTGATCTCATCGTGGCATTACTGGGACTCTAACAGGCCCTAGGTGAGATGACCTCTGCTCCAACAGGTCTTTGACTCCCCCTTCTTCTTGTCAGTTCTCCAAACCATCACTCATCTATCCTTTTCACCGTCTCCCGCAGTTCACCCCCCTCTGCTCGTTTTTACACCTCCTCTCCTCAGGTTTAGCAGCCACATTGAGCTCAGAGCCATTTCAGCTTAATGAGCAAGAAATGACACAGTTTATCCAGATCAGAGACACCATGAGATGCAGGAGTGCTTTCATGTTTATTTTTCTTCCAGCTATCAGCTGATTGAACCTGAGAGACACCAGGATTGCAACTGGTGTCTGATTGACTGGTGACTCATGACAACCTCTAGACCAGGATGTGGGGTTAAGGCTTAAGCCAGTCCACTAGCATGGAAGAGACATCAGAGCTTGTTTCTAAAATCATTCAGAAGCCTTACAGAATGCTATAAATACTGTTGTAAATTCTCAAAATTATTCCTGTAAATTTCCATTCATTTTCCATTCCTGGTCATTCAAAGCTGCACTGGGATTTATCTTAGAGTACCTTGTATATTATCTTTAGCTGGAGAGTCTTCCTAGAGACCTCTTGTCCTTGTACAAAAGAGAGCAGAGGGGGCAGGGGGAAGGGTCAGCTACTGCAGAGTGACCTCTGCTCTGCAGGGCCAAATGATAAGACACTTAAGGTCAAGGAGAGCACAATGGCCCAAGAGAGTGTCCACTCCAAAGACAACAAGTCGCAGAGCAAGAATTTGAAACGTTCACTTGTCTTCAAAAAAAAAAGAAAATCACTTGAGGTAAAGCTTCAAGAAGAGATGTCATTCTTTCATTTGATAAAATATAAGTTGGGTCAAGGATGGAAGGAGCTTGACCTGCTCTTACACCTTGCATTGTGTTTGGTCAATTTGGAAGGCATAAAACCTTAGAAGGTGATCTATTTTTTTGCCCTGCCACACACAGAGACAGAGTGTTTGGTTCCAGTTGTTTTACTTTCTAGTTTTCATGGGACAAACTGTGATTCCAGCCATTATCCATGGCTCTCTGTGAACATTTTTCCATCATCTTGCCCTTGTGTTTATGGGTTGGGGCAAAACAGTAGGACGACAGACACTAATTGATCAAGAGAGAAGGAAACCTGGACAACAACAAGGAGTCTGGGAGTCCAATCTCCAAGGTCCCAACAAAAGGACTGGAAAGTTTAGCTACAATTTGTTGTTTTATTCATGAATTTCCTTGAAGTAATTCTACTACAATCATTTGCGTAATCTGAGAAACAGAATTTTCTGCACATTTGCTGAAAAAAAAAAGACATTATGTGCAAATAATTACTGTGATTGCACCTCTTGAGGAATGGTCTGTTAAAAGGAGGCTTGGATGAGATGACTAACAGACGATCATGGTATGAAGAAAGATTTACAGAATAATGACACATATGTTCCAATTTTATACCATTCATTGAACTGGGACAATATTTCAAGGATTAGAGATGACAGGCCATGATAGGCTGTGTGAGTCCAGGGATCATGGCTGCATTCACATGCAAAGAGACCACATACACCCACAGACTTTCAAGTTAATGTTTGTACTCCTCTTTCATATGAAAATTAATTTTTAATGACTGGCAAGCACAAAAATGTCTATCATAGTCAAGCATTTCCCACCAAAAATTCCCAAGTTGGCAATGATAATGGCAGCAGTAGTGCCTAACAAAGTAATTAATAAAAGCACTATCAATTTATTTGCTATCGCAGCATCTGACAAAGAGAGCAGGATGAAGCGCACATGAGAGCAAGAGACAGTTGGCAAGGGCTGCCATTTGAGAAAGCTCTATTCAGTCCACCCCAGGTCCTTCATACTCACAGAGGAGATGACAAAGAGTGCCAGTTAATTAGCAAGAAGTAGCATCTCAAGGAGGACTGTGAAGAAAACCTCCATTCACTCTCTCTGCTTACCTCTCACTTATAAGAAAGATTGAAGGGCTGGTGGGAGGGGGAGCAAGCAGAGAGCACGCTAAGCTCAGACCAAGAGCCCCGGCTGCCTGCATGGGGCTGCCTTGCTCGATTTAATTTGGACAGTCATTCCTTTTATTTGCAGGGTTATTGTATCTAAGTTTCTATTGAAGCCGTCGAACAAGTGAAGGCCTTGGAGTGCAGGTCAACGATGCTCCTCTTCTTTCTGCTTCATGAGACGCAGGCACATTGAAGGAACGAGGATGAGAAGAAAGAAGAAAGCAGCGAGCGGGATTTGGAGAGAGGATGAAGTTTTAATTAAGGCACTTCTCTGTTTCTAAGCAGACTAATTTAGCCATAGTTCCTCACAAGTGTATGAGATGATTCAAACAGAGGCGAGGGAGAAGCCTGGATGACAGCCTATATTAGATCTGTTGCTGAAGAATATTTTGAAGTGCCTGAATGTGTCATTAAAAATAAATTAATAGTTGGGGAAATAAAGACAACAAATCTGCTTGGCCTAATTTCCCTCAGTAAAACAGTAAAATCTTTACCTTAAATTTAGAAAAGCCACTATTAAACCATGTATATCAGGTAAACTGGATAATTTTTGTGGCAAAAGTGAAGATGTAGCAAATAATGAGACTTGAGGACTTAACATTTACCATCAGATCAGGAGCAGAAGGGCGGCAGCTTGCAAATGAATCTCGGATGGAAGGAACCTGGTTGGTCTAAATGCTGTTTTTGTTTCACTTATATAAATGGAGGCCTGATCAGAGCAAAGAACTCCCTGAGGTCCACAGGCTAAGGTACAGACAAAGGTAAGCCTGCCTGTGCTAAGGTCCCTGAGGACTGAGGAATATGCAAAGCTCTACCTCCACACTGAGGCTGAATTTGAATGGCTTAAACCAGACTGCACCATAAGGAGGGAACATTCAGAGTCTCTAGCTGTTTGGCTTTACATATAAAGGTAAAAAAATGTAAATGTCTTATAGTGACTGGGAAGTCAGGGGTTTAAAAATGTAAATGTCAGTTTGTATAGCATCACTATTGGGAAAGGAGAAGGCTAATTAACAAGTTACCAAAGAACAATGAATGAAGAACTGTAAAACAAATGATCCTCAAATGTAAACAGGGAGGGAGAGTAAAAAAAAAAAAAAAATCATCACCTGTGACAGACAGTGCCAATCAAACCGCAGTCTGGAAAATCTTACCACCCAGGTCTTTGGGGGCAGGCACACTAAGTGTTCATCTTCACTGCACAGTTCTCCATGATGGGCGACGACTGCACGGGAGCTAAACTGCATTCATTTAACAATTACTGAGGCCAATGTGCTCCTGGGAACTGTCAAACTTTATTAACTGTATTATTATCTTGTCCTGATCGATGCCTCAACACAGTTTTATCATACAGGTCGGCAGAGAGCTTCTTGAACTTCATGGTCTGGCTTTTGTCCTGACATTCAGTGTGTGTCAAATTCCAATCACATTTCAAGTGTGAGCCAGAACCCAATCTGGTATGACACAGCAAAGGCTCTGAACACCTTTGGAAATGACATATCTCAGCTTTTGGTTTTTAATATATTTGCAAAAACATCTAAATCCATGTTTTCACTTGGAAAACTAATTTCATCCATTAAAAACTAAAACAATAGTGTGCAAAAAGTGTGCCAAGGTCTAAATACTCTCTGAAGTCACTGTATACTACATTACAGTGCCGTGTTACTCCTTTTAAGGTAATTTTGAAATGGACACACAATGAGAAGTATTCTCTTATCGAAAAACTAAACAGCCATTATAAGAAATGTTTCTTTTTGGAGTTTTATGAAGAAAAAAAAACTCTGTAAAACAAAAACCTGACTTCTTAGTTCTCCACATTGAGAAAGGTTTCTTCTTTTAGATTATGCTAACAATTAATTTTCCATCTCTGACTAAGTTTTAGCAAATCCCTCTAATCAGCATATGTTTAATTTTTAATGAGAAATCCCTCTAACTTTAGAAATTATGACAGATGTGTGATGTTGCTACAAAGCCTCAAGGTCAGGAGAGATGGATTAGTCACAAAAATGGCCGACTTTAACATGACATCGCTATTTGTCTTGTTTCCTACCAACTGTCAACAATGAATTTGTTTAACCGTGACCACAGTGTCTATAACCTCAATGATGCGTTTATTACTATAACCATGATGACAAAGGTCCCCTAATGTTAACGACTGAAACAGTCATCCTTCCCTAACCCTATTCAAGTTGTGTACTTGTGCCTAAATCTAACCAAACCTTAACACAGTGTTGTTCAATCATTAAACTGATTTGTCTGACAGTCATCTGTAACCATTTTGAAAGACAAACAATGTCCTTAGGGTATTAATAAGTGTTCCAAAAATAATTATCAGATTTATTTCTGACAGCAGCAATATTTTATAAACTTACAGAATATCATTGAATAGAAAGCATCACATAAAAGGTTAAATATTGCCAACAAGTCCTCCAACCTAATAATTATATTTTGTAACTTCCGACCTCTGATCAGTCCACTCATCCTGTTGTGTCAACAAGTGTCATATGGATTCTTCCCACAGCAGGCTAATGTTAGCTTGCCGGGATAACGTTGCCATTTCAGCATCTCTCTTTCATGTGTCAAGACGAAGGAATACGACTGATGGAGGGCAGCAATTCTGTTTCCTCCCACTGCTTTACCTGATATTATATGCTATATGTGATTATGTATCCGCACCCAGTAACAAACACAGGAGCAAAATGAGAACAGAAAAAACTGCACTATCTAGAAATATTGAATTTGAGATGATTTATATCTTCCTGTAAAGTAAAAGAGTATTGGGTGTTAAATGAAGGCTAAAGTTATTTTAATATGTCACGAATACCCAGATAGTGGCATTGCTCTTATAGTGGTCAATATGGAAATGCTGATTTCTACTTCTGTGAGTCACGGCCGTCTGTAAGCATGGAAAGGCTGAGAAAAAGGCGAAGACCTTTTTTCAGAGAAATGTGGAAACTTTTCGGAGGGAGGAGGGTTGGAGGAGTTGTGCTTAAATCCCTGGAAAATTCAAAGTGAGAGAGTGGAGGGGGTGGATCTGCCAAAGGAGGAGGGTGGAGGGGGGTGGAGGGTGATGTATGGAAGCATAAGAGTAAGAGTTTATTCACTGCCGTCTGAGGGAGTCTTTCAGAGCCACTGAGTGAGTGTCTATAGCGGGGCAATCGACCATAGGACTAGGAGGCTTTATCTCTAAAATACAACCCCTCCTCCACCACCCCGCACCACCCTTCAAACACACACACACAAACACACTCGGTCTCTGGTACCTGTGAGAGCCTCTCATGTGTGGCTAAGGGTGCCATTGGGGGAGACAGGAGAGAGAATGGCCAGTGAGGGACAAACAATCCTGAGGAGTCTATCATTTTGTGTGGTGTTGTCTTAGGGTCTGAATAGAGCCAGTGTGACCTGCCCACCGCCATCTCCTCCTCCCTCTCTTCTCCATCTATCCTTCCTATCTGCTGCCAGCCGCTCCAAACTACCACCACCCAGCATCCCCAACCAACACGACAATAAGTGTCTTATTGTCAACTTTACGTTCACTAACTAACTAACCACTATCTCTTCAGCCATGGTTAACATTACTGCACCACCAGAACCAATCACTATCACTTATATTTTCATCACAGACATATTTTGTCCAAAGTGAGCCTTCTGCTAACATAAATTTTAAATTAGTTTGTGTTAATATAGTATTTCTTAGTGGCTTAAAATGTATGTAAGGTTTAATGTTCACTCTGTCTCAGTTCCACATGATTATTCTACAGATTGTACAACAATGCTCTATAAGGCAATAATATACAAAGAAACAACCCAGATGTTTGTATTAAAAGGAAGTGGTGCAAAGGTGTGCTCTGAGAGAGCTCAGTCACAGTTTGACTTTGGAACACTGCATGTGGCCAATTTACATAGTGCTGTT
>NW_018128003.1:444054-445956 GCF_001952655.1 Monopterus albus
TATATATATAAATTTTGTTTTCCATGACATTACTGAAGTTGTTGGCCCATTTTCCACCATTTGCTTTCTCTCTCTCTTAAACTATGAGTTGTGGAATTCATCTCAAGTTTTAAATAAGAGCACCCACATGTTCTAAATCACTCAGTCAAAATTATTTTCACCCAGTCAATTCATGGCTTCTTGCAGAGTTGGGAGACTCCAGTCACAACTTGACTCCATGCAGACTTAAGTCACAAATCTGAGGACTTGTTTGACTAACACTAGTACAAGACTTGACTTGATCTTGACTGGGTGTTCATGACTTGACACTTGACTTAAACTTGAGACAGATGACTTGAAATTACTTGTCTTTTTTATTACACGTTTGCATTTTTCTAGATATTAATAAGTTATGTCTTGTTTGTGAAACACATTTGGTGATTTCTAGTGCAATGTGTGCAAACCTGGCAACCTACCAGACTGTGGCAGACCTGCAGAGGGCAACACAGGTTGCAGGATGCTGCTATGAAGGCGCCTAGTCAAAAAATAATAATAAAATTTGGATTCAAGGATTATGTTGTTGATGACTGTAGTAAGAAGAGAAGAGTGGTATGCAAAATCTGCTGTGCAAAAATCAGTGACACGACCACCACAACATCCAACTTCATTTATAGCTACAAAACTCACAAATAAAGCTACAAATTGTATGTGAATATATACATTAGCTAAATTTTTGGTTAGTTAAAAAGCTGTTACACTTGGCTTCGAATTAATTACGTGTTTTATTGAGAAGAGTTTCTGATAGCCATGAAAGGCATGCCTTTTAGCTAAGGGTTGGTTTATAGCATACAAAAGCACAATTAATAATCAGAGATGGTTTGTAAACATTTCACTTAATTATGTGATATTCTCAGAACAATATCAGATCATCTGAATTTTATATGACTTGACTTGTGACTTGTTTGATTTATAGTAGGGACTCAACCTGACTTCCCTGATTCTCACCACAATAACCTGGAACTTGCTAGAAACTTGAAGGTTAAGACTTGAGACTTGCATGTGTGTAATTTACTCCCACCTCTGCCTTTTTGTACATCATAGCTACTGGGGAACTGAAATTTTTGAGTTTGTACAAGGAAAAATGCAGTGGAATAGCCCTTTAATTGAGAACTGGCAAGCAAGACTTTTTACAGTTTTCTGAAGTGCAATTAGTTGTAAGCACTGCACTGTATGGGCCCTGTTTTGAGGATCCACGGGATCTGATCAAAATCTATTGGTGGTATTTGAATGTGTCCAAGTTCATTTTGATAATTTGACGATGAGGAAAAATGGTTCAAGTGCCCGTGGAAGTAGTGAAGTAGCACTGGATCTTTACATTAAAAGGGTGTGTGTTTTGGGGGTAACATGCAATTATCCAATCAGTGTGTAACTGCACATCCACTTTAAAATACATGTGCGTTTGAATGTTTGGCAGATTGCTAGCATACCAGTGGAGTTGCTAGGTCAGATGTCAGTAAGCTTTTCCACTGAGGAAACAGATCTGCTCATGTGCGAGGCTGGAAGGTGCATGATCACCAGTCAAAATGGTATTTATTATAAATACATATATATTGATGTACACAGCATCCAATGAACACAATGTCATCTTTTTAGTTTTTTAAGTTTTGCAAGTCCTGCACAGTAAGTATAACAAGCAGTGCATGAGCATTGTGCACACACCTAGACAGGAACACATGGTCAAAGTGCCCATTAACTAGAAATGATGATTTGACTGTTGACCACAGACCTGGTGTTTGCTGGCCAGTGATGCAATCACAGGCTACTGCTAAGCTGAATGTTGATGTTTGGGAAAAAATCAGCAAAACATCAGATAATAATGTTCAAAAAAATAATGTTCAGTGCCATCAATCAGTGTTTGTACAT
>NW_018128003.1:445981-466721 GCF_001952655.1 Monopterus albus
GGGAAAGATCACAGCAGTATTTCCTTAACCCTAACTGTACACAAACCATAGTTTATTGGTCATGCAATAACTTTCCTCACTGTATAACCCAGCCTCATAAACCAGCTTCAATTCTGCAGGTCACAATTTACATCCAGTGCCAGTATTCAGGGGCAATATAGTTAATAGTGCACACATTACATAGAAAGGTGGAACAATATATGAAAAATCACAATATGAAGTAGGCAGGCATGTAGCACATACAGCTTCCCTTTTCTTTTACCTTAACAAGTAGTTTTAGTTGTCTACATTTAACCAGGACTTTAGTGCCTTAAAAATTCGGTGCCTCTTCTTGTGCTAAATGTTCCCATTTAGTTCACAGAGTGTTAAAATTCGGTGCCTCTTCTTGTGTTAAATGTTCCCATTTAGTTCACAGAGTGTGCCAGTGTACCAAAAGTCCTAATCTCTATCACACAGAGACTCCTCCATTGACCTCACCTGTGTGGGGAAAGGCAGGGGGGCCATGACTCATCCAAACATATGGGCCTCTGGGTCCCTCTGCATGATACGTCTGCAACATCTGTTCCCAAGTGTGCTGCACAGACAGACACTGTGACCAACAGCATTGAGTACATGTGTGTGTTTAGTGTAAATGATACTAGAAGAGGCCAGGGGGGCACAAAGGGTTAGCTGCAGGGGGTATAGGGAGGGCACAGGGCTGGTGGCCACTGGGGTAAGGTGGGGGGGTACGAGGGCACCAAAAGGGCTTAAAGAGAAAGCCAGAGAATACAGTCATAACCCACCTAGGGCTATTCCTCTTTGGCCCATTAGCTGCTGGCGGCCATGACCAATTGGGTTTTGTCACTCCAAGCAGGGTCATCCAGTGGTGGTCTGGGCCTTTTCTATAATGGACGCTCACTCAGCCGTCCTCACACAAAACCTTTAAGAGGGAAAGAAATTCTCTCCCTGACTCTCTCCTCTCTCTCCCAGTTTAAAAAGACCCAGTCAGGCAAGAAAGAGAAAGAGTGAAAAGTGATCATGAAAGGAGATTTGTTGCAATGTGGGGCACGCAGGGAAGTGATCATTTAGCCACACGTGGGGTGAAGGAACTCCATGGCGGTGGGCCTTGTTAACCCTCTTGACTCGTATGCCAGAAACCAAATCAAATTGTTCCGTGCGTCAAAGTCTAAGGATGTGGTCCCTTGTGAGAAAAGCTCACAACTTCACAACTGGCAGCATGTGTAATTTTCAAAGTGGAAAGGAGGAATTTGAATAGGATATAGCAGATTATCCACTATGTATGAACACTGATCCTTGAACTCAGACAGTTAGAACGGTGGAGCTGAAACAAGAAAAGTTGTTTCTCTGTGTTTCTAGGTTGATTTCATGTGGTGGCTCAACAGATACAGGTGAGAAATCAGATTTTCTTGCTGAAATAAAGCTCATACCATGTTGATTTCCATGGTGTAGGCATTACCTTGAATTATCTCATTCATATACATGAAAACCTCACACACCTTGTTCATCAAAGAATTTCATGTACGTTGTAACAGCTGAAAGAGTCACATCTTCATCTCCTCTGATAAAAAAGACCCACCAGACAAACAAAAAACACACAATATCAAAAGACGTTTGTTTGTGAAAACTTTCACATTTTGGAAATTTGATCCATGCAGGGATTTGTACAGTTTGGACACAACTAATTTTGTGCACATGAATGCATATTAAATGTCCGGTATGAGTTGCACGTCTGTCTGTGTGTGGTTTTTTTTTGTCTGCTCTGAAGCTGAATAAAAGGCCAGTTAGCCACCTAGCAGGCTACTAATTCTCCATGTCAAATACAATGGCTGCAATTATATGGTAATCAGTGTTGGTGGCTCATACCTTTCTGCTGCTTTCTGAGAGTGTGTGTCTGGCCAAGCTGATCCTCAGGGAGATGGTTAGTCACGGCTTATTATTGACCCATTAGACAGCCATCCCACTGCCAGAAAGAAACCAATTGGCTCACAGTCCACACTGCATTCACTGAACAACAATAATGAGAAGGAGACTCAAAATGAAGTCAGATCATTTTGTTATCTATAGACAAAATGGATGAACTCGTCTGTGCCAAACTGTGATTTCCATTGTTATCTTTTAAGGATCATACCAGTAGTTAGCATCCCTTCATTAATCATTAAGGTATGAAAATTAATTAGCAAATTCTTATTCATATGGGGCAAACAGTGAAAGTGAACATCAACTCTGCGCCAATTTAAACTCACTCTTCCAGGATAACAGGGCAGACTGTTCAAATCAATACACCCTCTGTTGCTGATAATGTAACTTTGACAAAAATGAGCACAGACTGGATGGAGCAATTCTGAGCAACTTTTAAGTCTCATCATGTATTTATATACAGAAGTGAATGATCATCAAAGGTTGTCTGGGCCTGTAGACAAAGTCCATCTAAAATATAAAACTGTATAGGAGAGATTCAGAAACATTCGGACAAAATATTAAACTACAAGGAGCTGAAATGTTCTCACTCAGTCACTGTTTCACTCACACTGTAACTGCAAATCTAAATCAGTAGTTGGCTTTAGCTTTAAAATGCTTTTTGTTGTTTCTGTTTACATATGAAGATGAACAGTTTATGACAAATAAAAATACCTTGGCCCAAACCACATTCATAACATAAGCCTGTACAGATATTCCCTTTCAAACATGCCCTCTCTGTGCCCCTTCTTCTCTTCATCATATAAACAACAAATGTGTTTTGATATAATCCCCCCGGTTCTGTCAACTCTAAGCTTGCCCTGTACCCCCCACCCCCTTTCCCTCTGTCCTCCCACCTCACAACACGCCCACACAGACCCCTCTGCCACCTCCTCTCCAGTCTCCACCCCTGCAAAGCAAAGCTCTCTTTGTTAACCTAATGTGCTTTTACCAGTTGCTTTCTGCCAGGGAGACATCTGCTGTGTGCAACCAGTCAATATTGTGAGGACAGTTCAAAGCGGCCAGTTCATTATCTGTGTCAGCTTAACAACCCGAAGGTAGCGGTCTAAGGGACACAAGGAGGAGGAGGAGGAGGAGGAGGGGGACACAATGTGTGAGGACACAATGGAGTCCTCATTAACCAGTGATTTATCATGATGGGATGCCCAGTTCAACCTTTGCTCTTCCCCTGCATACACACACACACACACACCTCTAGAAAAGAGTCCTATTGTTGGCACAAGAAGAGCGAACTGTGAAAGTGGAGTTGAAAGTGAAATGATATAGTTAAAAAGTCAAAGAAAAATACAAGAGAGAGAAAATCACCCATGGCTCAAGTGTGTCCTTTTTGAGAGTGTGAGCATAAAAGGCGATGAAGACAGAGACACAATCTTCTGTGCCTTTCAGTGTTGTAAAAGTGGCACTAAATGAAAAGAAACTCCTTTGACATAGTTATTGTTACTTCTATCATTTTGTTTTTGGTTTCAATATTTTACTATGAAGATTTGAATGTAGTTTTTAACTTCCTGGATTGCAGAATTCTCTCTCTTCTGCTTAATCTTTGAGAAGAGCATGTGGCATGAAGAGTCAACTTTATTAAACATTACACAATCTGTTTCACACCATAAAAATTAGTCTTGCAACAGACACACCCTCCCTTTCCTGAGTCAGGGTTTATGAAAGTCAAATCTCTTGGTCATGATGATATCATACATGTCAGAAAGCTTCTAAAGATGCTCCATGCATGCATATAGTCCATACTCAGCTCTGCCCTCACAGAGACGGTGTGCCTCTTCTTGCACATAAAGGCTGTATAATGAGCAATTAATGTGTGGCGTTCAAAATGCAACAGAAAAGGAATATTCATCGTGGCCCATGTGGTGGTTTTATAAAGCTGCTGCACTGAGAAACACACCCCTTTTCACTTTCTCCTTTTCCATCCTTTCCATGCACCCCCCCCAATCCCCTCCCTCCCTTTCTGAATCCATTTGCTTAAATCAATCTCACAGGAGGCGGTCGTGGATAATGTACCAGCCAGGGTTTGTAAACCATTTTGTTAACAATGCATTTTGAAAAGAAAAGAAAAGAGGAGGAGAGAGATAAAGCGAGACAGAGAGAGTGAAGGAAGGAGACAGGGGAGAAACAGGCAGAAGGGTGTTGAAAGAGAAACAGTTGGGTGGGTGTGGTATGCGGTGCCGTTTCGGACAGGCCCTGCCGACTGGTGACACCCCTGTCCCATCTCCTCCTCCCTCAGCTAAAGCCTGCATCCGCCCAATTCGGTCCAGTCCTCGCTTTAGTCACACCACCTGCCTTCACCATTCTTTACTACACACCCACCCGTCCGCTGACAGGATGAACAGACGGCATAAACCCCCGTAACTGAGCCTAAATGCCCCTCTCACACACGCATACAAGCTACACTGACAGGTCGGGTGTTCCCTTTATGGGATTATAGTGATCAATAACAAGCAATAAGAGATGATCACGGGCAATTTCTCAATCATTCTGTTCAGCGGCAATGAGGACTATGACTTTGAACAGGTTCATGTCGGACTCAAAACAGTTCAATTTGTTTGTCCCTTTACTAATAACTCACAAGCACATGTGAACACTACTGTATTTGAAAAGCATGCACGGGTTTTTATTTCTAGGGCCTTGATACTGTATCAAAACTGCCAACAGATTTGACTTTAAATCAAAGCAACAGTGACACCAGATCAATGTGTGTAGGCTTTCAAAGTTCCTCATCTCAACTGAACTGGTCTGGAAGGCTGTTCTTTGAGACTTTGCCTTACTACTGAAAGTAATTACAAAACAAACCTAAGTTAGAGGCATTCACTCCACTGATGGTTTAGCTTGTGTGTCTGTGTGTAGTGGCTGTGTGTTGTTCTCATGTCTCTTGCAAGATCTTGATCTCTATTGGATTTCGTTAGCAAATAAATAAATGAACGTATTACTTCATAAACAGACTTTTAAAAATGGATGAATAATCTTGCAGCCTTTGCAGCAGTTTGTGTGATTTATCTTTTTTTAATCATTTGTTGTTTTGCATGAACATAAAGTGTGAATGTAACTCTGCTGAGCTGAAATCTCGGCCACAAATTTATCTAGATATACTACAAAGAAAGATCATCAGTGGGGCATCCCATTGCTTAATGGTTATGGCGTGCACGGCATCGGCAGTTCAGCTCTGAATGTGGATCTTTGTTGCAGGTCTCCCCTGTTTCGTGTAAGCCCCTCCACGACTCACTTAATAAATAAAGGCTAATATGCCCAAAAATAACAAAAAAGAAAGATCATCAATGTTAATTTACTTCACTTTATGTTAAATGAGTGCATGAACCAATAACACAATACATTTAACACATCAAAAATCAGCATCACTGAAATAAAACTGACATACAAGTTTGTCTGTTCAAACTATATAGACAAGGGTTTAACTGCTTCTGTACTAGGTAGCAGTGACATATCCTATTAGCAAGGACCTGTTCCTCTGTGTTCTCTGTGCTGAGCTACTTTTCCTATCAAAGTCCGTTTTAGCCTGAGGATGCCTGGGCCAGTTTGACACCATATTCCCACTGGGCCCTCTCAGATCTCCACCAAAGCACCCATTACTGGATCATAAGCTCCACAATCAGGCCACACTGAACAGGAATCCCCAGTAGAGCCCCATGGATTGGAGCTGATTTGCAACATAAGCCCCCCAGTGATTGCCCATTACCCCCTGTCCCCACTTACACAGCTAGCAGGGTAGCATGTGTAGTTCTAACCAGTCACTGAGCACTGGCATTGAAGGTTTGCTACCATAACTTTCCCTAATTGGCTGTGAGGGGTATTATGAGACGGTGTGTCTTTGGGGAATTGATAGTGACATCTGATCTGATGTCCACTTAAAATGAGGATGATGTTGAGTCATAGTGTGCTGACAGGAGAACATTCCCCTGGGATGTGGCTTAGGATCTGATGATTGATGGGTTATTATAATAAAAGGTATCACTGTCTATAGGTTGGTTTACTTTGCTGTCACTGCAGCTAAATCACAGTTCACTTAAGAGGGAGCATAAACTTTTAATTTTCAAGCTATTTGGTGCAAATAGCAGTATTTAGTTTGTTCCTGGCCAAATGAAGAGACAATACAGTTTGCAGGCCAGAAAATGTCAGTAACTACATAATATGGGTGTTAAAGGAGAAGCTGTTTTTACTTGCTGTAAAAATTTAAAAATGACAAATTATCCATTATCCATCTATTTTCTATACCATGTATCCTGTAGAGAGGTGGGAGAGAGGCAGGGGACATCCTGCCAGTCTCTCACAGGGCTGACATTAGAGACAGGCCACCCTAAATCCATGTATCCTGTAGAGAGGTGGGAGAGAGGCAGGGGACATCCTGCCAGTCTCTCACAGGGCTGACATTAGAGACAGGCCACTCTAAATGTGGGTATCTGAACCAAGCCTGATGAGACCTGTCAGTACCCAAGCATTTGGGCCTGGTTCTGACAGACATTTAGAAATTATGTTCGGCTCCGGGCTCAGACACAAAGGTCAAACTTGAGGACAAAGGCCTGGAGCAGTCAAATGTCTGCTTTGTATAATGTTAAATGGAAAAACACCATACAAACTCAACTGCAATGGGCTCGGACATTATATACTATAAGCTTATCAGGTCCAGGTCGGGTGTGGAAGCCACACGCTCAGGTACAGGTAAGGTTCGGACAGAAACATGCAGCCTGATCCATGCTCTAAACCACTCACACTCACTCCTATGGACAACCATAGAGTTACCAATCAATCTAAACTGCATGTCTTTGGACTGTAGGAAGAAGCTGGTGTACTCGGAGAAAACCCATTCAGTCACAAGGAAAACATGCAAACTCCACATAATAAGGCCGCTGTTAGGTTATTTCTTAGTTAGATAGATATGGATTAGAGATCTGTTGTATTAGAAGATGTTTAGTGCAGACAGGGTGACTAGTTTGATGTAACTATTAGCCTGCAGTAAAATTGCAGGCACGCCAAGGTTACAGGAAAAGAGCTTTTAGGGTCAACTGTAATGCTAGTCTTAATATTTGTCTTAAAGTGTAAGGTTATGTCCAATTGTTTAGATACACACCACGAAAACAACAGTCACGCACCTTGACTTTTCCTCATGTTTTGGCTAAATGATAGAGCGGCTGCAAAGCTTGCTTATCGGGTGGCGTCACGGTTTGACGCCCCTTGTAGCATGGGCTAGCCCAAAAATGATTAATATTATATAGGTTGTTGGGTCCAAGGTTCCTCAGCTTTCTGCTGCCTGCGCGCAGGTAGAAGGGTGAGAGAGCTCTGGACGTGTACTGTGAATTTTACCTGTGATCCTCTGAATAAACCAGCACGGTTATTTTTTATAAAATCTAAAGCAGTCTCTTTCGTCTCATTGAGAGTTCCTGGTTTGAAAGAACCGGAAGAAGCTATACAGAAATAATAGCTTATACCGCCATCGGGATTCAAGCTTGGACCCTTCTTGCTGTGAAGTGACAGTGCTAACATTGCACCAAAATGACTATCTAACAAAGAAATATAACAGTAAATAATTTAAGGGAGGATACATGGGCCAGGAAAACCCAGCTGACCCGTAGATGGTAAACACATGTACATGCACTTCATGTAACCCAACTGCTTTCTGCACTAACTGGCTTTTTTGAAACATCATGTAATTAATAACCCTGACTACTTGGTCATGTATACAGAAAGCATAACTAGGATTATGAGCAGTTTTTCTATGTATAGAAATAGATGACACAGACTTCAGAGAAGGAATTGCTGAAACAACTGTACGGGGGATGAAAGAAGACATTCGTGCACATTGCGGTGCATTCTCATATCCAACATAATTTAATAGTCATAGTCTGAATAAAACTGAAATTAGGTAGTTAGCTGAACAGCTGCCTTTTTTATAAAAGTTTGACTGTGTTTCTCTTACTACAAAGCCTAATTCCAGTAATTTTCTTCCAGTTGTTTCTTTCCAGTTTAGCATTCTTGCAAAGTATGTTAACCCATCAAAACTGTTATTATATGACTGGCACTTTTAGAACTTTAAGATACACTTGATTTATCTGTTTAAAACTTTAGAAATAAAGCAATATACACAACAGATCCACCCAGAGCCTTTTCAACCACCCACAACTAGTCCGAACAGAGCTACAAATGAGCCAATCTGCCTCACACTTTGTCTGCATGTGGTCTGGAGATCAGAGAGTGCAGACACCGAGTGTGGTCCATCAACAGCTCTCTCTAATCAACCCCAGAGACCCCAGCCTTTTAGCCGGCAGCCCTTAGCATGTCTTGCTGTGTTTACTCACACTGATTAATTTGGTAAGTGTACAGAATGTCCCAAGGATGGTGATCTCTGAATCAGTGTGCCCCTCAGTCTCATCCTTTATCTTTCTATTCCTCTGTCACAAAAGCCAGACAAGAGACGGCGAGAGAAATTAGAGGATCAGAGTCATCCTTCTCCTGAGTAAACAGACTGAGCTAATGGGCCAGCCGCCTTCTCCTCCCCTCAAATTATTAGCAGAGAAAGGGAATGTAGTCAGTCCAGTCATGATGGTAATGCTAAAGCTTGCTAATCCCTTACACACACAAATACACAAACACAGCGGCCTTGCTCTCACCCTCATACACGCACAGCTACTGTGTAATCACTCCACCACCCAGGCAGTGGGAGAGGATGGGAGAGCACAAGAGCAAAGGAATGAACTGAAATTGAACACATACACATGGTGGGGTTCCCAGGGGCCTGGAAAGTGTCATAGGTATGTGAGATGTGAAAAAATTGATAAAGGAGAAGTTCAAGAATCCGGTTTGGTTGCCCTCAGTTTTAAACTCTGGTAATGTGCTATCAAGATGTGTTGCTTCCAAAAATGTGAATTCTGAACCTTTGAATTTCAAAAAACATGTGCTTGGAAGAAACTGTCACTCAGGGTACATCCCAAGTCTCTTATAAGCGCCACTGTTTCTCTCACTTGCATCTTTTAATGTGTCTTAGTCCCGCCCATGTGAGATGCGAGGGAAACGTTAGATAAAGGGGCGTAATAGTTCATTAAAAAAAAAACTCCACGACGGATAGTCTCATGTTTCCTTGCTCATGACTCCTCCAGCAGGGTCCTCGGTCCTCAGAACTGATATAAGAGAATTGGAACGTCCCTCAGTCAACTGGAACCACTTCCAGGTTGACAGAGGATGTAGGAATGACCTTACAAGAGACATCAGATGTACCCACAGTCTCTCTAAGGGGACTCTGATGCAGGTAACCCAATACAAACTCATTAAATCTTCCTCCTACTCTCCATCAACACATCACTGTGGAAGCCTCTCTCCAGGTTTAAGTAACAGCTGGCTAAAGTAGAATATGCTAATGCCAGTTTTTAGGAGGAGTACTTTGGGCTTATCAGGGATTAATACTTGTTGGCCAGCCCTGATTCCCTGCTGTGCGAGCATGCTACTACAGGTGTTAGTAAACTAGCATTAGACTCCAGCTAATTAGCTTCCATTCACCAAGTGATTGTCCTGCCAGCTCTGCCATTTGTAGTGGTGTTTGCTCATCAGCAGGGAGGTCTCTGTGCTGTGGTGGGTCTGTCATGATCCAACATGATCTCCCTTCTTCCTTCTTTCACTGTACCTGCAGGCCATTGGGCAGCAGAGCCAATCCAAGGCACTAACTCAACTGGTTTCCAGAGAGTTAGAAACTCAGATAGAACCAGCTGCATCACACTAACACAATACAAAAATATGGGACAAAAATATGGGAATGCATCTTTCCTTTTCTCAGTTTTGGCCTTTCATCCACACTAAGACAGTATTTCCTGCCATTCAAAAGCTTTGCAAACCAACTGTCTGTCCTCCTGACCTCCTCTGTAATGACCAATTTTGTGTTTTGTTCCACTACACTAGCCTACACTACACTACAATACAATACACTACACTACACAAGTACAGCAGGACAAGAACAACAATCAGTTATCTATTATTTAAATCACTTCATTCTGACATGAAACACTCAAAATGAGCACATCTGAAACATCAGTAATCATTTCCCATTCCACAAAACTTGTGTGCACAACTATGGTAAGTACAGCAGGTCAAAGTTCAGCTGCAATGTGCCTTTACAACTAAAGATTTGGGTATTTATACTGTTCACTTTTGTTCCTAAATAAATATCTGGAGGTTTTTAAAAGCTGTATGATCATCTCACTGCATGCTGCAAGGTCTGAACCTCTTTTTAGCAAAGTTGCCACACTGACAGTTCAGAGCAATCAATTTAGTGAGTACAGCATTATTATCACTGACAGGAATGATGACAATGAAATGTAAGATTGCAATTAACATAATTATATGTAAAATGTATGCAAAATTACAGAAATAACAAAAATAAAATGATCACACTGAGGTTGACTGGAACTGTTTACATTCTTATGTATTACATAAAACAAAACAACAAACAAATAAAAACCTTAATAACTACTTATGTACTTAATAACTTGCATTAAATTATTATTCTGGACAACAAAAATAGGTTAAACAATACAAGGACAAAGTAATATCATTATTGCCATGATTATACTGAAAACTGATAGACAAGGATACTGTATTACTACCAAAAGCTTTTACCAGATTGTACTATGGTGATGCAATGATTTTTTAGATTTTCACACAAATATTGTGGCTTGTGATATTTGGCTTGTTAAACTGACACTTGATCTCAGGACTCTCTCACTCTCTCTGCTCCCATTTCACTTGGTTGTGTCTCCAAAATGCCACTATTTTGAGAAATAGGAAAAGCAATGTTTTAAGCATGATCACTATGCATTTTAATTCATTTCAAAAGTGCTAGAGGGTTCAAAAGCCTAAATGGGCAGGAAAGGTTCTTAACCCATCCAAATGAAAAGCATCATGACTGCTGTTACAAGATTTTCTGCATTTTGCCTTCTGGAGTTGTTGCTCCAATTTAATTCCTGCAAAACAGCATAAATGTGGTAGGTCTGTTCCATGAGTATTATGCCATTGCTGTTCAATACAATAACTGTTCTCTGTTTGCATTCAAGATGGACAAAATGATTAACCCATTATGAATATGGGAGGTGGGCAGGAATTGAAAGATTGGAATTACATGCCCTTCACTGTTGCTGGATGTGGGAAAAGAGACTAAAGGTTACTTGGTTGACATTCCCAAAGCCATTCTACTGGGGATGTCGGCAGTTCAAAGGAGTCATTAAGCTTTACCCGTCCTGCCACAAAGGGGAGATTTAAGACAGCAAATAGATCTGATAGTGAAAACTCAAAGCCAAACACAAATATCCACTAAGAGGCTTTGGCGTATTATGCTATTACCATCCCATGCAAGACTGTACAGATTTAACTGTTTCAAATTTAATTTTCTCCTGGGAAGTTCTCCTCATAAGTCATCATCTGTTGTTCTTATGTTACACATGGAAAAATAATAATAAGCGATCCTAAATATGATTATTTGTGACTGTGGTTTCAGCATTGCTGATCAAAGTACTCAATAGAGTGTGATCTGTAATAATGTTTGATATATGCAGTATTTGTTTAAAGAAAGAAAGAAAGAAAAAAGCAACTTGCTGATTGAAGTACCAGATGATGCGCTGTTTGTAATTTCTCTAAAATTTCAGAGGATTGTCTTGCTGGAGTCTCCAGAACCCATTTTCTGGTTTATTTTTTTCCCCAACAGTCAACTTGAATTTGTTAATACTTTGGAATAAAATTTTGCTGAGTGTTTTTGGATGATTTTTGCTTACAGATGACCAATATCAAACTGCTTATACAACCTCAGATTTCTTTGGCCACTATTGTCACGGCAGCCAAAGTTGGCGTTGGTGTTTTGCTAAAGTTTGTATTTATTCTTTCTTCAGATTTAGACTTAGAAGATCAATCCCTGGCTCCTTTATCACTTCCACACAGTTGGCCAATCACTGTGTGAAGTGGGTGTGGATGTCAGATCATCAGTTTCAAAAACTTACAGTGATTTGAAATGTGCAGTACTTCAGGCTTTATTTCAAGGACTGGTGGTATACTGTAAATTTTATGTTTTTAAATTAGGATAAATTGTACATGAGGGAAACACAAATTGGATGTACCAAAATTAAAGATAGTAGTTAGCAGCAGGTTGTGCAGATGTATAAGCGTAGTCTTATCTCTGCCTAACGGGAGCTGCCAGGTCCCTCAGACTCTTTTCATAGCCCTCTACTGAAAAACACTGATAATCTGTTTGCTCCTCTAACATTGTTCCTCAGAAGACGAAAAGCAGGTCTTATTGTTTCTTAGCAGCAGCACTCTGAGCAGGAAAGCTCCTCTGAGTGCCACTGATATTCGCCTCCAACATATTATGAAGGTCTGAGCCTGTTACAAAGCCAAGCTGAGGCAGGCTGAGCCTCTGTCCTACTGTGGATTTACTGTATTGTCTTGCCTTTGCTTGCTTTTACTTTACAGCTGGTCAGAGGATCTGGCAGCTAGTGTGGCCTTTTTAACAGCTCTTTTTTTAGGGGTGGGGGGTCCTTTGAATTTTTTCCAAGGTTTCTTTAAATTGAGGGAAAAAAACTACTTCAGCAGTGATAGCATAGTAGGTTATATACTGCTGTATACAGCACGAGGAAACTGCTGTGTTTTAATGTTTAAAAAAGGAATGGGTAGGTCTGAATTACAACAAGAGGTACATCTGCTTAAATAATAGTAATACCAAAATTGAGTGAAAATTGTTTTTGCACATCTGTTTTACAATTTGCCACACAACCATTTTAAGTCATTCAGTGCTCTCTGAATTTGACGTTTATTTAGAAAACCTGTGGTTAATTTCCAAAGACAGAAACCTAAACAGCGTTCATTAATAGAGGACAAAGAAAGTTTTTAGAGCAAATTTTGTAAAAATTGGACAAAGAGAATGGCCCAAATGTACACTATCTGCTTGGTCTGACACTTTATGGAAGCTAAATTAAACTTGCACACCACATGATATAAACTGACACAAATGCTGTGAATGTGTCATTAACAGAATCAAAGCTAAAAACTTCAAATTAATAATGTATTTAGGGACAAAATAGGAATTAGGTGTAACAAAATAAATCAAGAGGAAAAAATGATTAGTATCCCACTGACTTTATGCACAGTGAAATATTCATGGATCTGTTAGCATTTGGACAATAAAACACATTGGAAATTAATTACCATTGAAATGTATGGCAATAAATTAATATCTGAGCAGAAGGTCATAGAAAATCAAAAAGGCATCAGCTTGATTAGTGTTCATGCCAGCTGCATCAGTAGACAGAGCAACAAATAATGGCAACAGTCAGCTCGACTGATGGGGGCTTCTCTCATAATGCAAACACACCCATACACACATCATAGGTACCATCAAACCCTGCATCTTGATCAGACAGCTCTTCTCTAATTGAGCTAATCCCCACTTCAGGATCAGTGGTGTCCCTTGAGGTTGGACTCTCCACCCTGCCTCTCTCCTGCTCTCTGTTTAAGCCTCCCGTCCCCTCTGTGGCTCATGTGGGCTGTAAAGCTGTTTATTGGGAGACAATGGGCAGCAGATTGTGCTGTCAGGCTCCATTAATTACCATCATTAGCATCACACTCCAGAGTCTGTGGAACTGGGATCCTAGGCCCTAAGTTGCTTGTGTACTGTGTGTGTGTGTCTGTCTGTGTACTTGTGTTTGCATGTGACATGTAGCTACATGCAGGCATGCATATGTACTACGTTTCATTCAGCAAATGCTTAAAAATTACTTTCACAAGTGTTTTCAGGTTCTTTTTTATATCCTAATCTGTCAAATCTCTCTCACTTCTACAAAATGTCAACATGTGCTTTAATAAAATAAAAAAAAATGCAGTGTATCATTAGGTGCATTATCTCAAAACAAAAATGTATAAAGAACACAGAGCTACATAAGTAATAATTAAAAAAATATGGAATGTTATCTAATCAGTGGTGACTCCACAAATCTGTTTATTTTTGTTAAATGCCAAAGGGTGCAATAAAATGATATCAATTAAGACTTTTAAATTACCAGAGGTCTCGCAAAGGTCTGCTAAAAATGGTGAAAAGCTTACAGTCTTGACACAAGTTTAGTTTATCCAGTAATCCAGTTTTGAGTGAAGATACTGACTGAATAGAGGCTGGCTGTTTTGAGACTTCCACCAAGTTCAGATACTGTATATGCTCTTTAGCTTTATAAAGCTTATTTTCACCCAGACTTATTGCTCTTTTAGTTTATGTAAAACAGTTCAGTTTTTGTAAAAGCTGCTTTGTTATCAGTATTTTTTGCTAAAACCAATATTTGTAACAGCAAAAAGCTTGGCAATTTTGGCAATACTGCAACTAAAAACAATAAAAATACTATATTTTTTAGATTAAACAAATCATTCCAACTCTAAATAATCTGCTACTTTTTTATTTTCACTTTAAATTTGATCTCCAATCAGCTGCAAACTGTCCATTAATGTTAGCAAATGCCATAATACAGTACATTAGCTTGCAAATGGCATTAGCCAGTACCAGCTTTAAAGAGTATTATCAGTTTTGGACTACGCGATTTTCACTTGCATCTGTCTTTGGGAAACTATTGAATTGTAGCATCAGCTTTGGTATCAGCAAAGAAATATATCAATGTGTCACTAATTCACATTACATATAGTAAAGTATGTCCTGTCTAAGCAATCCCATCCACTGTTCTAAAGGCAAATCCTGTCTGAATAAGACCTACAGGTGAAGTGTGGCAGGACAGCAGTGACAGAGACATCAAACATATTATGCAATGTTGAGGAAATGCTGCATGGACTGTGACTGAAGTATAGAGACTGTGAACAAGCCAATGAAAACCAACTCTTTATGATCCATATGTCCTTTAGAGCAAGCTAATCAATGTTCAAATGCAATTGACTACTGACCACCATTGGTATTTCCACCTCCAGCAGCGGAGCTCTGAAAGGAAATTGAACCACGTTTCTGCCACGCACCCACTGAGGCATAAGCCTTCTTACTCCAACTTCCTGTCTGATCAATGTAAGAGACAATGACCCAACAGGTGCGACAGACAGGAGCCCAGCAGTAGCTTTCCTCCCCACTGCTAGGCCCAATTAGCACCCAGGGCTAAGGAACAAAGAGGTGACATTTCATTTCAGCAGAGTGCCAGTTTAAGGCCTCTTCTCTCAACCACAGCCTCTTTTCTTTCTGTCTCTTACTGCTGACATCTTTAAAGGATCATCCCTGGCTCCATCGTATTCTATTAGATTGGGTCGGTGCCTTGTGTTCGAAGTGGCAGGGGTGTTAAAAACATGAGGCGTTGATGAATTCATTGCATGTGACTGGACTTGCTTTCTTTGTGTGGAGGTTTTGGCTAATGAAACCCCCTGAAGGTTTGACAAAAGGCAAAGACATTTTTCAGGGTTTGGCTCACATTCCGGGTCCAAGCTGGATTTCCTGACCAAATTACATACAAGTGCTGCCAACTTTTCAACTTATTTGGAAAGTTTAATAAAATGTTTTAAAGTCCTTCCCTATCATTTATATAGGGTCATCACTGTAATGAAACAAATCCTTGTGACTACAACCATTCACCACATTTAAAATCAGATATAACATAAAGCTAGGTTCTCTTGAGTGTTTAACCAAGCAGTCAAAACCATTTACTGCAAAAAATAGCTCAAATGTCAAAGCAAGGGGTTTGAGCAGAATGGCTGCCAGGATCCTCATCCTCATCTACCTCACTTTCTTTCTGAATGTATGCCCCATCAACCTCACTTTCTTTCTGAATGTATGCCCTGATGGTTTATTGTTATTACCATAGGCGGCACTACAGGAACTGAACCAAAATGCTTTTGAATGGAGAGATAAGGTGATAAAACAGGTTGAGATACATAACTTTTGTTACATATGATCTCTTTTAAAACTTCCATAAAGCATAAGGAGTTTCCTAAAAAGCAGGAAAATGTATGAAATAAGTAATACAGGACAGGGTTCTGCTGTGTTCTGTACAGTAGTGTATATTTTAGACCATATATACACACACCAAATAGAAGAAAGTTTGGTTTTAGTCCGGAAGCCACATAGTAATAGCTGTAGTTCAAGAAATTGTCACTTTACTTTATGTATAAATTAACAAATGAACCTACATTTTAAAAGATGGCTAACACTATCAACGCATTTTAACTAATCCTTTGCCATCAATATGAGCTAGGCCTACATTATACTTAACCTCATGGTACTTTCTCATAAGGCAAGTATAATGTAGGCCTAACTCTTTTAAAGGGTTTATAAGCTGAAAATATTGGTTTTATGTAGCAAAAGCACCCTTAATATATAATATAGGCTGCAATAAATCATATGATTACTGTTAATAACACTAAGCTTGTTTTTGTTATCAATCACCTTTGTGTTTGTTTTCTGTATTTGTGTATTTTCTGAACAGGTGGGTATTGATATGTGCAATGTGTTTGTGATTATGTAAGTTTTATATGTGTTGTATTCTATGTATTTACATGTCATGTTGTTATTGTATTTGTCTAGTTTTGTGTTTTGCAGTGCCACTTGTTGGCTTTTATTGTATGTTGTGATAGTGGTCAGTCAATAAATTAAAAACAAAAGAAAAAAGTAACTAGCATCCACAGACTGATACTATTTATACACCAATATGTCAAAAGTAAAGGCAGCCTACCAGACTAGATAAAAAAAAAAAGTCTCCCAGAAATCAACTGCGCATGCGTTGACCTTAAGACAGAACGCGCTCTGTTTAAGTAGTTCTCCCTTTCTTACAGGGCTTCTACTGCAATATCATACCAAATAAATAAAAGATGCTGTGCATATTCTTGCTGTGAACCCATGCCATTTAGTAGCCACATGGGACATAGCGTACATAGCCTGTCAACACAGCACGTGCCAGCGTACATAGCCTGTCAACACAGCACGTGGACAGCACCGTCAGTAAATATGAAGCAACCAGGAAGTGTTTTGGCGGTTTAATCGTTGCGATGTTCGTTTTAACACAATTGATCACCGCTCTTGGAAAAGCGACCGGGTGCTTAACTGTCGCTGTTGTTGTAATTGCAGCGGTTTTGAATTATTTTGAAGACGCTGAGCCGATTAAATATACCAGGTGAGAACAGCTGTGCGCGATGTGGGCTTAATTACATATATATTGCTGGTTCGAGCATGTAGCGTGTTAGGTATTTTTAGTCAGATAAATATTGGATAGATACTTTATGTATTAGAAATGTTTAGTGGAGATAGGATGTCTAGTTAGACTGTTAAATGCTTAGGCATGCTTATGAGTTTCTACAGGGTACATCTGGTCAAGGATACTAGAGAGAAGAGTTGATGACTGTCAGCAGACAGGGTGTTTAATATTATTATTATGACGTGTATAACTGTAGCCTTAGCCATAATATGTTCTTATGTTTAAGTCACGACATGTTACTAGAGGTCGTGAGAGAATGTTTTTAGCTACACACCACTTAATCAACAGACACACACACACATTGATTTGCTTCATGTTTTGACTAATGCTATAAGCTGGCAACCGAGGGGATATAATGTATAGGCCTGGTGGGTTCAGGGTCTTTCATCTTACATCTGCCTGCAAGCAGTTTGGAGGTGCAAGATACCTGAGCGTGTAATGTTAATTTTACCTGTGATCCTTTGAATAAATCAGCACTGTTTTGAAGTTACTTGGACTGTCTCGTCTCTCAGAGTCAGTATGGTAAAAAGTACCGGGTACAACAAAGCGTATATGCAACATTACCGTGAATGTGCACGTAACTATAAGCTAGTGGCAATGGCAGTTACAATGGTTCCAGAAATGTGAACACCAGTAAGAAGTAGAAATTTGGTTTAACCGAGATGGCTTAATGTTACGTTTCTCCCTGGGTATCTTCGTGTAATCCAAGAAGAAACTGCGTCAATGCAGACGCCATTATCAACAAATCCATGAAAATGCTTTGGTTTTTGTAAAACACCGTTAACGTTAGGACTGGTGTTTGAATTGTTTGCGTGACTTTTTGAGTGAAGAACAATGTTTGTGCACCACATTTAACATATGCATCCATTATCTGCATAAAATATGTCAGTTTATCTTCAAGGTGCTAACAGAGAAGTCCATTTGTTTTGGAACACAGCATGACTGAGGACATGAAGACCCTGGAGGAAAACTTCCGGCAGCAGAATAAAAGCTGTTTTATTCTCGGTGCTTCCGGGGAAACAGGCAAAGTGCTGCTTCAAGAGCTGCTAGGGCGCCGCATATTCTCTAAGATTACTCTCATTGGAAGGAGAGCACTCACCTTTGAGGACAAAGCATATGAAAAAGTGGTCAGTGAAATGATTCTCTAGTCATTTGGCTGCTTTCTTTATTAAGATTCTATTACCTGAGATTCATCATGTGGACCATTAATTGCTTGACACAGTGTTTTCTGTGGTTTCAGGTACAAGAGGTGGTGGATTTTGAGAAGCTTGATGACTATGCTGCTGCCTTCCAGGGCCATGATGTTGGTTACTGCTGTCTGGGAACAACCAGAGCGAAAGCAGGAGCAGTAAGTTTAACTTCTTCACCAGCCACTTAATAAAGATGTTACATTGGCGCCATCTATAGGTTGGAATATGATGGGTTTGTTTGTGGGCAGCAATAACGGAGCAGTGTCTTTGCAGCCAACTTGCACTTGCACCAGAGAATTTTCACAGTGCTTTTTAAGGTGTTCAGAAATCAAACATAAAATGTTGAACTCATGTTTGTCCCATTCAGTCAGATGTGACTGTATTATTTACATGTTGTCAGGGCTTGAAGATCTGAGACTGTGACCTGTTCTGGCAAGTTATGCTTCTTGTGATTTATTTGTATAACATAATCATGAAACAATCTCTATCTCAGTAAGATTTTTGTCACAGTATTATTGTATGAATAAGATGATAAACAATATTTTGGTATTATTGTTCATCCATAATTAAGATACACATAATGGATTGTTGATTCTTTGTTCTAAGTGACTAGTTTACTCTTTATAATATGAACATGTGAGGTTTTTATTTTTGTCACTTGTCAGAATGGTGTAATATTTTTCTTCAGGAAGGATACATCCGTGTTGATCATGACTATGTTCTAAAATCAGCTGAGCTTGCCAAGTCAGGAGGCTGCACACAGTTCCACCTGGTGACCGCCAAAAGAGCACATAAAGAAAGCAACTTCCTCTATCTTAAAGTCAAGGTATTTTATTTCCCTCTCTAATGAGTTTCACTTACTGAAGCCGTCTTTTTCTCAACTGAAGCTTCTCTGTGTATCTCTCAGTAAATAAGGACATAAGTAAAAGATCAACATGAATGGATTTTCTTTCAGGGACAAGTGGAAGCAGATGTTGAGGCGCTAGGTTTTGACAGACTTGCCATTTACAGACCAGGGTGAGTAATCTCGTTCATTCAGATATTCACAATATGAGGTATGGAAAGTTGTACTCAAACTAAAAACAAAATACATACAGTACATAAATACATAATCTACAACAGAAATATTGTGTAAACACACAATGTCATGAACCTAAGGTAATGTTAAAGTAGTCTTTACTTCAGGGACTGCAATCAGGTTTGTTTTGATCTCCCCTGCTGCTAATTTTTCAGTTAGATATTAATTTAAATTTATTTTTGTCACTTGTCAGCATTGTCAGAATGGTGTTAAAGTAATATTTTTCTTCAGGAAGGATTCATCCGTGTTGATCATGACTATGTTCTAAAATCAGCTGAGCTTGCCAAGTCAGGAGGCTGCACACAGTTCCACCTGGAGTCCTCCAGAGGAGCAGATAAAAAAAGCAACTTCCTCTATCTTAAAGTCAAGGTATTTTATTTCCCTCTCTAATGAGTTTCACTTACTGAAGCCGTCTTTTTCTCAACTGAAGCTTCTCTGTGTATCTCTCAGTAAATAAGGACATAAGTAAAAGATCAACATGAATGGATTTTCTTTCAGGGACAAGTGGAAGCAGATGTTGAGGCGCTAGGTTTTGACAGACTTGCCATTTACAGACCAGGGTGAGTAATCTCGTTCATTCAGATATTCACAATATGAGGTATGGAAAGTTGTACTCAAACTAAAAACAAAATACATACAGTACATAAATACATAATCTACAACAGAAATATTGTGTAAACACACAATGTCATGAACCTAAGGTAATGTTAAAGTAGTCTTTACTTCAGGGACTGCAATCAGGTTTGTTTTGATCTCCCCTGCTGCTAATTTTTCAGTTAGATATTAAACTTGAACCAGTGATCAAGGCTTTTATGATGTGATATTTGGTTGAAATCATGGGTGGTACCATAATAGTGTTGTGTGAACATTTAGTGTATCAAATTCAAAATGATAAAATCTGCTTTTTCATTGTTTATTGTACATGACTTTAACTCTACCCAAGTCATTCTAGTGTGATATATGAAGAATAAATGTTAATTATCCCAGAACAAAAGATGTCAAGCCTGTTGTATGAAGTTGTTGTTGACTATTAAATAACCTAATACTGTCTCTAATTCATCAATTGTGTTTTTCTCCAACAGGTTTTTATTGGTAGATAAACAGAAGAGTCGGCCAGGCGAGTGGTTGGCCAGGAAATTCTTTGGTGCTCTTTTTGCTGTGGGCTCTAAATCCATGTCCATCCCAATCCAAATGGTGGCAAAAGCAATGGTGTCAAACACTCTGCTTCAACCTGAGCAGAAGACGGAGATCCTTGAGAACCAAGCCATTGCCAGTCTGGGAAAGAG
>NW_018128003.1:471397-490617 GCF_001952655.1 Monopterus albus
AGTCATTAAAAAGCTTGAGACTACAGAGTCTGCCTTTAGACTAAACCATCCCCTTCTGTTTTAGACATAATGCAGCAGGGCCGAGCTCCAAATGTGGTGAGGAAATACTGTGCTGTGCTATGTATTCTGAATGGTTATTTGAGTCGCTGCTAGAGGGAAGACTCTCCCAAAGCAAAACAGGAAATACTTTTTATTTTTGCTGAGGAAGATGTCGAATGAAAACAGTCGCATACTGCAAACCCAACTGCAGAAAGTCGTGTTTGGTTGACAGTACTTACTTGTACTCTGTTGTTCTAGGCATCAGTCTACTGTTCTTTCATGTCATTGTTTATGATGACACTTGATGCCAGGGGTTTAAGAAATTCTTTGAAAAGGAAAGCTCTATTTTTATTTGCTAAGCAACTTAAAACTGGCTTAATATTTTTCAGGAAACACACTATATCTGATGGCCTTAATTTTTGGAGATCTCAGTGGGGAAACAGTTTGTGGTTCTCACATGATACAAATAGGGCAGCTTTGTTGTATTTGTATGTATTCTTAAAAATAATTTCACTGGTGAGGTCTTGCATTCAAAGGGAGATTGTCATTGGCTTTTTTTACTCTTAGTAACTGACATTGGGCATAATACACTGATAATTTTAAACTTTTATGGCTAGAATTATCTTCCTAATGATGCTCTTATTCAGGAGAGAATATTACTTTTTGGCTAAAAAGTACCCAAATTATTACATTATTATTGGAGGGGATTTCAATGTTGCAATCGATAACTGTTTGGATACGTATCCCTCCTGTGTAGCATCCACACTGAATACCGCACTAAACCTCTTTATACAATGATTTGATCTTACTGACATCTGGAGAGCAACACATCTCATTCAGAAATGTTACACATGGCAGAACAGTAGTGGTTCCCTCCAGTCTCGTATTGACTATTGGCTGATCTCCTCTAAACTCAAAGAAAATGTATGTGTAGATATATTGCCAACAGACCACAAAGCAGTTTCCATTAAAATACCTTTTTCTTCTACAAATCTGCAGAAAGCAATACTTTGGAAATTAAATTTCATTACTATCACACACAACAGCTAAATCTGATATAACTAAATTCATTTCAAAATTTTGGAACAAGGCGCTAATAGAAAATAAGTTTGGCAGAAACTGGGAGGTTTTGAAGTATGAAATTGAGAAATACTTCAGAAAATATGAAAGCTGGTTGGCCAAGTCTAGAAGGTTCGAGGATTTTATTGTCAATTCACCATATGTGCAGGACATACAGAAAATCGAAATACCGTTTCTCTCTCACCTAGTATTGGGTGCCATAACATTTAGGAACTAAAATAGAGTAAAGTACAATAAAAATAGCATAGAATAGAATAAGAACTGGATTGATGTAATTAGGAGAAATCTAAACGTTACAGCCAATAAGCTGTGACTCAAAACCGTGTACAGTCAGTGACAGTAGTGCACACAATAATAGGAGATTGTCAGATGGTTCACAGCGTTCAGTATCCACACAGCCTGGTGAATGAAGCTGTTTGTAAGTCTGGTGGAGTGGGCCTGAAGACTCTGATACCTTCTCCCTGAAGTCGGAGTATGCGGGGTGGGAGGTGTCATCAGCAATGCTGGTGACTCTGCGGATGAGGCGGGTGTTAAAAATGTCCGTGAGGGAAGGCAGAGGGGGGCCGATGATCTTGCTGGCTGTATTCACTATGCGTTGCAGGGTCCTTCTGCAGGAGACAGTACAGGCTCCATAAAATGTATTTTACCAATTTGATAGTCTCACGGATGTCAAGGTCAGCACAGAGGAGCACATCATGGGGGGGTTCTTCTGGGAATCCACCACAAAGCACATGAAGGATTGCCGGGCTCAATCCACCCAGGCATGGCCCATTGTGTAAAAAATGAATGACCAATCATTCAGCCAGCGACAACAAATAAGTCACTCTCCAAAAGGTAATGGGAGGTGGAGGGAATCAGATGATCTTGTTCACCCTCAAAAAAGAAGACTTCCTCCTGGGGCTTAAAAGAGACAAACAGAGACCATATAGATAGTAGTATAATGCACATAAATATTTGTCATACAGCATTAGTAATGGACATTATTGATCAGCGTTGGCACACAACTGGGGGTCAGCAGTGTGAAGAGCAATGGGCTGAGCCCCTGCGGAGCCCCTGTGCTCAGCGTGATGGTCTTGGAGATGTTGCTGCCGACCCACACATTTTGTGGCCTCCCTGTTAGAAAGTCCAGCACCCAGTTGCAGAGAGAGGTTTTGAGTTCCAAGTGTAGGCACACAACTTGGAGAGAGAGGGGACGCTGTGTTCGTTTGCACCACCATCTTTCCTACAGAGAAGGTTATATGAAGAAACTCTTCTTACAAAGATATCAGCATTAACCAATAAAGACCCTGATAAATGATTAACTAATGAAAAAAGCACACTAAATGAGCTTTAAAGAAAACTAGATGACCTCTATAAAATAAGAGCTGAAGGCACCTTTATTTGCTCCAGAAGTAGGTGGCTTGAAGCCGGTGAGCAAAATTCTGCATATTTCTTTAAACTTGAAAGATCACACTACAGAAATAACTTTATTGCGCAGCTCTTGGACAACAATAAAATTATTAAAGAGCCAAAAGAAATCACTGCATACTGTTATGCATTTTATAAGCAACTACTGTATATAGCTCTGGTTTTAATGAAGATGCATGCAACACATTTTTTGTCTCGCTTCCACAGTACAAGTCACTAAGCTTATCTAACAAAGAGTACTGTGACAAAGCCCTGTTTTTAGAGGAAGTTGTAGATTCTATAGCGCACCTAAAAAATAATAAATCTGGAGCTGACAGCATCTTGTCTGAGATTTATAAGATGTTCTCAAATCTTCTTGCTCCTTTTTTTGCTTAAGGTTTTTTGTGAAGGTATTGACAATCGCAACTAGATGTCTAAAATGTACAGTTGTTTCAACCTAGACGTTTTCCAATTGCAAATCACCAAAATGTTGCTAGTTCACTGTCTATAAAAAAACATAGCCTACTACTGTATGCCTTATCCATTAATTGAACCGTAGCGACATCTTGTGACGTTTCTTTGAAAGTGCGTCTTCTGACGTTGTCCTGCTCTTCTTTACGTCACCAAGCGTTAGCAGGAAGCCCTGAAACCAAGGCTTCAACATGGCGGAATACACACATCCACGTGAGTTTCATAGAACACAACTATAACCCCAAAACTGTAGCTGTCAAAACGCAAACACATATTTATGGCAAGCGATAGTGTTTGTTGCATATGTAGTTGAGGAATTTTGTTAGTAGCGTCAGTACGATGCGACAGCACTGTTGCTGCCAAGCTGTAAAGTTGCAACGTTAACGCAGAATAACTGAAGAAAGTAGTGAATGTAGTCTCCTTCAGTTTCGCCAGAGTGCGCATCTTCGTGGCTCTTATATGCAGCTGTAATCGCGATTTTTCTTTGACAGAGGGCGAAGAAGCTACTGAGGTGATGCCAGAGCTCTCTTGCGACGATGATGACAACACTGAAGATGATGAAGAACAGTGGCAGTGGATGGAGGAAGACAGTCAGCAAGTTGCTTGTCTGTTTTGTGACAGGTGAGCTGACACTGCACAGCTGGAGGAAACAGACCAGTTAAAAAAGATTCTACACATTTTCCAGTTTGAAAGAAACTTTTCAGAACACCTTTAAATATACTTTATTTCCACGTGACAAATTCTTGCATCTCCACTTGTAAACTGAAGTGAGTGTTTATTTTGTACAATGAATGATGTGACACCTCATCAACTTTAAATAATGTGCTGCTGTATTGTTTACAACATAATACATGGCCAAAGATCATTTTCAGCTTTAATTTTGATTATACATGCCGTCTCAACTTTTTTGATTTGGGGTTGATAAGGATTAACTAGTCATCCATTTAAATGTGAGTGGACGTCCAGCGTAAATCTACATGATGGCATAATACATTTTTGTCTGTGGTTCTGATTGTTGTTTTCATCCTTTTGGGGTTTTCTGTTGAATTGATGATGATTGTGAGATGAATTTTATGAGAGATGTTTGCAGCCATCCAAGTGTTAGTGGTCAGTTATTTGACCAAAAAATCCCAATTGTCTGTCTTCATTTTCTATTTTAAAACTCAAAATCAGCAAAGCGAAGATAATTTTTGATTCAGTCTGCATAGCCACAACTAAGTCAGACCTCATTACAGTTTTTCCTACTTAAAAACCAGAAGACTGTGACATAAATCAGATATAATAGTAGTAATCCAAACTCGAGAGTGACAACACGTTTAGTAGGGCTGTAATTGTTCATAAAATTCAGGGTGGACAGTTTTTATGTTTGAGGACATGCATACATCTGTAATGTTTTTGACTCACACCACATTTTGTTATCAAAACTGATTTTCCTACCTTTCCTCTCAGGCTGCTGAGTTCTGTGCCTGCCACCCTGCAGCACTGCACAGCTGAGCACCACGTCAACCTTGTAGACATAATAAGGAAACACAGTAAGTAGACGGTGATGGTATGTGCCTCACCCAGGAATCAGGAGATGAATTGACTCTGTTTTTTTTTTTTCCTCATTAGATTTAGATAACTATGGTTATATAAAGATGATCAACTTCGTACGGTCAACAGTAAGTACATAGCTCTATATGTTAAAGCTACAGTATGTAACTTTTAAAAAATACTTTTGTTGTAGAAATTTGCTCCAAAACTTGTGTTAATGTGGAGAGTTGCTGTCGAAGCCACCTGTGACCCAGACTCATTAAACAGCACTGGCAGCAGTGTGGAGAGACTAGCTTCTAAAAGGTTTTGAGCAGGATTGACCTCTTTAACCAGTCAGAGATTTTCAGTTATTTCTGCCTGATCAGTGGATTTTGTTGCATTTTCATTTATTGTAATTTCATTATGATAAATATCTAAAGAGCGTGGCAGAGTGTAGCAGATCGTGGTAGGGCAGGGAGAGGGAGCATTGAGCAGAGTGGTTTGAATTGGAGTTTCATGCTAGTACTACCTTAAGTTACATACTGTAGCCTTAAGTGGCAGGTCTCAGATATGATTTAGTTCTGCTGAGTCAGGAGCTCTGAAACATTTGCATAACTATAATCAAGTACCTACAGTACATTTGAAAGAAACTTGCAGAAGGATGGAAGATTTCTTTCTTCAACAAATCTGTGTTTATAGAAATGTGAGCCATCATGTCTGACCGGGCTGCCAGATGCTCCTTTACCCTGGGAGAGCGAAGACTTCCTGCGGCCGGTCCTACAGGACGACCTCTTGCTGCAGACAGGTACAGAAACTCCTTTAATTTTTATCACACAGACTTTTGGTTTTGGTTTTTTGGTAACAGGCCGCAGTTTCAGTAACATTTGCAACAGATTTGTCTCATTAGAAAATTTTTTGGATGCACAAAGTACCTGAAGAAACTGCCTTAAAAAGTCACACATGCACATTTAGGCTGGTATGTGATGGTTCTTGTTTTCAGTTTATCCTCAGTTCTGAGGGTTCAGCACACTGCAGTCAAACTAGTCTGTACAAAGTGTCATCAGACACATCCAAAGGCAAAAGGAGGGGTGAGAGGTGCTGAATTGTAGAACTTCCATTAAGGAAGGTGCTCTTGGACTTGGTTTTACATGTGAAATGTATCAGAAGTAGCTGTGTGGAAAATGAGAAGAGAGCTTGATAGAGAAGTTTAAACCATTGTTACTTTCTTCCCTCCGTGCTCCTGCCCAGTCGCTGTGTAAAGTGCACGTGCTTGTCTGACTGTTGACTTTAAAAAGTTGTAGAAGTGGCCGGAAGCAGCCTCCTGAATTCCAATGTGAAAAATGTGTTTGAGGAAGGGTCTTCAGATGCTGTTCAGTGATCCAATACATTTGATAGTAGTCAGGACTCCATGATTATGCAGCCTAACAGCCGTGCAGTGAGACTACTAAAAACCCAGCTGGAACAGCCCAGTCTGCCTTCCAGTATTTGTCTGGCCAGGTTAATGCAAATGGTAGATAGTGAATATGAATTCACAGCTTTCTCATTGAAAAAAAGACAAGGAGCAGGGTTTAGTATGTGTGTAGGTTCAGATTAGTGGGGTGGAGAGAGAGAGATTTTCCATTTGAGAAAAGGCCACAGCTTGTTCAGCCCCAGCCTATCTTAGGACCGAGTTCCCTGGCTGTGGTTTGTCAGTGTTCCTCCTCTGCTGTGCATTTCTCCCTGTGTGATTGTCGATCGACTGTACGCACAAACAAGACCTAGAATCAAGACCTTGCTTTCTGTTGATGTTTAGAATTGATAGTCTACAATAAATGTGAGTATGGCGTTGAAAATTGGGGAAATACATACATAAGCTCACTTCAACCATTGTATATATTACAAAAAAGAGCGATAAGAATTGTGCATAAGATGGGGTATAGGGATCACACCAATGTAGCTTTCATACAGTCTAAATTGTTAAAATTTTTTGATTTAGTGGGATATAAGACTGCTGTGTTTATGTATAAAGCCAGGAACAATTTATTACCTGGTGGAATTCAAAAACTATTTAATGAAAGGGAAGGGGGATACAATTTAAGGGGTCAGTTAAATTAAAAAATTCATGCTATACGTACAACCAAAAAAAGATTCTGTGTTGGTGTAAAACTATGGAATAATTTAAGTGTAGACATAAAAAATAGTAATAGAATTGACGAGTTTAAACATAAATATAAAGGTATGTGTCAATCAAGATATATGCAAGAACAGGCTCAATGATTAATTAGAATTTTTTTAGTATATTACTTGTGTGGTGTGGAAGAGAATTATTTATGTAGAGATACTGTTTGCAAACCAATGATGTAAGATGATGTCATGGGGTAGGACTGGATAAGTCTGACTTCTTCCTACTCCATTCAAGCATGTACTAGGTATAAGCAAATTGATATTGGATTAGCATTTGTTGGATATGTGTAAAATTATGTGTGTTGACATATCAACTGTCTTTACATGCTTGAAAGAATAAATCAAATCAAATCAAATCAATGTGTGGCAGTAACATAGTTTTCTGTTTTGCATTAACCTCGCAGTATTAAACCATACAGACTAAATAAAATAGCACCTGTTTTTTGTTTAAATGTTATAGTGTTACTGGCAGTTATATGGTCAGTTAGTGTTTTTATTTAGTGATTTAATTTCATTAAAATCCACTGGAGAGCTTCTGGATAAGTACAGTTAAAATATAATAATATAAATAACAAAACCAAACATAAAAACACAAGAAACATTAAAACAAATAATAAGATGAGCAGAAGCAGGAGACCAAAAAGTAGTTTTTTCATTTTGGAACCTGTGTTTGGTCACTGCTGAATTTCATTTTATTTTATTTTATTTTTTTGTGTACAACCTCTGTGTTCCTGGCAGACCCTGAGGAGCTTTGTGACAATGAGGGGTTGAGGGTGTTAGCGTGCCCGCTGTCTGGGGCTGAATCCCATGATGCTCTGCTGCAGAGGGCACGGACCATGGAGGAGAGAGCTCTTCGCTCAGAAGAGGCGCTGGCCAGAGCCATGGATGACCTGCACAAACTGAAGTCAGTGACATTTCTGCATTTTCACCTTTTCTATCACCGCTAGGTATGATACCACTGGCCAATTTCTTTCTTTCCTGACAGTCCTCTGTAAATTTTCTTCTTCAGATGTTCTTCCTCCTATATGTACTTGGTGTGTTGTTTTATTTCTGCACTACCTCACTGCGGCCAGCAGGGGGACACAATGAACCCAGTATTGCAGAAACAAAAACTAGAATACCTTGTGGAAGAAGTTTGGAGCAAGGGGAAACATAAAAAAGGGAAGGGAAAATTCCACTGCAGCATGGAGGTTAACGTGAGGAGGTGGGGTAGGAAAGGGGGCAGTAAGGGAAAAGTACAGGAACAAGTGGGGATGGGAGGAGTTGGAAGAGAATAAGAAAGATGAATGCCTCCCATCTCCTCCATTTACTGCTACCTCCTGCATGAAGGTTGTTTGTGCTTGCTACTTTCTGCGTGCTGCTTTTTTTTGTCCCCTGTCCTAATATGAGAAGTTAAATGCAGGTGTGTCTGGTGTTCTTTCAGGCTGCTGGCTCAGGGGTTGGTGCTGAACACAGAAAGTAGCAGATCTAGTAACCTGGGCAGTGTGGCAGAGCTCCGAGAAGATGAGGACGAAGCCTACTTCAGCTCCTACAGCCATTATGGCATTCACGAGGAGATGCTGAAGGTCTGAGCTGTGCAAACACACACACACACACACACACACACACACTGAGTAGGCCTGCAGGTCTCTTCAGAGCCCTGTAAGCCACTTCCCCCTTGGATGCAGCAGTCTCTGCAGTGCAAAAGTGGGTTCATCAGCGTACGTCTTGGCTGAGAGGTTTCAGTGTAGCATGTAAATGAAAGTGTTCGTCTTTATGCGCACATTGATAGTGAGAACAAGGCATTTTCTCAGAAGTGACAAATCAGCAATAAGTGCTAAGCTCTCATGCGAGACACCAGCGGTGGCACTACACGGCAGATACTCAGAACATGGAAATTAATTTTTATATTCTGTGTGTGTATGTGGGTGGAGGGGGGGTCAGCGCCATCTCCTCCCTTCCTAATGTACTTACCGCAGTGCTTAGATATATTCCTGGTGGCTGCCCTGATTGGTGCTAAGCACTGTTAAGTTTTGCGTCATGTGTATGTGCGTAAGACTGTAAAACCCATCATAGCCTCAGGAGGGGCCGAGAACACGTGATGGGAGCTTTGCGGTAGAATGTGGTCAACTCTTTGAAGTGCATCACCTACGTATGACGCACTCTGCGTGAGTGTGTGTGAGAGAAACCGTATGTAAGAGGGTGTTGTCTTAGATTGATGTGTGTCACTTGTCAACTTTGAATTTGTTGTCGATAGCGCAATGCTTGGAAACCATTAGCACAGACAGACAAAAAGTAGACCCTGAGTTTTGAGGTACTGTATGTCCGTGTCCACATCAACACAAGGGTGTGTGGAAAGCATGATTTGGCCTTAAGGCATGTTAATGTCATTTCAAATGATTGAGTAGCTTTCTCTCCAGAGAGGAGGGGCAGGGCTTTGTGGTCATACTGTTTGATTGGCAGCTTAATTAGCAAGTCCTGACCTGACCACCACTGGTAAAATACCAGAGGTTTTCTAGTTGTATTTATCTGATAAAATTACTCTTAAATTTCCATGAATCCCCCGCAGTCGGTTGTTATCTGACCCTGTGTAGAAAAAGCTTTACCTGCCTTGCTCCAATTTTTTTTTTTTTTTGGTAAGGGGGCGGGTGGCAATATGATAAGGCTTGTGTCGATTCAGCTTTATACCACAGCATATAGTAAGCATCCTAATAAAAGTAATCATAGAACTTGTGGAATGTAAATGATCTGCAGAAGATTTGATGTCTCTCCCTTCCCTTTATTCCACTGCAGTTGCTGGTGTGTATAGTTTTTATTTATTTGTGTGTTTTCTCTGCAGGAGAAAAGTGCGCACAGAGAGTTACCGTGACTTCATGTACAGCAACCCAGATGTGTTCAAAAACAAGGTGAGCCAGCAAAACGGGTGTAAATAGATAAATATTTATGAATTTGTGTGTATAGGTATGTGAAAGGTAGCTGGCTGAATGTACAGCAAAGCCTATTAACAGGAACAGGTATGTGCTTTTTGCAGGACTGACATTAATAAGGTAATGGTGTCTGATTTAAAACATCGTGACTTCATTAGCTCCTCAAATGACGACTGCAGAGTACTGATAACAGCAGTCCACCACCAAAGCCGTAACGCCCCCTCCTATTCCCAAACTCTTCAGGCTCACCCCCACCCCTCTTGTTTCTTTTGCTTTTAGTTGCAGGAAGCAGTGGCCTATATCATGACCATCTATTATATGGGCAGCTGCTGGTTAGTGCTGGGTTAAGGCTGTAGAAGAGGGGGGCAGGTTGTGTTGATGGGAACGTACATTATCCGTGTCAGAGTGAAGCGGTTGGCAAAGAGGGAAGTGTCATGTTATATAGGAAGCAGCAGATAGAGAACAGAACATGATATTCTTGTTTCAGTACTGTTTGGATGGGGGAAGGTAGCCTAAATGTGGTGCAGTACAGAAAGCTGGAGAATGGAGCAAGGAGTTAGTAGTTGTGTTGTGTCAGCAGTGTGTTGGTGGCCCTCTGCGAACCCATAAAGGCAGCAGGATGCCTACAGGGAAGTTAAAGTTGCCTTAAATAGAGACCCACAGGGTTACATATAGATGGGTGTATTGTCACCACAGCTGTGCTGCAGTCATTTAACACCAGTTGGTGGTGGAGATGAACAAATTAGCTGTAACCTATGGGAACCTGAAATAGAGGTGATTCAAAACTCAGTCAACAGCAATAGGGTACAGAGTGAAAAAGTAACATGAGGAACCTGAGGTTTTAGGCGCAGTTTGATCAGTGAAGGGCCTAAGAACAAGCTCAGCAGCAATCGTGTTAGATGTTTGATTAGGCTTAGTAAACCCCTACTTCAGCAGCCCTGCCATAACAGCAGCTAGCCAGGAATAAGTAACCCAACTGTTCAGTGTTTTTGTAGGCTTTTGAACTAAAAAGCGCAAATGAATTGGGATGTTTGTGGAATGTTAACATTGTGTTGGCCAAGTGCAGAGGGTATTATTTCTGTTTATTGTGTATTTAACCGGGTAATCTCAGTGAGACAGTCTCTCATTCTCAGTAGAGCCATGATAGCATGCCACTTACTGGAGGTAAATGGTGGCCATGGGTCATCGGACCATGGGTAACCCTGGGCCATGTAAGAAAAATACAGGTTATGTGATACTTTTAGCAAAGCTCATTGTACTTTGATAACAAATTGTTGGGTGGCAGCATGCTTTCCCTCTAACTGTAAAAACCAACTGAAGCTGTCTAGTAAACTTGTTCACACCACATTGTATTAATTAGTTATTCTAATAAAGCTGCCTCAATTTTCAGCATATTTTTTCAGCAAGAAATCACCTTTTTCTTGAGAGTATTTACAGGTGAACAGAGCACATTTCTGACAACCTTCAAACAAGACTTAAGCCTCTTTTAGACAGAGATTTCACTATATTGGCAATAATCTGGCCATTCTTTATGGCCAGATTATTTTACACTGGAAATTACAATTACAATTTTACACTGGAAAAAAAATCAAACAAAAAAAACAAACAAATGGCATAATGCTCCCCTGTTGTTTTTAAACAGATCCCTGTATCCCAGTTCAATGTAATGCCCATCTTTTGCATGTCTTGCACAGATACGACATGATTTGGACTCGACATTAAAATTTAGCAGCTCCCCCCAAAATCTGATTGGCCACCCCTTGCTAGTGTTAAAAAGTGATGCTTGTCAATATTGATGAATGAAAAATGAGAAACAGTAACACATTATTGCTTTAAATACAGTTAACATTTTTCTGGTGCGTTATAATCGATATTGGTCAGATATTTGCATCCATGTCTCTTATTGTGTTGTGGAGTACTTGGCATGATTCAAGGAGGGGAACCACTCTGCAGCAGCCATGTCCCTGGCTGGACGTAAATAAGGAGCACAGCCAAAGTTATCTAAAGAAAGCATTGTGTGTGTCTCATTTTTACACAAATTGAACTGTTTGATTCTTTTTAATATGTATTTTATTATTTCATAGAACTAGGGGTTTAATAAACCTTTTGCCTGTATTTCAAATGTGCCACTCCTCTGAGTCTGTGAGCCAGCCTGTCCAAAATCTTCCAAATCTGCCCCTGATGCATTCACCTGCTATCCTGCAGGTGGTGCTTGATGTGGGCTGTGGGACTGGTATACTGTCCATGTTTGCTGCCAGAGCTGGGGCCAAGGAGGTTATATCAGTCGACCAATCAGATATCATCTATCAGGCCATGGACATAGTCAGGTGAGATGCATACTCTACACTTTTCCCTTAAGTATATCTGTCAGTCACATGACCCTTGCCATCAGAGGGTAGACAATGTTAAACCCTATGTGTGTAGCTGAAGATTGTGGGAGTAGAGGTTTGTATGACCTACAGTCACCTTTTATTTGTTGCAACTCGTTGACTTCAATTGTACCGCAGTTTGTCGCAAGGCCATAATGCACGATTTACACCTGCAGTCTGACTCATTCACCCCTCGCCTCTTCTCCCCTGCAGTAGATACAGTCCGAGGCCTACAGTCACCCACATGCTATCTCACACACACACACACATGTAGATGACCCCCTATTGGTATCTTTTAACAAAGTCCTTAGTCCAATTTAAGATGCTGTGTGTTTCCAGTTTTCTAGCAGCTGCTTCACTGCAGTAGAGTCCATTTACCTCCACCAGAGCCTCCACTGTCCCTGTGTCTACCTGCAGCCACTGCCTCCATTACACTCCAGCATTTTTGAGTTAGGGGCTATTATGACTGCTATTATTACCGTTATGTAAGAGAGTGTCATATGAGCAAAACAACGGGGTTTGCTGAAGGAAAAGGACGTTTTAATTTTACAGCCCACTGACTCGCTGTAAGAGTGTGTGTTATCATGCGGGCGATGTGGCAGGTTTGCCAGCGGTGAGGATTCAGCTAAAGAAAGATATTGTCACCCCCACCCCCATCTTAAACACTCACACACAACTGTACACACACAGTACAGAAATGTGCAGAATCTGTCCCTTTTAAATCTACTGCTGGCTTGGGTTGTGAGTTTTAAGTTCCTGTTTGTGTGTGTGTGTGTGTGTGTGTGTGTGTGTGTGTGTGTGTACGTGAGTGTGCATGCATGCATGTGAGGCTGTTCTGTGTGTGTGTCTGTCACTTTCTCTTGATGTTAAGTTAATATCAGGATTGTAATTAAAGTGGCTCCTGTTGGTTGGGCAGGAGCATCCATCTCCCATCTCCACTCCGTCACCGAAGTTTAAATGAAAAGCTAGATGTGACTTCCTTCCTTCACAGTCACTTCCTTAATGGATAATGTCGAGATACTTTTTTAAATGGCTGGAATTGATGGATTATCCAGTAGAATGCTTTGAAATGTGACAACAAAGTAGGAACAACTAGACAAGATTTTACATAGATGTCTGGCATTCAACTTTAAATGGTGATATAAACTAAAAATGAAGAGTTTGTGGATGTTTATGAGCCATTATGGGGTGACGAGTGCCATCCCATAATGCCAGTAACACACAGTATGAGGGCATGTAATCCAGGACGGTTAGAAAAGTGTAGGTTTTAATGGTTTGTGTTGAAGTGTCTATTTTCAGTTCCTGCTTAGAAAAACAAATTTCCTGAAAGAAAGACAACAACAAACGATCACCTACTGCAGACTGTTGTGTTGTTAATTACATTTTTAAATTTTGAATGGGAAAATATCTGGGCTTTAGCTGGGCTACTCAAGGGCAGTCAGAGGCTTGTCCCAGAGCTACTCCTGCATTGTCTTGGCTGTAAGCTTCTAGTCACTGTTGTGCTGAAAACGCACAATGAAGTGCACAAAAAGCGAAAGGATCTGTACTTTTTGAAGTGGCCGTATGACAGCGGTTATTAAAAATCTTAATGATCTTGGAAAGTTAGCATCTTTAGCAAGAACAGATATCCACGATGTGAGAGAAAAAACAAATGTGTATGACAAAGGCCTCCATTTATCATCAAAAGACAGAAACCTTTATTAAAGTCTGGGTTCCTATGATGAAACGTACAGCCCTGCTCCCCCCGTCTCTCGTACACACATCCACATACATACACCCACACACCCCTACACCCCTACAAAGCTGCACAGATACTGACTCACTCCCCTGAGTCCCGACATTGTCCTCTAAATTACCCCAATAATGAGATTACAGTGTTTCCCTTGTGTGAAAGGTGGGGTGTGTGTGTGTGTGTGTGTGTGTGTGTGTGTGTGTGCGTTGGGGGGGGGGGGGGGTGGCGGCGAAAAAAAAAATGGGGGGGGGGGGGGGGGTTGGTCAATTCTGCAAGGAGGAGATAGTGATAGCAGTGCAGCAGAGAGGGGAGAGAGAGTTCAAGATAAGGATCGCTGCTACAGAAATGCACTCTGGGCCACTGTGAGTAATTGTTCTGTCCTCAGTAACATTACCTGTCATGATAATGGAATATTCACAGAGATTGATACCCAGACTGACTGCTCTGAAAGGAAGGATCATTTAAACAGCAGCACCAATCTTACAGTTCCCACCTGAGCCTGTCAGCTCTGCAGGCACACAGTTTCCCCTGGCTCCGGAAGGACTGGAAATATACAGAGCAAAGAATATGCTGCTGTACATATCTTGACAAGTTTGGAGTTTTGTCGCCCAAAAGACAAAGGGAGATTGATTGTTACCAGCTATGTAGATATACTGTATACTCTTCATCATCCATTTTATAAAATTTGTTTGTAGTTAATGTGACTAAGGTTCTTGTCAGTTGACTAGTTACCTAACATAAAACCAGGCCAGTGAGGCTTAAAGCTGCCCTCATCACTATCTTTATATTAACAATGGGTTAAATGACTGTTTAGTGTGAAAAGGACCTTTTGATGTGATGAACCTAAAGACACTTATCATTCAACTCTTCAGTTTTCATCGTCTCTCCGCAGCGTTATCAGGTCATTGTTTTTGTTTTTACAGCCTGCACCTTGACTGTTTTGCTTCACACTCACTACTCTTATCAGCCCCAATTCCAGTAGTTGCAAGCAGCTGTTTTCAGAGAAAAGGCTCTGATAAACCCGCTGTGTGATACTGTACCTGCCCAACAACAAACAGCCAAAGTTGACAACCAGTGAACACATTAGAGCATTCAGCAGCTTTATAATCATATATTTCCCTCAGGAGTTGGTATAGACTGTTTGCTGATAAGTTCATAATGTCAGCTTTAAAAGGTGATAATAGGGTAGTTTTGTTTACAGGTTCTGCAGCCTCCTTTTCATATGACAGAATTTAATTGCCATAGTTGAGTTTTGGAGTCTCCACATTTTTGAGCAGTGACTTAGCATCGTAGTAAAATTACAAGCTCTACAGTTTTTGAGCCATTGGTTTGTTCAGTGTTCATTGATGGGAAATGTTTGATTGTGCTTCTAGGTCTTCTGACTCTTGCATGTTTACCACAGGTCCAACCACCTGGAGGACAAGATCACTCTGATCAAAGGCCGCGTGGAAGACATCAGCCTCCCTGTGGAGAAGGTGGACATCATCATCTCAGAATGGATGGTTAGTACATATTTTAGTAGCAGTAGTTTGAGGGAACACAGTCAGTCAGGTCAAAGCCTTCTACTTCTAAACCCTCATTATATCAGAAAATGAAATATGAAAGTTAAATTCCAACTCAGATGTGTTAATTCAGGTTGATAGCTGAGAATATGAATAAGGAAATGCAAGTGTGAGCTTAGTAAGTTTCAGTAGCTTGTCTTGACCATAATGCTCCTGTGTGATTTCCATGAAGACAGCAAAAGAAGGAAAACACAAAGGCAACATATACTCAGTAGAATTCAGTTCAGGAAAGGGACCATAAACATTTCAAACTTAAATGAATTAGTGATTTAAAATGAATCAGTATGAGGGTTCATTTACCTCCATGTAGGCGTTTGACTTCCGAGACCTTGTATGATGGTTTTATTAAAAGCATTTGTAACATGACTGCTGTCGACAGCTTGAGTCAGACTCAAACCTCCTTCCTGTCATTTATGGCTTTATGGCTTTTCAGGACATTGATGGAGTATTTAGTGGGCCTGAATAAAACGGCACAGGTAGATGAATGGTTGGAAGAGGAGATGTGTATGAATGTGATTTAATACTGATATATGGTTAAATCCTGGTCACGGCCTCAGTATATAACTGGTACCCAATGCAATGCCATGCATGCATCAACACACCTGCAAAAGGCATTATAATTGTTAGTGCAGCACTGGTGTAGGTAATAGCAATAACAGTGACACTGGGTGTTTGTGTAAACTATACCAGCCAAATCAGCTAGCACAGTGCCATGATAATGAAAACCTTAAATGGGCGGCAACACTTATTATTGTTACTTGTACCACCTGTGTTTTGCAAGTTAAAATGTCCATAATATATGAGCTATTATAAACCTGAATTTAGCAAAGAGAATATGAAAGTTCATCACGCTGTGTCGATGGTTTGAACAGGGGCGTCTTTTTTGGAGGTACACACTGTATTTACCTGCACACATTCTTGTTTTGTTTGGCTAAAAAGTTGCTTAAGTCGTTTTTGATCTGACTTTACCAACTGTGGTAATTCATGATGGATAACCTTAGATGACTGCAGCTAACTTGGATGACGGCGTCAGACAGCAAATGACACACTGATCTCATTTTGGGAGCTAACGCTAGTTAGCAAATGACAAATGCTGCAGATGAATCAATTTCTGTCCTGTCTGTGCTCAAAGTGAACACTGGTTGCAGTCGAGACATCTGCAGCCACCACTGTATGTAGCTGTATGGGATAGTAATTATTTTTTAAAATTAACTTATAGATGTATGTGGTATATATATCTATGATTGATAATGAGCGTGATGCTCCAAGCATGGCCTATTTACCCAAGATTCAACACAGCTCTGTCAACTTCAGATTCTCTATTGCAAACCATAATTTACTAATTTGAAATTTATAGCACAGATTAATTTTTATCAGGTGGTGGCAAGTAGTTTTTCTAATTTTCCTGAGGTCATAGTCTAACTTTGAAGTCAGTCAGTGACAGTTCTTAAATAAGTCAGTCTTTATATTCATACTTTGGCTATCAAGCTTATTGTTGGAGACCATACTAGGCCTCAACATGCTGTTTTTTTTATTTTTTATTAATCTTTACTAGCTATTGGAATACCATTTGTATTTTTTACCTTTCTTGCCTGGATCATAAATTATATCTATGGATAAATCAAAAGTGTTGACCTATTCTGAGACTTAAATGTTTGGTGTAAAAAAAAAAATCTTGGAAGCTTATTATCTAAGCAACAAACTCCTTGAAACATCCATGCTTGTACCCAAAATGTAGATGCTCAGATTAGTCCTTTAGAAGCCACTGAAAATGCAGACTCCAAGGTGCCAGCTGCAGTGATGCATGTTTTAAACATAGCTTAAACAGGGCTAAACTCGACCAATGGCTCCTCTGAATACCTAACCAGGAAGAGCAGTCTTCCTTCCCCTTGATGCCCATTTATCAGGGAGATTCTCTTTGGCGATACAGGCAGGATGGCCAAAGTTGAACGCACTGCTGAAGTCATCCTTAATTCATGAGCACCCCGTATCTGTCCCCCCTCCACCTCCCCCATCCATCGTAAAACCCCAGGGTCATGAGCAGGGGTCACCAGCCAGATCCTTCCCATCGTCTCACCAAGGAAATTGAAATTCGTGGGTGACGTGCCGGCGGAACGGTGAAGGATAGGGGATGTAATCTTTGATGACACTGGCTGTTAGAGTGCTAATAAATCTAAGAATCCTCCAGTCACTTCTCATCATTGCAGCAATGGGAGACATTTCTCAGAGTGGTCAGGACTTCAAAAGCTGCCCTCCAATCTGCCTTTATGAAATGAAAAGATGACAATTGTCACAGGAGTAGACTTTCTGACCAGTGTAAATGGGTTTAGACTGTATTAAACTAATGGCTTTTTTATAGCCAGGTAGTGGCTTATTATATCAGAGAGATTCTGGATAGATCATCGCTCTAGTATATATTTTTATTTTTCCTCAGGTGCCCCTTTTTCAGAGTATGTCATAGAAGCCCTCTGTACTGTATTTTAAGGGTTTTTTAAATCCACATACTTTTCCTTCTCTTACTTTCCACACCACTGAATACATAGAATGTACACCGATCAGCCAAAACATTATGACCACCTGCCTAATACTTACTTTACACAGGAGTCAGTGTGGCAGTTGGTTGGCACTCCTGTCGCTCTGCAGCTCACTGTGAATCTTCTGTGAATCCATTTGCTTCCATAGTTCTACTGTCAGGAAGAGCACAGAGGTGCCTACAATTCAGTGAAAAACTTCTGTAAAAGGAGTGAAAGCTGTGGTTGTGAGGACAAGTTAGAATTTTTTAGACTAATTCAACAGCCTCACCAGTCTAGGTGTGATATCACCACTACAGCCCCTGATTCTTTCTCTTCATAGAGACCAATGGACAGTAGTTCTCATTTTCAAACTTTTTAACAAAGATTCAAATAACATTTAATCTTTTGAACATTACAAATGGAATGTTTAATTTACAGTAGATCAATCTCATTATCAGTGAACCTTGGGTGTCCATGACCCTGTTGTGTTCACTGTCTGTCCTTCCTTAGACACTGTTGGTAGGTACTAACCACTGCAGACCAACAACACCCACCAAGACCTGCAGTCTGTTAGATGCTCTGACCCAGTTGTCAGCCATCACAGTTTGGACCTTGTCAAAGTCACTCACATCCTTACACTTGCCCATTTTTCCGGCTTCCAACACATCAACTTTGAGGACTGAATGTTCTCTTGCTGCCTAATATACCCCATGCACTGACAGGTGCCACTGTAACAGACAGTCAGTGTTATTCACTTCACCTGCCAGTGGTCATAATGTTATGGCAGTTCAGTGTAAATTCTGCTTGTTACAGTTGTGTGTAGGAAGGGGTAGTCCCATGTGGGGATGCAAGATTGAGCCCCTCATTAATATCTGACTCTCTAACCTTTAATTACAAAGCCTTTTATTAAAAATGTATTGGCTGTAATGCACTTGGTTTAACCATGGGTGTCTCCAAATCAACCACAATTTAAGAATAATTACTTGACATGTACTGTGTACATACCAGACAGTCAGTGTTATCCCCTTCCCCTGCCAGTGGTCATAATGTTATGGCAGTTCAGTGTAAATTCTGCTTGTTACAGTTGTGTGTAGGAAGGGGTAGTCCCATGTGGGGATGCAAGATTGAGCCCCTCATTAATATCTGACTCTCTAACCTTTAATTACAAAGCCTTTTATTAAAAATGTATTGGCTGTAATGCACTTGGTTTAACCATGGGTGTCTCCAAATCAACCACAATTTAAGAATAATTACTTGACATGTACTGTGTACATACATGTCAAGTAGCAGCAAACTGAGCACCTTTCACACAGCTACAATCCAGTTATTCAAGGAAGAAAGTAAAATATAACAGTCTGCTGAGTCTGTTATCACTGAACAGTGTAATTAATGTGAAATTTGTAGAAATAATAGGCCTAAAATCCATGCTCTGTGGAGAGGGAGGGAGGGAGGGAGGGAGGGAGAGAGAGAGAGAGAGAGAGAGAGAG
>NW_018128003.1:490628-494583 GCF_001952655.1 Monopterus albus
GCAGTAAAGAAAGGCATCACTATTTTAAAAAAGCAAAACAAGAACTGCATTCATCTATCATCGTGTGTGATTGAAATTGTTGTTCTCTGGCTTGGGAAGTAGTGTTTACTGAGTATAAGGTATTCAATGAAAAATGTTCAGGACTTTGTAAAGAGATTCATTCCAGAGAAACTGTAGACTATATGCAGTCCTTCAAAAACAGAAATGAACTGAAGAATATAATGACAGGGTGTTTACTTTAGGGATGCACAATTAATTTCCTGGTGTTGCTCTGTAGTATTACTAGTAGTTAATAACAACACCATAAGTTTTTTCATATTGTGTTTATCTACAGTATCTGCTTTTCCTTCTCCTTAAAATATGATAAGAATGTTATACAGTGCCTTGTGAAAGTATTCGGCCCCCTTGAACTTTGCGACCTTTTGCCACATTTCAGGCTTCAAACATAAAGATATAAAACTGTAATTTTTTGTGAAGAATCAACAAAAGTGGGACACAATCATGAAGTGGAACGAAATTTATTGGATATGTCAAACTTTTTTAACAAATAAAAAACTGAAAAATTGGGCGTGCAAAATTATTCAGCCCCCTTAAGTTAATACTTTGTAGCGCCACCTTTTGCTGCGATTACAGCTGTAAGTCACTTGGGGTATGTCTCTATCAGTTTTGCACATCGAGAGACGGAAATTTTTGCCCATTCCTCCTTGCAAAACAGCTCGAGCTCAGTGAGGTTGGATAGAGAGCGTTTGTGAACAGCAGTTTTCAGTTCTTTCCACAGATTCTCGATTGGATTCAGGTCTGGACTTTGACTTGGCCATTCTAACACCTGGATATGTTTATTTGTGAACCATTCCATTGTAGATTTTGCTTTATGTTTTGAATCATTGTCTTGTTGGAAGACAAATCTCCGTCCCAGTCTCAGGTCTTTTGCAGACTCCATCAGGTTTCCTTCCAGAATAGTCCTGTATTTGGCTCCATCCATCTTCCCATCAATTTGAACCATCTTCCCTGTCCAGAAGGTGCTCTGGTCAGATGAAACCAAAATCGAACTTTTTGGCAACAATGCAAAACGTTATGTTTGGCGTAAAAGCAACACAGCTCATCACCCTGAACACACCATCCCCACTGTCAAACATGGTGGTGGCAGCATCATGGTTTGGGCCTGCTTTTCTTCAGCAGGGACAGGGAAGATGGTTCAAATTGATGGGAAGATGGATGGAGCCAAATACAGGACTATTCTGGAAGGAAACCTGATGGAGTCTGCAAAAGACCTGAGACTGGGACGGAGATTTGTCTTCCAACAAGACAATGATCCAAGACATAAAGCAAAATCTACAATGGAATGGTTCACAAATAAACATATCCAGGTGTTAGAATGGCCAAGTCAAAGTCCAGACCTGAATCCAATCGAGAATCTGTGGAAAGAACTGAAAACTGCTGTTCACAAACGCTCTCTATCCAACCTCACTGAGCTCGAGCTGTTTTGCAAGGAGGAATGGGCAAAAATTTCCGTCTCTCGATGTGCAAAACTGATAGAGACATACCCCAAGTGACTTACAGCTGTAATCGCAGCAAAAGGTGGCGCTACAAAGTATTAACTTAAGGGGGCTGAATAATTTTGCATGCCCAATTTTTCAGTTTTTTATTTGTTAAAAAAGTTTGACATATCCAATAAATTTCGTTCCACTTCATGATTGTGTCCCACTTGTTGTTGATTCTTCCCAAAAAATTACAGTTTTATATCTTTATGTTTGAAGCCTGAAATGTGGCAAAAGGTCGCAAAGTTCAAGGGGGCCGAATACTTTCGCAAGGCACTGTATATTTATTTAACTTCGTATTAAGTATTGACATCCATACTGGATTTTATTGGTTAGTTATTTGTATGTAAGTAGTGATCATGACCAAATAAAATGGTATTATAAATAAGAGATTATTCTCCTCTTTTTTTTAGTTACTTAATTTAACATTTAAGATGGTGAGGATTATATCACTGATATCCAGCTGTCAGAGTTGTTGGACCAAGCAGACAAACAGTGGTTACAGGGCTAATAGACAGAGATGGGTGATGAATGTGGTGTGTTTCTGGTGGTGGTGTTGAAGAAGGGGGCAAATGAGTGTTTGTCTGCAGTGACAGTGTTTGAGAGACTGCCTTTAGCTGCACCACTGTCATTTCATAATTCACAACATTGATCAGTCCTCTCTCTCTCAGCACACTGAAAAACAAACAGTCCAGAGCAGACAAGAGACTTGGAGGTTGACGGGGAGAAGTAGGGCTCAGCTCCCCAAAGGCTAACTAAAGATTCTCAGTCCAAGATTAATCACGGGTGATGGGCCTGCTAGCTTGATAATATTTAATGGCAGAGACATACAGATACAGACATGAGCGTACTCGGTAAGAGAAGAGTTGGCTCTAACAAACTACTGTTGCATAACACTAAATCTAGCAGTAACATAGACACACAACCAGTTACCACTGTCATGCTTTGATTTCTCAGTTGTTTTTTGTAGAATTTATTTCCAAATGTAATAATGCCACCAACAGGACATCTTTGATCCATATTCAGAGGATATTAAGACGTTTAGATGTTTTCTCGCCTGCCAACTCTCCAGGAAAGTAGCGGTTTTATCACAATGTTACCTGAATGGGCACATTCCAACTAAAGCCCCGTGACCACTTCTGTCTATGGGGTGCTTCCAGTGTGTGTGTTATGTGCCTCGATTGTTGAGTCAAATGATGCAATGCTGTAACAGTGGTCACCAATATGTGGTCTAATGAAGTTAAGTAGTTTACGTTCCACCATAGGTAATTTAGTAAGATTTGGATTAAGAACATTCGTTGTATTATAAGTTATTGTGGACTCCCACACTTTGTTTCAATATTATTAGTTTAGAAAAAAGTCATACTTTCTGTGTTATGCATCAGTTTTACCAAGAATATGGACTTTATGTAGGCCTTCCCTTTTTGGTAAACATGCATGTATCACTAAGAGGAAATACTCTATCTTGCAGAGAACATATATTTTTGTAATCAAGATATCTCATTTAATACCTTTTAAAAGTATCTGCATAACTGAGGGAAAAACTTTGGTTAAAGCTTTGAAAAATTGTTGATGTGTAATAGTCTGGACCTTAGCTCAGGATGATGTTGACTGACTGGACCTTCTGGAATTTTAGTTGGTGACCACTGCATTATAAGATACAGCCTGTCTATGTAGCACTCAGTTGTATGCTGTTGATTTTAGTCCCTCAAACTACCAGTTACTAGGTTTTCACAATTTCAAAATGTATTTTGGAAGAATTCAGAAAAGAGAAAACCCAGAGATCAGTTGCTACACCCACAGGAGCCAAAACTCCGAATGCAGCCAGGAGACATGTTTTGAATAAGGTTGTTCTCAGGTCATATTAATGTTAAAATTGAAAACGGGTTTGAAATCAAATTATATTTCATGCATAAGAAGAAATTTAGCATCACACACTGCACAAAATTGCTTATCTACACACCACCTACAAACAGCTCTGTATTTCTTTATCACCTGGCACAAGTTCTCCCAACGTTCTCTTGGTTGATGCTGTTAAATGCCTGTTCTCCATTTCTGTTGTCCATCAAGCCAACAGGTTGTACCACCTTGTTGTCTTTTTGTAGTTGCCATTTCAAAAGTCCAGTCTATTCCTGCTTGTTATAGATTTTTATCTAGAAGTAGTGATATAACACTCATACAAAAATACTGAAATATTAAGGTAGATCTCTTAAGTCTGCTCTTTAAACTGCTCACATGTATACGGACAAGGGGCATCTTTCAGGGCCCTGACTTTTTCACTAATCACACATAATCAGCTGCAGTATATTGGTCTGAACCTACTGTAATTCTGAAGGCCAACTGTTAGGTACAAGTGTGCAAATACCTTGAGAAGCGTTTATTATAAAATAACTCAAACGACTACACTACCAGTCAAA
>NW_018128003.1:494593-495784 GCF_001952655.1 Monopterus albus
GTCCAAACTAAACTTTAAAACAATATTTAATCAATCATTGTGATTTGTGAACCTGTATCATAATCTGGTCTTTTTGATGACAGTGTCCATGAAGATCAGTTTCCCTGAATAGTGCTTATTTTAGGCATGGGGTACTTCACCTTGGAGAAGCTCTCCCAGAATGTCAAATTGGTCTTCAACCACAGAACGTGTTTAGTCTTTTACATTAAAGTGTGATAGGAACCTTGAATAAGAAAAGTGTCAAAGAGCTATGTTCAACTCTGCTGTAGAGGATTTCTTTGTGCCCACGTCTCTGATATTTGACCTTGAGGTGAACACAGTGTGACTACTAAGTATTACTGGCACACATTATATACATGCGCAAACACAGGAAATCCAAATCGTGTGCTGTGGAGGTGTGAAGTCAAATGAATGGCAGCCCTTCCTCTTTAGCCTCATTATCAGTGCCGGGAGCTTCACTTGCCCAAGAAAAGGGTGGTAGTCATCAGTCATCCTGTCATTCAGTCTGACTGACTGTCAGTCTCTCTCTCTCTTACACACACAGACTCGGATGCAAGAAAATAGATTTGCACATACGCACACACATACAGTGCCACAGGTGTGTCCATGATCTAATTAGAGTTTATAGGGCATATTTACTTCCCCAGGACCTTCAAACATTTCAGGAAGTGGGTTTCAGCTCATCACCTGTGTATCAAAACTTCACATGCATCTAACACAACCCATTTGTTGTTATTTGGCAGGTTTTTGGTGCTGTGATGATTCCTAGTCCACGTTATTGTGTTAGGAGTTTCACAAAAAAATTGTTGGAGGAGGAACATTAGTTTAAATGGATTTTCACCCAGATTTTATGTCCACACAATGACCTAAGAAATATTTTTCACTACAAAAACATACCGAGCACTGTTTAAGTTAAATTATATCCTCATGCAACAAGCACAGCTCAGAACATCTTTTAGTTAGGTGATAAAGGACAGACATGTTATAGAATTAACAAGAAATTGCAAATGAGATGTTGATCATTTTTTCTGAAGCAAATTTAAATGCAAGAAATAATTAAACTAAAGAGTCGTGGCTTTGCACTGGGTGTTGCCAAAATTCAAATTCTACCTGGGATTGTGCCAGATTTGATTGAACTACTACTGAGCTACGTATTTCTAAAGTATTTTTATTCATTCTTCTTTTCTCTCA
>NW_018128003.1:495817-508106 GCF_001952655.1 Monopterus albus
TCTTTCCCCCAGGCTCCCAGTGAAGCATAGCACTATTTATTTTATCAACAGAACCTATGATGAAAATATTCATTGATGACCCATTTCATGATGAAAGTGAATAAAAAGTAACATTTTATAGTGAGAACTATGATGAAATGTTTCACATTTTTTTGTCAGTGAAAATTATGTGAAAGATTAAGTAACTGTCTTAATGGTAAGTCTTACTCAATGACCTGCTGCATCTGTGGAATCATAAACTGTAGCTCATGATCAGTAAAACACTTTACTCCATCTTCCAAAATATTTCTTAGTCAGAGGTTGATTTAACTGCTTGATATGTTGTACTATCGTTGATATGCTACCTTCTCTTATCGACTGATGTTAGTGCTTCTTGGAAAAAATGGATTTATGAAATAAATTCATCTGCATTCCACTAAAAATTAGACATGAAAACAAAAAAAATGCATTTGAAAAACTAGGCAGCATGAGGATATACTGTATTTATGAAAAGGCACAATAATTTATCATAAAGTGCTGTGGACTGAAAGTTGCTTTCAGTCAGATATCTTTGTGGAATGAGTAGTTTCAGGATTAATGTTGCCAGTCAACCATCTAAGTCAACCACTTAAGCTTTGACCTTAAATCCAAATAGGTTTTTGTTTGAGAGGTGCCGCTCTCAAAATTCAAATGAGTTGGGACATGATAAATAATAGGCTATCTGATCATGACATCTACTGTAGCAGTCTGCACATCAGTGTAATGGAGAACTGTTAAATTATTTGAAAAACCGTATACAAAATTTCACATCACATTAAGTCTGAACAGGTTTTTCCAATCTGACAAGATAAAAGTAAAAAAAATAAAAAATTTGGTACCGTGAAAATGAGCAAACGATAAAGCTAATAGGTGCATGCACATCCTTCAAACCAGGTTGCTTGAATCTTGCACTAAACACTTTGCCCAAAGTTTAAACATGTCATTTTCCTTAAAATATTTCATGTCTTAAAATGATCTATCCATCCATCAATTCATTATCTACACCACTTATTGCCGATTAGAATCACAGGGGGCCTGGAGCCAGTCCCAGCTGATATTGGGCAAGAGGCGCGGTATATCCTGGACAGTTCTCCAGTCTATCACAGGGCTGACATGTAGACAAACAACCACACACACTCCTACAGGCAATTTCGAGTTGCCAATCATCCTAAGCTGCATGTCTTTGGACTGTGGAAGGAAACCGGAGTACTCGGAGAGAACCCACGCAGGCACAGGGAGAACATGCAAACTCCACACAGAAAGGCCCCAGGTGGGCCCAGGCTCGAACCCGGGGCCTTCTTGCTGTGAGATGCCGCCTGTCTTAAAATTATTTGCGCACTTAATTTAAATTTTTGTTAGCCATGGAAATGATTGTTACATCTAAAACCACATGATGTCTTATTGATTTCAGAACAGCCATTGCTTCTAATAATCTAGTAGCAGTACTGCAAATTATTTTGCTTTTACACCCTCAAGTCAAGTCAGTTTTTATTTGTATTGCCCAATATCATGGTGGTAGTCGGGATTGTCGTGAGGTCTTTGTTGGCAATACTGTCTGTTGGCGCTTTCCCACTAAGCTTTGGTAATTGGATTCACAGGTGAACTGTGGTTTATCCATTATTCTGTGCCTCATATTAGTGGCTGTGCCCTCTAGTTGAGGGGGTGTGGCTGTCTTCTGCCCGGGTTGTAATTTGTGGTTGGTCTGTCTCCAGCTGTGTAGTAGCTTCCTCTTCAGTATGTTGAAGCATTGGGTAACTAGTTGTTTCTCAGTTAGTTTGGATGTTGGCCTTCTGTGCATTCAAAGTTCCTTCATACTTTTCATATATCCCCTTTCATTTGGTCTATTATTGTAGTAACATTTCATCAGATCCAAGTTCTCATCTTTTCTCCATGAATTGTTTGTTCCAGTAGCCCAATTATCATCAGATTGTCCTGGTTCCCCAACATCTGACACAGACCTTAATGGTCCGGGAGACGTCTGAGCCGGTATGACTCTGTTAGTTTGTGTCTCTCTCATATCAGAGGTAGGCAGGGTCAAGCATAATGAGGTCTTGCTTGAGGACCCCTACTGATGCCAGGCCACAGCTGGGATTCAAATTCCGGTCTCCTGAATGAAAGGCAGTGATGTTACCACTGCACTCCTCAGACTCCTCAGAAGGTTGTAGAGAATAATAGGCCTAAGATCCTGTGGGACTTCCACATTCAGACAGACAAGAAGGTACTGGCCAGCCAATCAGGCATTGTGGTAGAAAACAAGGAACAGGTGGAGGTAGTGGTAAAAGATGCAGAAGTTCCAAGTGACTGCAACATCAAGAAGAAGGATTATGAGAAGCTGGAGAGGATGTGAAAAGTGAAGGCCAAAGTGATCCCAGTGGTGGTAAGAGCACTCAACTGGAAGAGTGGCTCGAACAGATTCCAGGAACACTGTCAGAGCTTTCTGTCTGGAAGACTGCAGCGCTAAGTACAGCTAGGACACTGCATAGAACCCTCAAACTCCCAGGCCTCTGGTAGGAGGAGCCAAGACTGAGGAAGGCACACACCGCCCCATAGGGGTGAGAAGGCAATATGTGTGTGTGTATGTGTGTGTGTGTGTGTGTGTGTGTGTGTGTGTGTGTGTGTGTGTATGTATGTATATATAAAAATTAGGTTGATATTGGAACATGAACTCACCAAGCATTAACAATCTATTACATGGATTTGTGTGATATGTTTATATGTGTATGTAAATTTGGTGTAATCTGACCCGAGACTAGTATAGAGAAGAATTGTTGATGTATGTAAATCTGCAGCCTTTAGTAATCATTGAACCATGGAACTACTCCCATACCACACACACACACACACACATCCTGAAAACACACTTTCATGCATGTACACAATCTCCTTTATTTTGCCTTGGCCCTCCTGGGACTGAAAGTGATGATGATCTGCAGTAATTGAGGAAGACGCGAGTTAAATGCAAAAGGAGAGAGGTACTGGAGGACGAAGGAAAGTGTAAATTGCTGATGCAGATTTTGTCCCCAACTGCCTCTTGGTACCTACAATTGACAGACACTAAGGTTGATGGACATGGAAATTGTAAATCGTAGCTCACCAAGCTTTTTTCTATCCAGTCGCCAGCTACTCAAGACAGGAAAACATTGCAGCAATAATTATAAAAGTTCTCTCTGTAGAGTTCATAAAAAATACTCATGCTCAGTAGCTCTTTGTGTACATTGAAGGGCACTGATTATGTAATGAAACAGCTAAAATTCTTCACAAAACTAACCGCTTTAAAAGTGTATTTGGAATTTTTCTTTTTTTGTGTTTATTATTGCATGTATAGATGTGTATATGTGTGTGTGGTAGCCTACTTAGGTGAATGTGTTTTATATGCTAATTTTGTTAATTTGTATAAGCTGCTTCAGCCCATTCTCATTAGGTTTTCATTAGGCTCTTTTTATGGAAATGCACAGTGAATATACGACAACTCGCATGCTCGAGCTCCCTGAGAGTAAACAGAGCTGTTCCTCACACTAACATCGTGGTCTGTCTGTGTGTCATTGGGCCCATCGATGGATTGATTGGTGGAAATAGTATCAAAAAAGTTAGTAAATCAGTTTCGTTCTGAGATTTTATCTTGTTTTTCTGAACCCAGGTCAATAAATATAAAGTGGAGTGAGGTAGAATTTGTTTAAAATTGTATTATTTATTTATTTATTGGCGGTGTTTTCATCTCAATTTTCAGCATGTAATTTTTAAACCAGGTGAATTAGTCTACTTGGTAGTGATTAGCTAATGTTTGTGACAGTAGATACATCAAGATACCTTTGTGATACTGAGAAGTGAAATGGTGTAGGCCTTACCCCTTTAAAGGAATATTTAAATATTTTGGTAATGCCACTTACTGCCCCTTTTTTTTACTAAGACATTTGAAGATCAATATCATTTTATCACTAAAGAGATTCTCATGACCTGTTTAGCCTAGCCTTTAAAATAAACAAGAGGAAGCTGCTAGCGTAGCTTGCCGTCCAACAAATCTAAATGTGTTTTACACAGATATGAGATATTGCGGTCTAACAAGTAGTTACCGTGCACAATCCAGCCAACAATAGTTGGGTCCAGTGACTGCACACATGTCAGAAGTTCTGTACTTGTGGCGACATTTGCTAATACATTGTAAATAAGACCAATTGGATGCTAATTGCTTTAAAATATTTTTATTCTTCTCTAGCTGTTTCCCCTTGCTTCCACTCTCTATGCTAAGCTAGGCTGAGCGTACAGTATTGCTATCCATGTTTTTGAACGCAGCTTAATTGACCTTCAAATACTCTGTTTCCAAGTGAGTATATTTAGGACTAAGCAACATTAAATTGTATGCATATCATTTGTGAAGTTGAAGGCTGAGTTCTTTTCCTCTCATATTATGCTTTCTTCTTATAAATGGTTGACCTCTCTTGCAAACCTACATGACCTGCACCAAACTTGTTTTAGAAAGGAGACTGTATTGTCCACCAAACAGATTGTACATTAAACCCGTACTTGCTGTGTTATGTTGTTCATTGCTATGTTCTTTCACCTCATGCAGGATAGCAGTATAGTGATTGAACCCCTCATTCATTCATTCATTTTCTACCGCTTAGTCCCTTGAACCCCTCATTCTCACTGCTCATTCTCTTTTAGCACTTTAAACATTTTACATGTTGAGTCAATGAATGTGGTTGCAACAACTAGAGTACAAAAATTGTTACAGCCCAGGACTGCTGCATCATGCAGTTTTGATTCAACTTTTCAAGAAGACAGTTCCAGTCTTGTTGCACCCAGTGTAATTGCACAGAAAAAGATCTCTGCTTCTCTTTCTCGCTTGCTTTTTTTTTTTTAAATTTACATTGCAGATGTATAAATTAGCTGAGTGTGGCTGCTGGGAGGACACTGAAGGCAGTGGGGGTAGTAATCCTGGAGCGTTGCTGATAATAAGAGCAAGGTGTGTCTCTGCTTTCAGCACCTCTCTCCCTCATATCCTCTTTCCTTCAAGTAAGGCAGTGTCCCGTGAAATTGGGCTCTAAATTATGAGACTGGTGTACTCTGTGTGAGTGTTTTAAAAACGACCACTTCACCGCTAAGGACGTCAACTGGACCACAACAGTCAGCAGCAGATGATCTGCTGGTCTGACTTTGATTCGAGACCAGTGCGCTGCTGATAAACAGAGAATGTTTCCCTTTATCACCTTGTGAAGGATGATTTGGTTATATCAACCTCATTGCTGTCATTATTATCAGCTCAGACCTATGACAGAGATGGTGATCATTTTGGAGTTGGAGTTATAAATCAGGGGTACTCGCCTCTTGCTCTTCTCTCCTCTTTCCCATAAAACGTTGTCTATATTTGAATAATAAGGTTCTTATCTCAGTGAATTACTCTTCAGCTGGTCACTGCATTCTCATCACTCTCACTCTTCCTCTGTTTTCATCTCCATTGTCTCTTCTTCATACACACCCAAACACACTCTCCCCTCATTCACTCTTTACCTCTGGTCCTGACCCTCACCTTTCTCTGTCACTCTTTTTTTGCCACTGAAGAGAAAGTAGAGATATTGGATTCTAAAAGTTATTGTAACACAACAACAGCAACAACTCTATTGTGATATTCATTGCTGTCTTTATAATGGCACAGACTGGTTAGAAACTTAGAAATGAAAACCCAGACTTTTCTGTTTTTATTTTATTTATTTTTTGCTCTTTTCGAGTTGGGAGTAAGTTTCTGCCTCAGGTGAAGGAGTTTAAGTACTGTATTTCGTGGTTTTGTTCACAAGTCAGGGTAAAATGGACTGTGAGTTTGACAGCTAGATGGGTGCAACATCAGCAGTAATGTGGGCATTGAACTGGACCATCGTGGTGAAGAGGGAGCTCAACTTGAAGGCAAAGCTTATGATTTACCAGTCAGTCTATGTTAAAACTCTCTCACCTGTCGTCATTTGCTTGGTTCTTGACTGAAAGAGTGATATCGCGAATATAAGTAGCTGAAATGATTTTCCTCTGTAGAGTGGCAGAACTTAGCCTTAGAGACAGAATGCAGAGTTCAAACATCCAGAAGTAGTTCAGAGTAGCGTTGTGTTGAAAGGAGCCATTTGAGGTGGTTTGGGTATCTACTTAGGATGCCTCATGGTTGCTGTCCATTGGAGGTCTTCCAGGCACATCCAGCTGGTAGGACGCTCTGGCATAGATCCAGAACATACTGGAGTGAGGATTTATCCCATCTAGCTTGGAAATGTCTGCCAGGAAATGCTGGAAAGCATTTCTGGGGCAAGGGAATGTATGGATTGTTCATTTGAACTGACTGCCCTCGTAACCCAACCCTAGACAAAATGAAAACTAATGGATGGATGGATTTGTCCCTTTTAGTAATCATGCCCTGCAGAAGGCCAGTCTGTTGAGAAAACTTTCTGACTTTTATTATTATTCCATTGTGAATACAAGTCTTTTTTTTCTTTTGAAGTTCAGTATCTTAGATATCATTCTCACTACACTTATTACTTCAGTTTATTAGAGATGATTTTGTAAATGAACATAGGGTGGCAGTTTTCTGGCTTCGTTTGGGTTTAGTGTAAACCAGGAAAAACACCTTGAAAAAGGGTCAGCTCATTGGCAGTTTGCTGCCGTTTCTGTTCTTGTGGTGGCAAATGATGGAAACCAAATATCCAAATTGAAAATTGAATGTGTTTGTTTTTCCTTGTGCTCTTGTTTTGATCATAGAACACAGATCCAAAACCACTGATGGGTGTTTTTGGCTGAAGGGGTAGCAGGTATACAAGGTCAGCAGTACCTGCCACTCAGGTCAAAGCCAAAAAGATGTGGACAGAACTCAATTCCACTCTTAATGGAATAATACCATGCTTAATGTGCCATCTACTGGAGCAGAACACAAGGTCAACCTAGGGTCAGATCTTTTGTTGCTGGGGTGGCAGACCACATGAGCACATCACTTGATCCCTGCTAGTTCAGATTTCCACTGCAGTGATGTTAGATGCTGTATTAGCCTTCTCTTGGAATGCTTTTATTACATTCCTTAACTAAATGAAGAGCTGCCTGTGTCTTTTGTTCAGTAAACTCCATCAATAAGATCTTCTCTTTCCAGGGTTACTTCTTGCTGTTTGAGTCTATGTTGGACTCAGTCCTGTATGCAAGAGACCGCTACTTGGCGGATGGTGGCTCAGGTAGGTCACATGTTCTCTCTGCTCTTTAAGTCCTCACAAATTCAAGATAGATTCTGATGTTGTGCTATGTATTGGTGATTGTCAGAATTATCTTTAGACTGATTTATTGTTTTTCTGATATTTGTTTCCACTGAAAATCACATTTTAATAGTGATGGAACTGGTTATTAACCAGTGTGGCATGAGGGAGTAGGGGGAGTGTGAAGAGGTGCGGATTTGCTTGATTAACATAATAGGAATACAGAGAGCTGAACCTTCCACCATTTGGGGGTGTGATCATTTTTGTACAGTAAGTTCAGACTACCCTGGGTGTGTTTCAAAACCCAAACGACACAGTGCCAGTTTGTGCCAGATGGGCATGGCTTCTGCTCCAATTCAACACAAAGCAGCATGTTTTGCTTGTGCTAACCTGAATCAAAGGCTCCATCTAGCAATGAAATACAATATCACATGTAATACAACATTTTTGACGTGGCTTGTAATGGCTTTAGTCAAATGGAAAATGGGCCATCCCGTCTCTGACTGAAGTTTACTACAGTGTTGAACTTGAGTTGGGCAGTTGTCATATGAGCTATTTTCAATGAACTGCATAACCATGATCAACTGTTCCTAAACTACACTGTCTTCTGTTTATTGGAGTAGTAAAGAAAGTTTTTTAAGTTTGATGACCATCTTCCCACTACACTAGTGTAACCAAATGGCTTTGTCAAGTCCTCAGGAGGAATTGCAAGAGAAACCGTCATGCTACCATGATGACTATAGCCACATGTGCTCAGAAGTACATTGGAAAACTGTTGTCACTTAAAACAGTCCTCTGCTGCACCTAGAAATGAAACCTGAAACTCTACTACACAAGGAGGAGGCCATACATCAATTCTCTGGGCCCGAGCTCAGATGGACTAAAAGATAGTGAAAATGTGTTCTGTGGTCAGATAAGTCTACATTTCAGCTTGTTTTTGGAAAAAACATCGTATTCTCCATACCAAAGATGAAAAGACAGTCCAGACTATTATCAGTGAAAGGTGCAAATGCCAGCGTCTGTAATGTATTGGGGTGCGTCAGTGCCCACAGCATACAGTACGCTGCTGTCAAGGCATCGTCTTTTCCTGAGAAGTCTGTGGATATTTCAGCAGAACAATGCCAGGGCTCATTCTACACGTGCTGCGTGCCTCCATAGACACATGGCGCATGTGCTTGACTGGCCTGCCTGCAATTCAGATCTGCCTCCTGTTGAAAATGTATGGTGCGTCATGAAGAGGACAATCAATGGTGACCACAGACTGTTGAGCAGCTTAAGTCTTGCATTCAGCAAGAATGGGCCAAATATTCCACTTGTAAAATTGCAACAATTAGTATCCTCACTTCCAAAAACAATTCAAACGTGTAATTAAAATGAAAGGTGTTCTAACACAGTGCTAAACAGGCTTCTCTCCCAACTTTTTTTGTGGGATCCAGGCATCAAATTCTAAATTTTATATTTACAAAATGCAATAAAGTTGGTCAGTGATAACATTAAAAACATTTTCCTTGTACTTTTGTCAGTTAAATACAGTTTCAACCAAATTAACAAATCACAGCTTTTAATTTTCACTGCATTTTGGAAAATGTCCCAACTTTTCTGGAAGTTCTTTTCTGGAGTTTGTCAAGACGGTGAGGTTGTACTTTGACTATTTTTTTTTTTTTTTAACTTGAGGACATTCAGTATTACTGGAAGAACTTTTAAGTCTCAACAGTCTTGATAAACGTAACAGCAAATGCGCTTAGAGATCACATGTACCTCAGCCAAGGCACAACTTTTGCTCACACAAATGGGTCCCAGAACAACACAAAATGTATCCTAAAATCCTTGATCCAGATTGGATCCCGATTATCTTTTAGGGTATGATAGGCAGTAATACTATGCATCATAGCTGAACATTTCAGGGTTCTATGCTCATTACAAGCCAAGTTCTGGAAGAAAATATTCATAAAACGGGGTTTTAGTGTTAACTTGAAATGGCTGTCAGATCCAGAATCTGGATCAGATCTGGATGAAATTTGGTCAAGTGATATACATTGCCACCTTACATATGTGTGTCAAATTTCAAACAAATAGTGGTTTTTGGCTTTTTGGCTTTATATCACTGGTTAATGCAGCAGTTCTCTTTGAAAGTATGTGAAATTGAGACAGTTCGTTTGGAAATATAAGTCAGTAAGAAATTCATATTCTCATCAATTTGATAAATTCAGTTTATTTATTGGTGACAAGCACTAAAAAGGGGTCAGTTACCTTTGTCTGTACCACAAGTGGATGCCCCTCTATGTTGTTTTTGTTCAGAGGTAAACATGCCCAGGGCAGTATTTATGTGCAGGTCTGTGAAGCACATATTCATGCATCTCAGCAAGTCACTCTGCACCTTAATGCAATAACCAAAACAAATGCATATGCTTTAACTTCAAAATTTAGTGGATGTTGATCCTAGTACAGTCAGCATCACATAAGATTTATCAATTTCTATTCCTAAGTGTATTTTAGTTTTGAGTGAGTGCACATATGTATGTGCTGAGTTATTAGTCCGGCCCTGCAGCATTGCTGCTGTATGTGTGTTTAAGGTACATTAGAAGAGAGTTACAGCGGCTCCCTCATTCTTCCCAGTACATTAACCTCCCCTTCATCTTTAAACTTGTCCCCACACTCCTGGCACAGCACAGTGTCCAAGAAAAGGGATTTGTTTTGTCCCATGCCTCCTCCTACAGAGTCTTCCCTCTCTCACAACCAACCAATGGGGGAGATGGAGAGACCTGGGGGTGGGGGGTTCACATGACAAACAGGCTGTGAGCAGTGAGTCGAGAAGGACGCAGATGTCAAAGCCATGAATCTGGGGACGCCCGTCCACCCCCCTTTTTCCCTTTTAGTCTTTCCCCCTCTCCATCCGCATGGCACCACACCGCAGCACCCCCTTCCTCAGACTGGCTGGGCCTGATTCTGCCCAATCAGCAGCTCCCTCCCCTCCTCTCACCTGATCCTCGTAATTACTCACTCGGTTCAGTAATCAGAGTAAAATGAAGTGACAAATCTGCTGTTTGCATGCATATGTGTGTGTAATATGTGTGTGCACAGTCATTAGGTACGGTGACACTCACAGGGCCATAATCATGCTTCAGCTAATAATGAAAAGCCATGAGTTGCCTATCACTGAACTGTCACCATCCGTTCACATGTTTTTGTGGCCCAGTGTGTCAAAGCTGATGTGAGACTGAGCACTATCCTATATTCCAAGCTAAATAAATAAAATGTCCTGGAAGACTTATTGGAGTGTCAGCCTGCTCTTCATTTTTCAGTGCTTTTGTTTTAAGGGTTGAGCAACAAATTATATAACCTGGGTTAAGCATGTTATTATTAAGTTATTTTTTAGAACATCCATGCAAATACATTTTCGAAAATAATTTCAAAATACGACCATAACTAAAATATAGATACACAGAAAATATTTCAATGCTCAAATAACACAAGGATCAAGCTTATATTAATGTTTATGCTACTGTTTTTGATAGGGACCTGATCAGTTAGCCATATCTAAACACATCATCGGGTAAGGAAATAAATGGAGCTCACAGTATTCATTCAGGCTAAAATATGAGGTCTTCACACCCCAGTTAAGCACCTATTCAAATGACTGATTTGTTTGATGATGTCCCTAACTGCTGCTGCTAATTATTATTCCTTCATACTTATTGGCTCATAGATTATTTGAATAAAGTGAATGCTGCCTTTAAGTGTTACGGCTGCTAACTACTTGCTGTTTCTGTGTGCTGTTGTGCTGCTAACAGCTAGGGCTACTTGCTGTTTCAAATTCTGTCTGCTATTGCTCCTGCTATGTTCTTTGTGCGGCTTTATGATTGAATAACGCTACATGTATTGCACCTTGTTTCTTTATATTAATTGTTGCTCCCGTTCCTTTTTTCCATTCATCCATCCATTTTCCTCCGCTTATCCGGAGCCAGGTCGCAGGGGCAGCAGTCTAAGCAAAGATGCCCAGACTTCCTCTCTCCAGACACTTCCTCCAGCTCCTCCAGGGGAATGCCAAGGTGTTCCCAGGCCAGCTGAGAGACGTAGTCCTTCCAGCGTGTCCTGGGTCTTCCCCAGGGCCTCCTCCCGGTGGGACATGCCTGGAACACCTCCCTAGGAAGGCGCCCAGGAGGCATCCGAAACAGATGCCCGAGCCACCTCAGCTGGCTCCTCTTGATGTGGAGGAGCAGCGGTTCTACTCTGAGCTCCTCCTGAGTGACTGAGCTCCTCACCCTATCTCTAAGGGTGTGTCCGGTCACCCTGCGGAGGAAGCTCATTTCGGCTGCCTGTATCCAGGATCAGGATCTTTCAGTCATGACCCAAAGCTCATGAACATTCAAAATGTTAGTGGAAAAAGTAATAACCTCTCCCAGGCACTTCCTGTAGCTGTGGATCAGACCTGCACATTGTTCAGGAGGAATTTTAGCCCATTCTTCCTGCAAAACTGCTTTAGCTCCGTCATACTCTTTGGATGTCTCCCATGTATGGCTCTCTTAAAGTCATTCCATAGCATCTCTATTGGGTTGAGGTCTGGGCTCTGACATGGCCACTCCAAAAGGCAGATTTTGTTTTTTTTTTTGAAGCCATTCTGTTGTGGACTTGCTCTGGTGTTTTGGGTCATTGTCCTGTCGCATCACCGAACTTCTTCAGAGTTTCAGCTGACATACAGACATTCTCACATTATCCTGAAGAATTTTTTGATACAGTTGGGAATTCATCTTCCCCTCAGTGACTGCAAGCTGGCCAGGCCCTGATGCAGCAAAGCAGGCCCAAGTCATGATGTTTCCTCTATCATACTTTACGGTTGGGATGATGTTTTCATCATGATACGCAGTGCTCTTGTTTACGCCAGATGTAGTGCTGCATGTTCTTTCCAAATAGTTCAATCTTAGTTTCATCAGTCCACAAAATGTTTTGCCAATACCACTGTGGAGTTTCAATATGCTCTTTCCCAAAAATTGCAACAATGTTTTTTTTAGTAAGCAGCGGCTTCCTTCATGGTGTCCCGCCATAAACACCCTGCTTGGTCA
>NW_018128003.1:509575-528907 GCF_001952655.1 Monopterus albus
CTTGATATGCTTCTTACGGAGCCACTCCTTGGTTATCCTGGCTGTGTGCTTCGGGTCGTTGTCATGTTGGAAGACCCAGCCACGACCCATCTTCAATGCTCTGACTGAGGGAAGGAGGTTGTTGCTCAAAATCTCACAATAAATGGCCCCATTCATCCTCTCCTCAATACGGTGCAGTCGTCCTGTCCCCTTTGCAGAAAAGCACCCCCAAAGCATGATGTTACCACCCCCATGCTTCACAGTAGGGATGGTGTTCTTGGGGTGCAACTCATCCCCCTTTTTCCTTCAAACACGACGAGTGAAGTTTAGACCAAAAAGTTCTACTTTGGTCTCATCTGACCACATGACTTTCTCCCATGCCTCCTCTGCATCATCCAGATGGTCTTTGGCAAACTTCAGACGGGCCTGGACACTTAATGTTATGGTTTTGCAGACTTGTGTCCTGTTTTGTGCTTTTATTTTGGTTTGATTTCCTGGTCCTTTGTCACCTCACTTGCCCCATCTTTGCTCTGGTCTACAATCTCATTGTTCACCTGTCCCTCATTATCCTCTGGTCTCCTGTGTATATATTCTCCCCCTTTTCCTCAGCCTCTTGCTGGTTCATCCTGCTTGCTACGTCCATTCACCACACCCCGCCTGTTTGCGTGCTCCTTTAAGTTGTTATGTCTGTTCCTTTGTTTTTTGGATTCTTGTCTGTCAGTAGGTACTTGGTTGGTTTCTCTGGTTTGGTTTTAGGTCTTTTACCTTGCTCCCTGGCCAACCTGTTTAGTTTAGCTTCGGTGTTTTTTGTTTTTCCCTGTCAGGTTCAGCCTTTGTATTTTTTCCCTTTAGTTTCTTGTCCACTGTTATTAAATTTCTGCTAGAACAATTTTCCAGCTTGAGTCTGCATATTTGGGTCCTTCCATGCCGTAAGACATAACACTTGTGTTATGGCTATGTCTGTATTCAACCTGCTCGCACTAGTGGGGGTTGCATTGCTTTATGACTTTCTTACTAGAAGTTATCATGATGCCATAGTTGGATAAATTTGCTATAACCAGTAAACAATGCAGATGTTTCCCTCAGACTAACTGGAACAGATTCTTGCATTACTGCTAGTGGCAGTAAGTTGTATTTTAAAAGGGTTTTATATATCCTCATGAGTGTTTTCTAAACTCTAGTTTAGGCCTTAGGCCTGTGTTGTGGTTAATGTTACTGCACAGTAGGGATACCAATAGCTTCAAGCATCTCATCTCTGGCTTAATCGCCAAGCATATTAACCAAACAAAGGAATTTATTCAGATGTGAAAACACAATGAGAAGACATTAAGGCTTATGTTTAATGCTCATTTTTAGACATGGGTAATGTTCAATCAATAGACAGTGTTATGTAATATGAAAAGAAGCAACTAATCCCTGCATAAACTGCATAAAAAAACTAGCGACTGGCCTTCAGCTTCTATCTTCTAAGAAAAATAGTTTTTCTGAGGCTACAGGCCAAACATGGCCAGTGTGACTTTTTTTTTTAATTTTTTTATCTGCCACAGTCATTTCTCTAAGGTGGCAGAAATACTGTCAACTGTAAAACCATGTGTTTAACTGTTATGGTCTTGGGACAGAACCTTCAAAATGATTCCTGATCACGATTCCCCAACCATTCACCAGTTATAATCTGTCTGTGCCAGATCACATCAGCTTTTGTTGTATTTTCTGTAACACCAAACACACTTATCAATGTTGCTGGTTAAAGAGTGATAAAGCAAGTGAAAGTAAAGTAGTATTACTGTCTATGGTGTGCAGCTTTCATTAACATGCCTACCTGAGGTAATAAGGAGGATAACAGACAAAAGGATTTGGTTGCTCAATGAAGAAAATGAGGTGGCCATTTTGTTCTGTTTGTTGCTACTGTGATTTGTGCAGCAGAGAAACTTGACTTATTCAACTTAAGCTCATCACTTGCCTGCCATCAGCATCCCATTGTAAATGTACAGAGAGCTTTCAGTGATCACAGCCACACAAGGACAGGATAAACTGCTATGCATATGTTTATCAAATATAACAATTGTTGTATTTGTGGATGTGTGAATGCAGCCAGTCAGTTTCTGTAATCTGACCCACTTTTTAGGTTAGTAGTATACACTATATGGCCAAAGGTTTGTAGATGCCTTTTCACATACTTTTGAGTATTCTTATTCTGGGGCTTTTTCCCATATAGTAATATATTTGACATTAGCGTGCTCACATCCTTGGGGTAATAGTTTTGTTTTAACTTGGTAATGCCCTGATGCAGAATGGAAGCTGCATATTTTTTTGTGTGATGTGGTACAAAGTAACTGCACCACAACTTCTTTAGGAGGAAATAGTATATTGACTCTGAGCCAGGTCTGGCTGGGAGCTCCCTGCTCCTTCAGCAGCAATAATATTTTGAATAATCACACATGGTAATATTATGATAGAGTGAAAAGTAAGAAGTGTTAAAGTAGGACAAAGTGGTCATCTTGCCATGTTTTGTGCGCGTGTGATGGATATTGTCATTACAGCATCTCAATGAAATTGATGTAAAGCTCCACACCCACAAGATGTTAAGGCATTCTGATTACATTTGTTGAATGGCGTATAAGCCATTAAATGTGTCAGTATTAAGCATGTCTCAGCACTGAGAACAGAAGTTTGCTCGAGTTATGATTAATAAGCTTTTGTTTTGAGCAAAATAAATCCCTAAATGGATCCACTCTTGGCTGACCAGGCAGCCTCACTGAGATGCAGTGACCTCCAAACATATGAACACTGACATATCTGTTTGTTGCCCTTGTTTCTTTGTAGTGAAATGTATAGTGAGTTCATTTGGTATAAGTTCATTACCTAATTACTGGCCTTCTGGAGCTTTAACTGCATCTCATGGCATTCTTTGGGGAATGGAGTGAAGAGGATGCCTTTTCTCTATAATTTCATATGTTACTGACAATTGTGAAACTTTGAACATCATAACTCCCATTTCTGTTCAAGGGTGGTCTTTGATGCCAGGTGGGAACCATCTTCTTAATTTTTCTCTGAATGTCCATTGACTATTGATTGATGGCTTTTGACCCCTTTCCAGTTGACCTCCTGACTGGTTTTGGTCTGGTGCTCACCTACAGCTGATGGTTTCTGTTTCCAGTGTCTAAGTCAGTCTTTTGTCCAGGGTCTTTGTTGTTTCATGTTGGGACTACAGTGTCAAGACTTGAGGATGACTGTAAAATGATGACTGAAATAATTATACACTTGCAACAATACAGTACATCGCCTGTTCTAGACTTATAAGTGTTTGACTTCCTTTGGTCCTCTTGTCTCTCCACAGTCTATCCAGACCTTTGTAACATCAGCCTGGCAGCAGTGGGAGACACAGAGAAGCACCAAGACCATATTGGATTCTGGGATGATGTCTATGGCTTCAACATGATGTGCATGAAGAAGGCTGTGGTGCCTGAGGCGTTGGTGGAAGTGGTGAAAGCAGACACCCTCATCTCTGATCCCACAGTCATACAGGTAAACACGCAAAGTCCAATGTTAGAACATTTTAATGAACAATATTGCAAATGTAGAGAGAGAATCAACAAGTCCTCCAACCTATACAACCCATATGGTCGTTTGTCCCTTCCCTCTCATATGACCCATGGGGAGTGTCACCTTAAATAGCGATCTTGTGGTAGTGGGAGCAATTGCAACAGCTCTGCCATCATTAATGTTGCACTACCAAGCTTTACGAACTTTTGCCATCATGGAAACGGCAATGAACACGGCAGCTAGATAGCAGGCTAGCTAGCAGCAAGCTAGCAGAGCTCTTGTTGCCTTTAAAACTATCATTACATTTTGCCACACAAAAATACTTGGTTATATTTAGACACAACATCTACTTGGTTAGGTTTAGGAAAAAAGATACTTGGCTCAGTTTAGGAACCAAAAAAAAAACCTTGTTATGTTTAGGGTCATAAACTCCTGAAAAATACAAGTCCACACACTGGAATTGATCCCTGCTTGCCTGAGGGAAGGTCCTCTGTTTTGTGTACCTAGCCATCTGTCTCCTCCTAACAAACTATTTTGGCTCTATATACTACGTTGCATTACTTATTCCTCTCCTGGTCTCATAATTACTACAGGCACTAGATGTCACCAGATCATAACATGTAGTAGTTAGTTGTAATAACCTGCTGGCAGAAACGTTGTATACAGTCTTGCAGACAGACACTCTGCAGAATGGGTTTTAATTTCAGCAGCTTAAGCCTTTATCTCAAAAACCTGAACCTCTCCCTTTAAAGGGTAATTTTGACTCTCCACAATGCACTTGGCTTTGCATAGCACTTGTTTCTCAAAGATTGCATACAGATGCCAGTGCATCAAACAAGTATCAAATGTTTCCATTACAGATTTTCTCCAAAAGAAACACAGTATAGATTCTTTAGGTTTTTGTTTGTTTGTCTGTCTGTAGCAAATTGGATCCTCAGTTTTGTCAGCTCTGTATGATTCTAACTGATGCTAACTTTCTGATACCTACAGTAACACCTGTAGGGGATGACTTAATTGCCAAACCAATATGTCGGTCAGATCCTGTGTGAGTTCTGCAGAAACATGCACACACTTGCCACAAACAGGAGACATAGAGTTGGCAAAACCCAAGCTGTTAGTGCACAGGCAGAGAATGAGAACCAGAGTTAGCTGTAGAGAGAGAGATAAAGCCCTGAAGGTGTGTGTATGTGTGTTTGTGGTGATGCTGTGGTGCTGGGTGATTGATCTGTCTAATCCTTGTTTAAGTTCCTCTTAAGGAAACTTCATTACTCTCAGCCCCTGTGGATAGAGCGGTTTTCACTGAGCTGATGGGAGAGCACACACATTACACAGAGATAAAACAAACACACACACAGTTTCACATCTAAGGACACAGATACCTCTTCTGAATCTTTCTGTGTAGGAATGCTCTTCTCTCCTGTCTCTCATACCGATGTGTTTTTCTTCACCGGTTGGCCTGTTTGCTAAGTAGTATGTCCTCCACCCATCTATGGATGTGATGAATGAGGGGAGGATTTGATATAATGGAATTTGAATCCTCTAATCAATAGTTTCTCCCCTCCAGTGACAAATGGACAGGGCCTCTGCCCAAATTACACAGACTCTCATCTGTTGCCTCATGTTGATACGATCCAATAACATTCCATTAAGGCTGGCTGCTACTCCGTAAAATTGAGAGTCCTTTCATTCAATTATGAATTCTTGCAAAAGCAGATGATGATTTTTTTTTTTCTACTAAGAAGAGATGGGAATGTTAAACTTTAAACCATGCCTTATATAATGTCTGTCATATCCCAAATTATAATAAACATTAAACACATGTAAACCTGCTAGTCATTATATAGTACATATAAATTGTGTCAAAGTGGTTGTGGTGCAGATGTCAATGGGCCTTTTTTCTTCTGTAAGCACAACTGTGGCTGTGTCCAGAATCACTCCCTGTTTTTACTATGTAGTGCACTGCATTTACTGTTCAGCGCTTTTTGTTTGAGAGTTTGAAATCTGAATGTATAATGTTATCCCCAAAAATTCCATGGCAGCCTAAGCGTGGACAAGATATAGGGACTGTGGTACTGTGAAAACTGAAAACCATCACTTCTAAGTTGTCAGTTGTGATAGAATTCAGTTGCTACAGTATGGTGCAATGTTTTAACATCTGCAAGGTTGAAATGTTGAATTCCCTACATGCTATAACAAATGAAATAATCTTATGTTTAGATTAAAGATCTAGTCTGTGCAACAGCTTGTGTTGAACACACCAGGCAAAGACAGAGGACCCAAATGTAGACACAGGCTGCCAGGTAGGAGTTGTCAGTCTATGGGCTTGCTTAACAGGGTATTCTCATCTTTATCTTGGGGAAAAAAAATATCAGTTTTAAAGATTTAGACTTTTGTTTGCAAGAACTCGTTATTTTCAACTTGCCACACTTCATTCCATTGATAACAGTAGTGTTTCAAATGGTTTATGTTGCATTCGATGCACTACATATCTATAGTCTCAGAATATTCATGAGAGATCTACTGTGGCACCCCTCTCTTGATGATGAAAATGATATAAGCCAGGACACCACATATCAATCCAAGTGTCATCAAAGGGTTTTTTTTGCAGTGTTCATTGCTAAGTAAAACTATTTAGTCTGCAGCCAATGGACCTACAGTACCTCTGGTGATGATGAATGGCTGTACCAAACTGTATCTCAATAAATGCAGTGTATGTCAAGATATTCATTAGATAAACAAAAACTTTGAAAAGAATCTACTGTTTATTCAGTAATTTTTAGTGGCCTTTAACTGAACATTCTGCCACGGGCAGCCATCTCCTGCTGGCACAGTTCTACAGAAGGTGCTACTCAACAGACATAGTTTCATCAGCCGTTAAATCAGATTTGTCACCAGACAAATATTCACATACATATTTTATTTATTCCCCAGTTTTGGAGTTACTCCTTTATTCTTTAGCCTTTTACCTTTGTGGACTGTGTGTACAGTATGTTTGCTAGATTAATTACTGTTATTAATTACCTCTTATGAGGACTTGATATCGATCTTTCTCTGGTGATACTGCATTAAGCATAGCGTAACAAACCTGATAGCAGTTCTGAATCCAATTTCCATGCTGATCAATTATTACAGTATTTTAGTTAAACTAATTGTTATGGAATCTCATTGCTTTCATATTTGTCACTGTCACTGAGTTTTTCCAATGCTGTTTTTACAGTTTTACATTTGGTTCCAGTAAATCTTTCAGAGGCAGTCCAGTCTTCCAACCTTCTTTGAAAATATGTTTTCGCTCACTGTGTAACTTTATCTATAAACACAGTGAGAGCAGAAGAATGCATTTTTGCAGTTTGTCATTTTTATGGTAAACAATAACTGGCTGGCCTTTAGGTAATGTGAATTTCTGTTTACTATACAGTAAAGTGACTTCTCAAACACACCATAATTGAGAAAGATTATCACATTAAGATGAGAATCATGTTTACTAAAGGAACCCATTTTTTAATGACCAAGTGCATCAACTGCCAGGATATAGAAAATAAAACCCAAGCTGTAATAAACCACTGTTTTCTTTAAGAGGGAAAAGACAGAGATATATCACTGTGGCGGTTTTGTAGCAGCCTGAAAGGAAGTACTACCATGTTTATCTGAGACATATAATTCAAAATGATAGCAGAAGCAACATACATTGTTCTACCTTTTTAAACTAGCACTGGACATTCTGCCCTCTGACTGAGTCAGTACCTGTAGGTCCAAATATTCAAACAGCTGTGGTGTCTGATTGCTTGTCAGATTCCTTCTCTACCAAACTGCATGTTTGTTCTCATGGTGTTTTTATTTACGTTGCTTGAGCATAGCCCATATTGTCAACAATATTTGGGGTTTGCCAAGATATGCAACACATCATGTTTGTTTTTGACTTTCAACAGACATTTGACTGCAACAGAGTGAGTGTGTGTGAGCTGGAGTTTGCGACAGATTTCTACTTGAAGATAAAAAACACTACAGACTGCACGGTAAGTAATGCACACACAGATATGTTGATAGCAGCTACTCAGACATCCGCAATGCTATTACTATGCTAATGTAATAGCATTGTAATAGCATAGAGTTTGTAAAGTAGATAAAGTTTGAGTTATAACCTCAAAATGAAACAATTTAGAATATTTTGTCTCATAGCATTAAATACCTCTGCAGTAATCAAGCACTAACCTTGTGAATCATTAAGAGGATGTCTGTCTTCTGGATATTTAATACATCTAAAGTGACTTTGAGTTACATGTCCTGCAACATAGTGATTCACAATACACCGGTCACAATGGAGCCTTAAATACTGTCTCACATTTCAACATATGTAAACTGAATAACTCTGTCAATTCATTAGACAAATAGATAGCCATGATAGTTTATTCAGCAGATTGTTTGGTAGTGTATGCTGGTAGTGAAGACAATTAAAAACAGGCACAAGATTGTTTCATTTTCCATAATGCTGGACAAACTTGCCTTTTTAATACAGCAGAGCCATTTTCAATGCAGACCTTCTCCTCAGGGCATCATCACTGACATCATAAAGTGAATGAAAAAATATAAACATGGTTAGTGTGTATATGATGATTAAAATGTATAACCTGATAATGTGTGGGTGGTGCTACAACTGGAATAGTTCTAGATTTAATTTTAAATGGATAAAATTGCCATTTTCACCCATCTATCTATACTCAATAACTCATAATGAGTAAATAAACATGTTTTATATAAAATTTTGCTGATTTATTAAGAAACAATTACTGAAATTAACCCAAAACACATTAAAGTGTGCAAAACATGAAGAGATTCATATACTTTTACAAAGCCAGTTAAGAGTAATAAGTACTCTAAATGACTTAATTTTGTTGTCAAATTAATCATTTGTGAGCACTAATGAACAGAACATAGTGTTAAAACAGTATTATAAGACATTCTATGACTCATCTGAACCTTTTGAGTTGTGGCGTGTAAGTCAGCTTGACCAATAACTGCAGCCCAAAACTGAAGTGTGTGACCTCAGGGTCAGCTACAGTCACCAAAGCATGGATAATGGTTTATGAGTCTATTTGACCCCCAGCCATCCATACTCACTTCTCCTGAACTTCCTCCAGTGTCTGAGCCACATTTCTCAGCATTGGCTTATCAACTAGAGAACAGCCTCACTATTGCAGGCTCAGACATTACACTGTGAGAAATGAACTGTTTGTAGAAAGGAAAAGAAAAAGTCTTGGAGCAGCTTTGTGTTGTGCTGTATGTTACTGCACTGTCTTGTGTATTGGTCTAATGGATAATCAATAGGAGGCTATTATCAGGCCTGTGGTCCTTGGGTAAGGCTGGTGGATTTAATGGGATTTGTAAACATCCTCTCATTTTTTCTGTCTTCTTTGTTCTGTAATTGAAAACATTCAGTTTCTATTTCTAGGTCTAAGTCCAGTCTGCCCCTTTTCCCTACTTTCGTCCTGCTCTTTCACACCTCTCATTATCAGTTGCAGTGATTGTATGCATGAGTGTGTTTTTTTTTTTCCTCATACACAGAATTTATCATTCTGTCATACCATCAGACTTGTTTTATTCCAGTGTTTCGGGCCTTTATTGTCCACATATTCTATTTAGAAGGTATCTCTTGTACACATAGATACAGTAGTCATCTCCAGCATCCAGCCTTGTCTCCGGATTTTCAGACGCATTATTGTCCTGCAGGAGTAGGGTGATCTTACCTTAAAGGTACTGATCTGTAGTCAGTATTGGCTGCAGCTCAGTGGTAGTTAAGGTTAGGATCTGTGAAGGGTAAACCGCTTTTGGACCAGTGCTCAGGGATCGGTGAGTGAGAGCTGCTTCGCCTCCCGTCCGGTGATGGAGCACCCGCTTTTGTTCTCTTGTCGTCAGTCCATTCATCAGCTCAGCCTGCCTAACCTTGCATTAAATGAACAGCACAAATCTGTGTCCATGCCGTTCATGCACAAAACAAATCCTCTTGTGATTTTTTCCATACATAGTCTCATAGCCACATTCTCCGCACCCTGTGTACATTGTGTCTGCCTTTGCAGATCATGTATGTGCTGAAACCTTCAGTAAAACCTGGACCAGAAGTTCTCAAGACATCTGTTCCTCTGCCTTTTTTACTTTAATTTACAAGACCTTAATTGTAGAGCAAAAAAGCCCCAATGCCTCCTAAAAACTGAAAATGATATATGATGGTGGCTTGGGAGAAGAGAAGAGAAGAAGCTTCTGTCTGTTGTAATTTGAATACCACTGTCCCAGTCCTGCTGACATACTGTAGCACTACAGAGAAAAATGTATCTGCAATCCATCTCTAACATGCTTTCCATCAAATTCAAATTGCACGGGGGGAAAATGGCCTTCTGAACTGACAGGTCAGCCACTTGTCAACTTCAGGGACAATTTTCATCACATTAAGAAAGGAATTGGTAATGGAAAAATTCACTCTTTAACTCCCAACAATGTATCAGTACGGAGCATTCAGGGTTGGGGTGTCAGCTGATTGTTAACAAGAATTGTTTTGGCAGACTCTTTCCAGTTGACCTATTAACAAATGTTCAACGTATTGATTTGTGTCATCATCTTAGAAGGTAAAGTGGAAGTGGTACCATTGAAACGTGCTAATAAAATGTATTATTAATGGCTTTGCTCTCTGATGAAATTGCCTAACAAACCACCAAGACCAGCCATTGTTGCTCAGCCTTAGTACATATGTACAGACCTAATACCGAAAGTGTCTTCTCTTTGCTTGGAGGAGGATAAGATTCAATAATGTTGTAAGGGTACACTAGATCAGAGAATGGTAACATTTTCTGGTTTAACTAATGCCTACTAGTGAGACTAGTGGAGCAAGATAAACATGGATGATAGCTGAACTACTGAACAGGACATAGCATTTGGATGAACCTGCCTATCAAGCAAATGGGGCCAGGCACAGCCACCTAGCCTAAGCAGATACACTGTGCTTGTGGGTGGAGCAGGATTTAAAAACAGCTCAAATGTGTGCTAGATCAGTTGGGTGAGAGCCAAACAATAGTATCTTGATCCCAGACTGTGATGGCAGAGATTTTGACCCAGGGCCCAGCAGCAGCGAACTGTTTAGTCTCTGTATGGGTGTATATGTAAAATATTACCATGAACAATGGTTACAAAAAATATAAATACGAGTTTGACAAAAACTGAAATTGCCCTCTAGGTTGTGTAGGCCTTAACACCTTATATGTTCATGTTTTTGTTGTGTTGTCCACCATCTCCCACCTTGAATTTACACACAGTCCAGTTTTTTCACTTCACTATATTTGTTTGCTTCTAAGCAAAGCTCAGTGACACAATTAGCCACAATTTTGCACAGCTTGAGTCTGGACCTTCTCCAGCTGTTGGTGGTATTGTTGATGAGAGGTGCGCTGCAGCCAAGGCTGATTCATGCTTCACCTTACTGGGGTGGCAGCAGTTGGACAGGGGGGCTGTGAGGAGACACAGGGGGAAATTGACACCCACCCACCATGAGGTGGTCATGCTTGAAGCATCCACGCCTTGATAAACCCCATCAAAAGCGCATTAGTCCTCTTTTCTTCATTCCCTCCCCCCCGACCCTCCCCTCAGTACCCATCCCGTTCCCTCCCCCTAAACTCTCCCTCCCTACACCCCCCCTCTTTGTCGTATAATAGTATCTGGCCAGGCCACGCGGCTCGCTGACACACAGCCGGGCAAAAGGGGAGCGATGATGAATTGCTCCCTGCTGGTGTTATCCATGATGATAATTATTAATTTTCCCCCCGTTCTGCCTAGAGAATGGGAGCTGGAGAGCTGCAGCGTTGCGGTGCCTCCTCTGTTGGCCAACAAGAAGCCCTCTGTCATCACTTACCACAGACAGAGCTGGGGCCTAAGGCTAAATGCTGATGAAAATGAAAAGCACTCATTCTGATTTGTCCTGTTTTTGGTGTGTGGATGTGTGTATGCATCTCTCTGCTTTATGTTTCCCTTTCTTTTCCTCCCCCTTCTCTCTCTCTGTCTCTCTTGCTTCCTTAACCTTCTGTCCGTCCTTTGGCCATGTACTGGGACACTGAGGCTTTAATCTGTCAGGGATCACAAAAGTTCAACATCAGGTGCAACATCACAGCAGGTTGTTAACTTTATCATAAATTAATTGATACATATATGTTGAACACAAGTCTGTGAGAGTAGAACATTTTTAATGTAAAGTTTTTGATTATTCTAAATTTAAGCACAAGATGACAAGAGACACCATTAAACAATATTTTAAAATTAAAATGAAATCAAAAGACCAGTCTAATGCGGTTGCCATGGCATGTAAATGAGAAAATGATCATCTCTGCATCTCTTTAGAGATTTTTTTAAAATTCTGTTTTAGCTCATTGTTTTGGTTATAAAGCACGTTTACCATTTTGTTCATTCTCAGCACTCCAAATTAACTCCTTTGTCTTCTGTGAGCCCTGATGTACTGTACACTACCTGCTAGACATCAAACTGTTTAAAAAGTTACCAACTAACTGATGAAGGAAGTGGATGATGTAGCAGCTTGAGAGTCAGATACAGTATGTTTGTTTTTCTGCTCCCGAGCGGCCAAAGAACAAGTAGTGGTGCCTTATGGATCTTTACCATCTGTCCTTCCTGTAATTATCTCTTTTCACCAATCAGTGTTTGAGAGATGGAGCCAACAGCCATTAAGCAACATTCTGCAACAATCTACAGCAGTACATACTTTTAAAAAGGTGTTTTAATTATTTCCAAGTGAACATAAACAGGAACTTCTTTTACTGTTGAGTAACAGCTTTCATTCTCCATCTGGAGTTAACCTGAATCCTGCTGTACTGTTTTATTGGGTGCCATTAAAGCTATCATTAAGTCCTTTTAAAGTGCCTAAGAAGTTTAATGAATTCTTGTCCCCCAGCCCAGGTTACATCAAATAGTCTCTGATGTGAATGTGAAAGGCCTGGTACAGTCTGTATCAGATGAGCCATCAGGGTCTTTAGTGTTTATCTGAACCTTTTTACATATTTTGGGTTTTGTGTATAAGGCCATTATATTCTCTCTTTTCCCTTTTTAACTGTGTGATGTTAATGAGGCAGTGAGATGCCGAGCTTCTCTACTGGTCTTGTCAAGTTCCACTCTGTAGCTTCAATTTTTAATTGCTCATCTCACTGCGGTGTGAAAGTTGCACAACGCAGAAGTAACAATCAATCACGCTTACAAGGCATTGTCATCATCGAGACGCAATGAGGATGATCTCTGCCTCTCCGGCTGAGTGGGGTGAATCCGCCCTGCCTGATGAGTAATTATGGCTAATTTCCTAATTACCTCAGCACCACGCGTCTCTAGCATTCATTAAATGCCATAATTGCATTGGGTTGACATGCTCTTTTATCCACTTTGGGTTATTTTCTGGGGGTTTGGTTGTGAGCTAGCAGTGCTGCCCCTGCCTGTCTGAGTCGATAAAGGTTGATTGAAGTGTCTGTGTGAGAAGTGTGTTCAACACGGCTTCTGACATTCCGATCACATCTTGGTGTTCCCCTACCCAGCCTATAGACGATTCCTCTAACAAGCTCCACCAGTAAGTTAAAATGTGGAATAAAGAAAGGGAACAAGTACTTCAGGACTGCATTGAGAGCACTAACTGGGATGTATTTAAAACTGCTGCTATGAGAGAGGATTGCACTGTTGACTTGGAGGAATATGATTCAGTGATATTAGGCAAGAGAGGAGAAAGAAAAGGCCTGCTGGCATAATCTGGTTGAAATTCATAACGTTGCATTATTGTGAGCACTTGAAGATCCAGTCATTAGTAAAGTGTATGTCCTGCATAATGCTGGAAAAGTGGAAAAGGAAAAGTGTTTACATGGCCTTCGAAACAAGCTAAAACCTAACTGTGCATGTGCATGCATGCATGTCATAGGTGCACTCTGGTACTTCATCAAATAGCACTACACCTCTGGAGCTGGCTGCTGTGTTCCACATACCTTAGACCTTCTGCAGTTTACAGTATCTTCAGAATTTGTTCACTGATGAGGCTGTCAGTACTGCCATCCACAGCACTCACGCTCTTGGAAGGCAGGGTTACATATGTTAGATTTCTTTTTATCGACTACGGCTCTGCATTTAATACTGTTATTCTATTCAGAGGTGTTGAAAAGCTCATCACTTTTGAATTGATACCCTCCCTTGGCAGTTGGGTGCATTTTGCTTTTCCAGGTGTTAAAAACCAATAAAACCCTGAAAAAGGAAACTGCCTTCCCAGGTTTTACAGTATGTTACAGCCACTTTCCCTCTCCTGCTCCTTCCCTCTCTTACAGATTTCTCTGTGGCTTCTTTCTGTCTGCTTTTTTGTCTTTACCTCTCTTTTTCCTCCTGTCTTTTCTTCTGCTCCTCTGTTTTTTTTCTTCCCCTTCTCTTGCATTGATTTGGCGTTGCTTTGTCTCAGAGAGCTGGCCTCCAAGTTGTCAACTGCGTCAGGATTAAAAGCTATTAGTTCTGCATCATTGACACTACAAGTGCACTCCTGAGATTGATAAGAGTGCCTCTCATCCTCCAGTGGGGGGAGAAATGAGAAGAAAACAAACTAGGGTGGGGGGTGGTTTTACCTCACATATCTGACAACAATCACCTACAGACCCTGCACTTTCCATCAGTTTATCTTAGATGTGCGAACTGGTTTTCACATAAATGTGCTCTGTCCGATGGCATTACTGTGCAGGTTTTTGGTAGAGTGAGGATCCAGTCTGAAGGAGGAGGAGTCCTTTCTGGTGACATGTAAGACCTAAAAAAAAAGCCCTAGGCTTCAGACTGGATTCCCTGAGAAACAAGGCATTGTCATTTGTCTAATTTCCTTTCCTGTGCATTGGTGAGATGAACGTATTCATATTCACTTGGTACAAAATCGCATTAGTGTTTGTTTTCCTTAAGCGATTCGTCCTCTCTGCTCAGTATTTTCACTTTGCTGCAGCACCCTCCCCAAAATAGCCACCTTTGCTAAATTCATGTACAAAGTGGATGTTTTCTTAATATCAGCAAAATTGCCTCAGTGTCGTTGGTGGCCACCTCATAATTTATTTCTTTTGTCCGGTGACATGTCTCCCAGATGAGGTGAGAGGGAACCCGTGTGATGTGTTTTTGATTAGCCTAAAAGAGAAACCACATTGGTTTTGAGAGGAAGAAGGGGAACAAATAGAGTGCAGTTTTCATGAATGATGCTGATACCTACTGTATCTGTAACAGGATGACCAATAGAGTTCTCCAGACCACACATATACACACATACTAATGTGTTATGAATGGAAAGGGGGGAAGAAAATCAGTTTTTATGTCTCCTTTAAAGAGAAAATACTATAAAGATAACTTTAAATATTTGTACACTAAATGTTGTTCCTCTTAGGTTTTACAGCCTTATTCCTAAACACATCAGCTTATTTAGCATATTTTGCTCATTCAAGCCCTGAGACTTCCTCTCTTAGCCCTGCTTGTCAGCGTTACAGTGTAGACAAACAAATCCAGAGGTTTATTGTACTGTCACATTCTAACATGCCCCTCATATTTCATTGCAGGCAATTGTCGGCTACTTTGACATATTCTTTGACAAAGATTCCAGCAACAAGGTAAGCAGCAGTGGCAACAGCCAAGCCATTTAACAGAAACTCAATTATGTTCACGCTTTAGCGTGTTCCTCCTCCCTGCGGTGTTCACTGGCAATCGACGGACGTCCTAGCTGACTGCTGATATAAGCACTTACCCAACAGAGCCGGCCAGTTGGAACAGCGGATGCCAAGCTCTGTGAGCAACACAGACATGCCTTTTGATTGCACTTCCTATTACACATGAAACTGAATTCTATGGATGGTCCAGTAAATTACCATCTCTGCTGGAAGCTATGGCAGGCTTAGTGTAACCTGGGATTATTTGTTGTGTTTGCTTCATAAATACAGTAAAAATATGGTTAATTTATAATTAATTAATTAATTAATTGTGCAGCTTAACTGTAATTTAAACAAGACTTTGTTTTTTATGTTGGCTGAAGTCCTTCCAGGTTTATTACTCTTAGATTTTAAATTGCTTGCCGTTTTCCATCAATGTTGCACAGCTGGACGGAAACTAACATTACCCCAGATACTATGTTCCCGACTGCTCTGGTTGCCTTGGCTGCCCTTGCTGTTGATGATGGTTGAAATGTTTTTCAAGTAATGCAGGCAGATGTGCTGTGTTAAATGGACCCACAGTGGCATGGTGATGGAGGACCCCTTGATTACTGATAGTGTGCTTGACCGCCAGCACCTCCACCTTCTGCTTGGCTAGGATTCATTGTTCCAGAGCACGTAAACACGCCAGTGACCCAATTTATAGGATCCTGCAGTTCTGACTGGGGTGTCACAAATTTGGTGGCTTAGTGTTTACACCTGGGAAAATGTGTTCTCAAAGACTTCCTAGGGGGCTGGCTGGGTTTTTTTTGTGCTGATGCAGGTATTTGCTGAATTAGCAAGAAATGCAATGAATGATTAATTTGACCACTTTTGCAAAACATGTTTACATGTTAAAAAATGTGTGAATGGTGTTATAGAGGAAAAGTGTGTATCTTTTGAAAACTGAAGTAAGCGTATGGATTTTTGTACTGAGGGAATGGATTATAATGTGTTTGCAATCAGGAAAAATCAGTATGCACAGATTTATATTCCTGTGGCATCCAAATTAAACATCCAGATTTTTAGTTGTAGCACAATGCTACAAGAGAACAAAGTGCTCCTTTCTCTACTGAGAGAACAGTACAGGTTTATGATATGTCCCCCTCCCACCCCAAATGTTATCTCAACAGGTGACCTTCTCCACGGGGCCTCAGGTCACAAGGACACACTGGAAACAGACTGTCTTCCTACTGGAGAGGCCTGTATCTGTCCAAGCAGGTCAGTAATCACACAGACCACCACATGGTTAGGAAACACTTGGGAATACTGTAGATTTGCATTTGCATGTAGTACTGTCAACTCTCCTGTACAAATTCCCAATCCAGAAACAATTTACATGTATGCTTCAGTTTTGTGCTTCATTTAGGTTTGAGTTACCATGATTACATTTTTCTTCTGTGGGCCCTGGTGCTGCATCATCATGAGCTGTGGCAGGTAATCTGTTTGTGGTGGAGATGTAGTCAGGCTGGTTGAAACCCGTTATCTGTTGCCCACAGAGACAGCGAGGGATCAAAACAAATCACATCCAGCCATCAGAGACAGCATGTAAAACTTCATCTGTTAGCCAGTCACAGGGCTTTGCATCATGATACATAACAAAAGAAACATGTTGTAACTGACCAGAGGAATATTTATAGACTCACTATCAGCAGATTAAAGTATTTATTAACTGGTGCAGCTTGCTGTGAGGTGTAGCTGTACAGCATGGATGTTCTCAGACAGTGTTCTAGTACTGGAGCCCAGGACTCGGACTTGAGTCCAGATTTACAGGACTCGTGACTTGGATTTGAGCACTGATGACTTGGACTCGAGCATTGACTGCATTTGGTCTCAGTGGAGACGAGCACTGACTTTTTTTGTTAATAGGCCATAATAATTGGGCATAAGATATTGATATTAAAACCTGTTCACCCACACCGTGCTGTACCTGACACAATTCCATTGAAACGTACACTATGTCTTTTTATAAATGATGAGCAATATGATGATGCAATACACCGTTAGAAAGTTTGATGAGAGCTTTGTCAATTATGTTTAATATAGACCTTGATGACTCTGACTCGGGTAACAGGGACTCAAGTCAGACTCAACTTGAATTATTCTTAGGTGACTCGGACTTAACTTGGACTGGAACACTGGGCGCCTGAGAATCGACTCGAGCTCGAGGTTTAGTGACTCGACTACAGCACAGGTTCAGACTCCAATGAACCTAACATCTTGCATTGTTGTTCACCATATCGTTTTTTGTCTGTAGTGAAAATGTCATCAACCAACTTTAACTATACAAATACATATTTTTACTGTAGTGATTCAGTCTGGTAGTGTTAGCTGTTTTTACACTTTAACCACATCCACCCCATGCAAATGGATATAATCAATCATTATAATCCATTTATTAATAAAAAAAATTAAACAGATTTCCATTTTGGAGAGTCTCTCAAAATGAAACCACAGAATTAGAAGCCATTTATTGAGTTATCAACCTCACAAACACGTATGCTCTAAAACTGTGACTGTGACTTGTTTTTTGTTGCTTATAAGGATGCAGAGTCCCCACAATTCCAATTCAACTAATTATTAGCAATAAAAAGCACCCTTGTTCAGTTTAATGCAATTACACCAATACACTGTGACCACTAGCTTATGTTGGCTCATGTTAGCAACATATAGTACATGTAACAAACAGTACTGAGTCCTCTCTGCTTGTGCTACTGTTACTCTGTTTTAGCATTTGCCATTTACCACTGGCTCACTGTTTAGTATGATGTTCTAATGGGAGGTCCAACAAACTAAAGTGAAAAGACAAAAGGAGGCAAAATAAAAAGTCACCTCAGCATCTTAATCTGCCTCTTTATCTTAGGAGATTTCAGCTACTTCATGTAGGCCAGAGCATTTATAAATGACAGATATCTGTTGTTATTGGTACTGCTGTTATGTTTTGATGATAGCAAAAGTGTATATTCATTACTTTTAGGTGTTCCCTTCATACTCGGTTGTATGTAGTGAGAATAATCTTGTGTTTATTACACAGGTTCTAGCCTTGTGTTTCTGTTATCATAATGAGAATCGCAGATGTGTCTGCTGATGTTAGGATGGATGAGCCTCTGTACAAACTGTCCGCTCACTGAGCAGATATCAGATGGAGTCTACTGTAATAAATGACCTACAGAGGGACGGAGGCGCTTGATGTCCGGCGGCCCATAGTCATACTCGGTCCCTGTTGGCAAGACCCAATATGATAAGAATGTCAAAACCTCTGATGGTGCTCAAATGCTATCGCAGGCTTTGCGCTCTGCTGAGTCAGATAAAATCTGAGAGCTGAGGACGACAGTATGCTAACACCGTGTACAAATGGGAAACTGCACAGCGACAGATTTCATTTGCTCTGGTGCGGAATGTCAGCATCTGCTCTGCTCCTCGTTTCACTTTTGCTTACACCTGTGTGTGTCTGTGTATATGTGTGCACACATGCATACATATAGATAGATGACTGAACCAGAAAAATGAGCAGAGAAGCACGATGGATGCAGATGTTTCATTCCAGGGCACGAGGACACCCTGATGTTTCGACGACGATGATGATGTGACTCATATGCAGTGGCCATCTCAGGTGTCAGAGCAGTTGAGCCCCTGCAGGTATGGACATTTTTGAGTGAGCTTGGGTGAGGGATGTGTTAGGCAGTGCTTGTTCTACCACCATCGCCATAGCACCAAAGAAGCTAACTTTTAGAAGAATCAGTAGTTTTCAGAGACTTTTTGACCATGAGGAATCTTAAAGCTGTGCTATGTAGCAGCTGTCCTATAAACAGCTTATTAAGACGCTTTGATTTGCCACCAGTGCACTCTCTACATGTGCACACACTACAGTAATAAACTGGAATCTCCAGTTTGCTCCCTTTAAATTTTAATACATGGTGGCAGTTTTGTGTAAATATGAAAATGCACCGTTATACTGGGTTTTTCTCTTGTACCAACATCATAGCTTAACATAAGTACTAAAATGTAATGTCGCCATGCAAATTTCTGAACACGGAAGTGTTCCCATGAAGATGAGCCCTTTCTATTTTGAACTCTTTTACTTAATGCAACACACAAAACC
>NW_018128003.1:529004-537121 GCF_001952655.1 Monopterus albus
ACTCTTTCTCTGGTTTTCTTCTTTTACCTTCAGCCTGATTTTACAGTCAGCAGAGCATGTGAGCTCCCGGGGTAATTTGTGTGCATATAGTGAGATGTTAGGGCGTTAGCCAAAACACACGTTCACAGCCTGAGCTCAGAACCAGTCAGTTTTGATCTAGCTGAGTCTAATGTAAACTTGTGCCGAGTCTATAAAGATCTATATATTTCATTGGTTACCTGTCACTATCTGTATTGATTTTAAACTTCTTTAACTAGTTTTTAAAGCAATTCATGGTCTCCCACCAGTTTACTTGTCTACCATCTTTTCAGTCTATGAATGGATGACCTCGCACCTCTCCTCTTGTTTTAGTTGTTCCAGAGTGCAGGACAAAAATCTTTGGTGAGGCAGTTTACTGGTTAAGCTCCAAGGTGTTGGAACCCTCTGCAGCTGGAAGTGAGGGCTTTAAACTCAAACTTTTGATTAGAACATTTTACAAGTTGTATTTATTCTGTTTACTCATCTTTTAAAATATTTTATTCCTTCTTATATTTCTTATAATTGTCTTTTATCTGGTTTATCTAGTATTTATTTTATTATTTTTAGGTTCATTACATTTGATCTTTTATAAAACTTGTCATGGGCATTAGTCTCAGTTCTTTTCAAAATCATTTTTTGCTGTTCCCATTTCTTCTGTTTTACTAGTTTGTCAGTCATCTGTAAAGCTCAAATTGCATTTGATGATTGGTCGGTCTAGGTGTATGCTGTGCTTGTGAACCAAGCAATATGCGCAGAAAAAGTTCAAAGGAAGATGAAAATGAAGGCTGGAGTGAGCTAGTGAGCGGCAGCTTATTGATGTGCTCGCTCTACCCCAGCACCTCCAAAGTCCCCAGCCACCTAGGGGCTGTAAACCAGAAATTGATTTCTTTAACAGCTGCCTGCTATGCTCCTATGGTGTACTTTACAACACACACACACACACACACACACACACACACACACACAGATCCCCTACACAGTCAAATTCACTACCATTTTTGTATACTTCCTTACCAAACTGCCCTTGGGCCGTGACAGAGAACTTCCTAAAGTCACACTGAAGATGACAAAACTCTCACACACAGAGAGGCCTGTCCTCCTGGATGTTGACTGAGAAGCACCTTCCGCTCAGATCAGTTGTAGTGAGGGCCAGACACAAATATCCAGTGGTTTGTTTTAATACCGACTCTGTCTGTGGTGATTTATTGTGACAGAGACTGAAATCTATTTGATATGTTTGTACGAGTGCAGCGGTAATTAACTCTGAGGCTTTGCTTCTTTGGGAGGTGCTAGCGGAAGAGAGAAAATGCACGCAGCCGGCTGGAACAAAACACCCCTGCAAATTCTCTCAACTGGCAGCATAATAAATTAAACAGCAAATCATTTGTCATGCTCTGTTGTTTGTGTAGCTCATGTATTGAAGAGGAGCCTCCTGTTTCACAGTTTTAACTGCTTAATGTTCACCTGAGAAACGAGGTCACACTTTTGTGTAAGAAAGGCCCATGATCCTTGAGGTGAGGCGGTGCTCTGGTTACCTGCGCAGAGGGCTGCTCACAGCTGTTGAAATGTGATTGTGCATTGTAGTCACTACTTTCATTGGATGGTTGGATGGCATTTGTTCCCTCCCACTTTCCTAACTGTGTCCTGAGAGGTGCAGTATTTGCCAGATTTTCTCCACCCCCGCCCTCACCTGTTCAGGCTCAGCGTAAACACATCTTCTCCGCCATGTTGTCCCTGCTTGTTTGAACTCTGAAGGACCTTGAACTTTTGAACAGCAGCAGTCAAGCCAGTTTTGTGTTGTTAGACTGGTGCTTGCAGTACAGTCCATCAACTCTGCTTCTTAGCTCTGCAGTGAACAGGAAAAATATGAGAAGTAAAAACTGGAACAAGTGGGAGAATGTCTCAGAGATTAGACTGAAATTGCACTGCAGTGGAAGTCTGCAAGAGAATAGTCTAGTCCTGTGTCACATTTAAGTGCTGTTGTTATTTAGAGAAGCTATAGGATCCTTGAGAGAATTGCCATTTGTGTCTATAAACATTTTTACACTTCATGTTCAAGGTGGGATTGTGATGGTATGTTGCCATCATATTCTGTATAAAAGGTACAAATCAGGTTGGGGGACATTGTTGATCCGCATTATGTCTGCAGTGGTAGTAAAATAGCAATGCTGATGACATTCTTTATATCTGGGTGACACCGGTCTTTTCTCTTGAAGAAAACCTGGGCATTTCTGTGAAAATCTATGAAGCCTGAAAATGAAGAGCCTTAGTATTGAAGCAGGGCAGAAGAGTCGACTCTCACATTCACTCTGTGGAGCTAGAGTTACTTTAGGAGTGTGAGCTAAATGGTTAATATGTAAATGACAGCAGTTCAAATGAATCACTAATGCAGGTTGTGTATTTGCAGTATCATTTCATGGTTAAAGGCTGTATTGGCCTGAAAAGGCTGTTTCTCTGCGCTTGGTTCTATTTAATGACACTGGCATGTTGATGTACGACATTGCGGTAAAGGCCGGCTCCATTCCTCGACTCATTTCCACACATGGTTAACTCTTTCTCCCAGCATTTGAGTGGCCAGTTTACTGAAGGCACCGAGGCCTTCTTCCATGGGGAGTTTGGTCTGACTGATTACCGCAGAGCTGCTGCTGTTGCTTAAGTGAACAGACACTTGATCTGTGGTTGTATGTAATCTCAAATATGAAGGAGTAGTTGGACGTGTCGCTAACAGTTATTTTAGGGCAAAAGTCTTTGATTCCAAAACCTCTTTTTTTAACTGTTTTATTTTAACAAAAGGTTATCAAAGGTCAACCAATTATTCCCTCAACCTTTATCGACCTTTTGCAAACTTGAGTTTGACTGGAGCCATTCGCTGCCTCTCCAGAGCACCAAGCTCCGCTGCTCTTACCAGACTACCGATAGTGTGAAATTGAGGCCCCTTTTGTCATTTCCTGTAACATCAGAGAAAGCAACATTTTTGTTGTTTTGTTTAATTGGGGAATTCTTGACTTTATAGACATTGAATGGAATGTATCCAGAAATGTTACGGTGCTAAAATGTCATTAACATTTGAGTCATGCTCACAGGTGAGTTTAACACATGCGGTAGTAGTAGTTGATCGTATCTGGGCTCTCATCAGTCTGCAATGTGGGGAGTCTTGTGTTGAGCATGTAATTTACATACACTGCCAAACACACAATAGTGTTTTTTGGAACAGTTATTTGTAAAGGATACATCATAAGGAATTGGGAGGCCAGATGCTCCCTCTATTTTGTTGAAATTAGTTTTTGTCTGGCTGTTGCTCACGTTGCGTCAGAAGACATTACAGATAAAACATTTCTCAGCTTTGCCTGTAGTGTAGCTGAATCCTTTTGTCCTTTGTCAAGCTGCATGGAAGCCCTAGGCTGCAAAGCCAGATCTTTTTCATAATGAATGGTGGCCATTGCATGCTGTCATACTGATGCATTTATGTTTACAGTAGATGCCCATTAGCAGTTTTTTTATTAATACTGCGTGAGGTTGAGGACCACTTGAAATATAGAACAAGGGTTGGCTGAAGGAAGACGATCTCAAACCACTGGCTGGTTCCAGTGGATTTTTTTCAGATTGTAGAGATGGGAGCTCTCGTCAGGATCCTACAAGACCATACATCAGCCTTTACAAAGAGATCACCACACAGAAAACGCGCACAATGTGTATAATTGAGTAGGTTTTTGTTACAGTCGGCCTGTGTTGTGTCCATTGTGTCGACCGCTGACCCAGTTCATTAAGTTGATAATGGAGTGGGGGAACAGCATCTTTTTGTTTATTATTACAGGCTACATCTTCGCAGCCCTGGAATATTTTTATCTGTTGGCTACAATAAAAAGCTGTTGGTCAAGGCTCAGACAGTATTTAGCTAAATATATGAGAAAGCCATAAATCTAACAGTTTAGTTTATTAAGACCTTTGATACAGCCAATACTTTTTTTCTAGTGATTTTGAAGAAGTCATTAATGCGTTGAGACAACTGTAGCTCCTTTTTAGACGGCATCAGTTTGTTTTCTGCTTTGTTAGCATCTTTATGTTGAATAGTGTGTTTTAAGATCAGTTTCAATATTTTTCTAATTACTCTTAAGACATGACGTCGCTTGGCTCTGTTATTTTGTGGAGTTGTTAATTCCTTGAGGAATGAGGGCAAAAATGGATCAGCCTGGGAACAGCCTGCCCAACCATTTTGTTAATGTGGAAGATATACAATAATAATTTGCATGTGTTCTTGGTTTGGTTACTTGTTGGCTTTATATAGCACTGTCTACCATTACTTTGAAAAGTGCTTTATTGCTAAAGATCCATTACACAGATTGTAGTTTCCTCCTCTGCAGTTTTAACCACATGAGCGATTCTAGCACCTCACTAACAAAATAACTTTACTGTATATTCAGCGCCCAAATCTGACTACACGGTTCCTTTAGAATTTAGGCCTTGTTCATTAGGTGTATGCTGTGGTTTTTGTTGTTTGAAAAGCAGCCGGTAGCAGCAGCAGTGTTAAACTCTGTGGCCCTCTGCCCGCTCTGCAGTGGAGTGACAGACCCAGAGTGTGGCGCCAGCAGCAGACTCAGTGACAGTGTGTTGGCATGGTAACAAGTGAGCGGTGACAGCAGTGATGGCGGACGCTTCACTTGAGAAATTGTCACAGTCAGCATTTCCACTTCCCGTCCTCCTATAACCTCATGCAGAGGGGAGGTGTGGGGATTGGGGGTGGTGCTTGTTTGCCATTTGGATAAGCATTCATTTACCTCCAGCAGTCAAACATGAAGTTGATCAGAGTGATTGTGCGTCATAATCATCAGTGTCTTTTCCCAGCTCCTCGGTCATACTGTAAACGCGCTTCCGTCTCTGTGCCATCTGGATATTTTTGTGGGTGTCTGCATTCATACACATACACACTCATACACAGTCTTGCTTATTAACATGCATTAAACCACATTGCCTTTGCACACATCATCGTTTCTATAAGTGCCGACATGTCTCTGCTCATGCCGCAGAAGCCTGAGCTCAGCAGCACTGTACTGCTGCAGGGTGTCAGGGAGATTTCTTTTTATGAGCAGTGGTTTATTTCTTTTTTATTATGAACATGATAATTGATGTCTGGCTCAATTAAATGTTTTGCCTTTTGATGTTTTTGCAGTGTGCTATTACGGCATAGAGAGTACAGTCCTCATAGTGTGGATGATTATCAGAGGGAAATCAAATTACTTTTATTAATTTAACACTTTTATTTACTTAACTTTCTCTAGTGAACATTCATCTACCCACTTGTTGTTATAACAAACTTAAGAAATAAGTACATCACATAATTTGATACACTACATGCATACCTAAAATGCTATTCCAAAAAATATGTGGCCATGGAGAGAAAAAGTAGGGTATTAGTGTTGAACGTGAACATTTATGCACAGTAGTAATCAACGCCCATTGTCATAACTCAAGCTAACAGTTTTCCATAGCAGCTGATTTCATGATGAGCACCTTCACATCACGGACGACAAAGGACTTTCCAGTGAATTTACTGTATTAGTGCAGAACAAACCGTGCATTGACACTGGTATTTCTCTCTGCTGTTTTCGTTAGGGGAGGAGCTCCAGGGAAAGATCACGGTGCGTAAAAACAAGAAGGATCCCCGCTCACTGTTGGTCACCTTTGACCTCCGAGACAGAAAGCAGACTTACAGCCTGCAATAGCGGCTGCCATCACACGGTGCAACATTCAGCTGATATGGCCCACGTTTTTTACTGACCACTCATGTGTTCACAACATGGGAGTAGTTTAGACATAAACTCTTGATTTTGATGTTTCAAATGTTAGGATTGAGCCCTGTGATGGACTATAAGCAGTATAGATAATGGATGGATGTATAGATGGAAAGGTTTGGATTGTTTCTGTGTCTTGTAATAAAGAAATAAATAAAACTGCATGAAATTTTCTCCTTGTGTCTTTTATTAAGCATATAGTAACATGATTAAACCATGCTAAGTTTTGATTTGGTGATATGCAGGTCTGATAAAGGAATGTTTTTAGACATCTAAGCTACATACAATCCTTGCGTCAAGAACACTACACTTTATTTTAATGTGAAGCAGGTCCCAACATATTCATATAAATGCTTGTTGAAACAAAAGTTATATGCAACCTTGATGCATGAAATATAGTTTCGCTTTTAAACCCAGTGTAGCCAAGATTTAACCTTAAATGTCTTTAAGTCTGGAAAACCACGCGTACTGGGAGTGGTTCACATCACTCTCATCATGCACTCTTTCTTACTCTGTGTCTCTTCTTGATCAAAGTGTCCAATGAAACAGGAATTGGATGCCACCTCTGTTAGAGACTCTGTACTTTTGCCAAGTATTTCTCTGTTTCAGTGCACACTCTTTTATTGTCCTACTTTGAACTGTGTGAGATCTCATCTGAGGGATCATCCATCTTCTGTGAGTTTACTGGGACAATGTAAAAGGAATTTAAGTTTTTAAAAGATGGCTGAAGCCAATTTACATACTTCATTGAGTGGTTCTGCTCACAATTAAAGATTTTTTTTCTTCCATGTCTGCCTGAGATGATGAATCCTGGACTCTGAGGAAGTGTAGATATCTGTGAGGAGGAGGAGGAGGAGGAGGAGGAGCTGACCGTGGACCTTCCTGCCTTTCTCGTTGATGATCATTCCTTCTGGTGTATTTCTACTGCTTTTGCCTTTCCATTATTCTTACAAGAGCAGGCTTTTCTGTGTAGAAAAAAGGTGTGTGCATGTGTTTGAATGTTAAGTTGAAGGGAAACTATCCACTGGACTTCAGCTGTATCTCACACGTCTCCTAAACCACAGTCCATTGAATATCCAGTTCCACTTTCTACATGCTGACCTCCTGCAGCACTGTGCTGGTGTGCTTTTTGCTGAACAAGCATGATGATGTGTTATTTCATTACAAGAATTTAGTGTTTCAAATCTTAACAGTGCTTTTATTGTTGCCTTTGTTTAGATAATGACCCCAGTCATTCACTCTCTGAGGCCCACAATGAGCGTTGATTTTGTAAGCCCAGCTGTCTCCTAACATAGTTATAAAGATTAAAATCTTTGCAGCATTTTATTTAACTCTGCTTGTTTCAATGTTGTCTTATAGGCCTACTTGTTTTTAAATGAGTAGTTTGTGCACATCCCATTGCACATCCCTGATCACTTTTTGAATGCCAAATCATGACCTTAAGAAGTTTGCTTTGTGCTCTTGTTTAATAAGGAATAGCTGCATGAAGAACAGCTATCATTCAGTAACAGAACACATTTAACTGCTTTTTCTAAGGAAGTTAGAATTAAGGCCCCAGTTTAAACTGTGAAGTGAGAAGGCTCTGCTAGTCAGGACTGCTGCTGCTGCTGCTGCTGATGATGATGATGGTGGTGGTTGTGGTGGGAGCCCTGGGCCTCTGGGTGACCTCCGCTCAATCACAGCTTTGCAGGAGCCTCAGACGGATTCGGTTTCTTATCGCTCAGTCAACAGTGGGGCTGATCATTTAATTACACCAGCTCATATAATTAACAAGCAGGAGGAGACACCTAGAAACCTCAGCCAAAATTGGAGACCCCCCCCCAACAACAGTAAAGATGCAGCAGAGTCTAGGCTCTCTTTTAGGAAAATGATGTTCAGTTATATTTGATGGTCTAAAGCAGCATGGAACCCCCCACTTTGGTGACAATGATTAATGGGGAACGAAACTCAAGAAACGAGTAAGAAATCGTTCCTGATACACCTGGTCTTTACTTTGCTGCGTGGAACGCATGTTCTGCTACTTTAAATGAACCATGTAAAAGCTTCGTGAGAATCAAAACTAGATGTGTTGGGCGTGTGTGTGTGGCTGTGCGCACCACTGTCTGTCGGCGTGCTCAGTGGGCTCTGGAAGAGAAGCAGAAATCAATTACAATTATTCTCTGTTGACAATGTAATTAAACTCAGTGCGGCCGCCAACACACCCTCTTCAGCCTCTTATCTGGGACGGGCGGAGATTTACAAGCCGAGAGATCGCAGCGTGCATAGTAAGTGAAATGTCCCGAATGGGACACTGCATGTCCTGGTGTGGCG
>NW_018128003.1:537161-573220 GCF_001952655.1 Monopterus albus
TGTTCTGCGCTGACCTGTACACGTGCGCAAATGAGGATTTAGACTAAGAAACTGCCGGTTTGTTGTTTTATTACAACACCGGCCTGTGTGATCATTTTTTCGTGGTTTGAGCAAGTGCATCGTAAAAACAATGTAAAATGCTAACGTCGTGCAGTTCACAGGCCCATTAAACAGGGCATGTAAAATTTGTCCCATGATTTTAGCCGAAAACATCAATTATAGGACACTGGTGATTCATTATAATTAAAATGTTGACATCTCGCCAGGCAATGGCGTTAGTAGTAGTAGGGTATTAACGCAGGCCTATCTGTTCTCTGTCTGCCTTTTCGCTAAACAACGTTATTGCTGAGCACCAAGACACATGATTAACTGTTTTTTTATTTTTATTTTTATAATTGGGCTGTCATGTCTGAGAGTAGCGTGCAAAGTAGGCTACAGCCAGTCAGTTAGAGGACAGGGCCCGACCAGCTCTTTAAGGTTAAGCAAAATTATTTTAATGTTGCTACAAAGAGTTAAAATTAAACATTTATATATGTTCTCCCTTGTGCTGGGCCGTGTGCGTGTTTAGTATGTAGTTTATGCCAGTTTTGTCTTCTTCTTCTCCTTCACTCACTGTGTAATGGTCTACTGTATGGAGGCCGAAAGAGAAAAGTTGTTTATATGTTCTGATTAACTGATAAGACAAAGAAGCTCGCTTGTATCTTTTTAGTTTTTGGGTAAATCACCACACACACAGCACTTGCATAGGTCTATGCATTATCCGTTTAAAGGGAGCCTTGGACAATGGCGTGCGCAATGCAGTGTTTCAGAATCTACAGGATGCCACAGTTTTATCTCACTAGTCTAGATTGGCTCCGGTTCCCCCTGACACGTGTGGTTTGAGAAAAAGGCCTCCTTGTTGCTTAAGACTTTAAGAAATAGGTAGCTTTATAAAGATCTTGCCCACTCAAAAAAAAAAAAAAAACAAAAAAAAAAAAGCACAGTTTAACGGGCCCGCGAGAGAAGAGAGCGCGCCGTGCGTAAAAGCTGTCAAGCGGAAACAACTATTTATAGTTCAGGCCATTTTTAGCACATAGTCTTCAACAGTCTATTTTAATTCTATAACTTTCTACAATGATATGTTATGTATGTTTATAGTAGGCCTGTGTCTAAAGAACACCAGACTTGTCTTTCACATAAACACTTCTCCTAACGCCCCTGTTGCTTTTATAGTCTAGTTTCTGCGTTTCCACAACTAAATGTTGATGACGCAAAGAATAGTTTTTCTACAATACCGGGAATCTTGTGGACTACAAACGTCTCTTTCCCGGGAGGACTGTAATTGTAACTGTACCAGAGAAACGCGACTCAGCACAGTGCAACTATTATTTAGACCCACATGCGCGCTCATGTAGCCTATTAGATCCTGTCCAATAACAGTCTAAACCCGAAAGTCTTTATCCCAAACAAGCTCCTGTTTGCGTGGGAGGCGTCCACGGAATCTGTGCATGCGTGTGAGCATCCACATTCCTGGAGACAAGTGTATTAATCAGCTTTGAAAGAGTACGTCTAGCCGCTCGCAAGCATCGTGCGTAATAGAACGCACACAATTCACGCATGCACACACGCGCCCCCGTCCTCTTGGCTCCGGTTGTCCCTTTAAAAATCCGAATCCAAGGCCAATGATTTATCAAACTCCTATTATCAAGAAAATGTCATGCGAAGGGCACCTTGCGCTGCACTGACGCAAACTCCAGTCTTTCCCACGGAGCTATAGAAGAGCTTTGCACTTGGCGCTGTGCGCGTCTACAACCACTTCGCTTCCTGTCCTCTCCTCGTCTTTCTACAGCTGTTTTCAGCGTGCCACAAGAGTCCTGCAAAAATGGTAAGTGTCTAAAACACATTCTTTACTTTTCCGCATGCAGTTTCATCTGCCTTCTAAACTTGTTCTCGGGTGTTTTCATGTTTATTTGACACTTTAAGAGCAGCGTGCTACGTTGTGTAGGGTAACTGCGCTGTCCGTGGTACTGAAATGCAGCTGCATCTGCACATTAAAAACTTTCTTGACTTCATTCTGTTACCGCTCAGCCTGTTTTTCTCTTGTAAAGGCCTGCGATCTGGCTTCTGAAAAGTTTCATTTGGGGAATAAAGGTTTAGCCTAATTTTTGTTAATTTTACCTCATTTCCTAATTTGTTATTTATTCGATTTCTTTTTAAACAGCAGCCACTGTGCTATATGGTGCACTTAGCACAATTAAGTATTAATCAATCAGCAGTTTCTCCCAAATAACCGCCCATTCCTTTTTTTAGAACCTGGATGGGTTTCTTGTTGTTTTCCCGGCTCTAGCAAAGCTAGATTTCAGGGAGTCATTTGTAATTCCGCCGTCCCGGGTCCGCTTACTGCTGTAACGCCGGTGATCCTGCATGCCTGCCGGGGAGAACGAAGCTACCGAGAGACCCACAGCAGCTTGTCTATTGCCCATAAAAATCAGTGGATGTGTGTGGCTGAATGACACGAGGGGGAAATGAGGCGTAAAATTAAAGAATCTTGCAGAAAGCGAGAACTGGAGAAGCAAAGCAACCCCCTCCCTGCAACGCACGCACACATACAGCCACACACACACACTCACGTACACCCGGTAGACTGTGAGCCGAAACTATAGAGCAGCCAGGGACAAAGCATGCTGCAGAAAAACGTTGCTGAAAGAGAAGTAAGCATTTTTTAGTCCCAAAACAGAGATGTGCTGCAGCAGCATCACAGCTTCATGCTTTCTGCCGCCCTGCCACATGCCGTCTTGCTGATCTGTCACTCCCATGTTCCAGGATTTCTCTGACCAGAGAGACATGGCCAAACAACCGGCCAGCGCTCCCACCGGCTACATCCCGGCAACCCGACGGAGCTGCGGGACTTACAACTAACAAACCGGACAACACGGCGCCGTGCCCGCCGCCCGCCCCTCACCATCACCCGGCACCTCAGCCACCGCCTGCGTGCAACGAGAGCAAAACTTTTTGTCCCACGGAAAATAAACCGGGAGAGCCGGACACAAATAAAGCATATGGGACGTTTAAAAGTACCCCACCAGCGGTCCCTGGATCCGTTGCCGTCAACTCGGCCTTCAGGAAAGATTCTGGCGGTTCGGCTCGCGGGGGGTCCGCGCAGTACGGCGACCCGCTCCGGGCCACCGCAGAGCAGAACAACACCGCGGGCAATTGGACGACTATGAGCCAGACCACCATCATACTGGGAACAGATGGAAACACGTCTGTTCAGCCCGGAACCGTGGCGGGGGTAAGTCAGCTAATGAACCGTTTCCTTAATGGAGAACGGTGGGTCCGAGAGTGGAGCGGCTGGGAGCAGGTGCGGTGTGGATGTTTTTCGTGTGTCGCTGATTTAAAAAAAAAAAAAAAAAAAAGCTGACTGGATTAACCTACTGTCTGCAAGCAGGGAAGGGGCAAGCCCCTGGGAGCTCTTACCACCATGCAGAGCCTTAGTAGTTCAGTGCTGCTGCTGATGTGTGATAGAGTGAAAGAGGAACAATCTATTGTGTGATGCTGAGCTGTAAAATTGTGGTTCTCGGGCACTGGTTTCTGGTTTAGGCACAGCAGATGTGATTAAAAGTGTTCATTTGTAACCCACGAACTTCCGACCTGAATCAGCGGATGTTTGTGACTTGCCATTCCTAGCATATAAAGGAACAGTCATTAGTCTATAATCCATAACGTAGATCGATCGTTTATTATCGGGGTGTTTTTAAAATAATTGTCAGGAAGACTGTGGTTTAGCCTAAGTGATATTAGCCTCATTATTTTATCCCCTGTTGTGATTCACGCTGTATTAATGTTTGCACTAAGCGACACGACAGTGGATAAATCATCTTAAACATAAACAGTTGAAAGCTGTACTTTGTGCACTGTGGGTAAAAGCTGACATTCTTGCATGTACTGAGTATTTTGGGTGGACCCTGAGCTGGTGTCGACCCTCTCTGCACTGCGTTCTGCACCAGTCAGATGAAGGCCTATCATAAGAACTTTCAAAACCCGCTTATGTCAGCTAAATATTCGGGGAATCAAATGGAAGTTGCTTTTTAAAAATTAATTAGTTGATTAATTAAAAAAGCAGCTGTGAGTGCAGAGTGCACATTATCTGTTTTTGTTTGTTTTTCAAGAAATATAAAACATTTTCTACTAATTGGTTTTGCTTGAGTTTTGCTCAGGGTTAACTCGTACTCTCGCGGTATTTTCTGGTGTTCTCAGCTCCCAGCAGACATGAGTGCTGTGGAGTCCAGGTGTTTCCCCGCTGATAGACAGCACTGTATTACATGAGACTGCGGATCGTTTCCAATCCCCGTGAGGGCGCCCCCTCACCCCGTCCCTCGTTCACACACTCACGCGTACAGGCGCACGCACATACACACACTCATTCCCATGCATAGTACAGTTTCTTGTACGAATTTACTTAGTCACATCCTGCGGGGCAGTTTTTGTTAGGAGGCCCGTTTGTTCCCATTTTATCAGTGGGCCAGTAGAAAGCTTCTTCACCTTCTTCTTAAATGGTGCATTATGGTGCAGCTGGATGCGATTTAGGCTCCAGGCTTCTGTCTCCAACTTTGACACTGAATAGTGAAAAGCATGTGTAACAGAGTCAAATTAAAATGAAGGAGAATTCCACTAATATTCAGCTCACATTTAGTCATGAAAAATTGTGACTACCATTAAAATGTCTTCTATTCTCTGACTGGATTTCTTTATTTTTGTGCTTTTCTAAAAGGAGTGATGCGTTTTCTTGGTTGATGTTCCTTTTTTCATATTCAGCCTTTATTAGCCTAAACCCCAGTTTCAGACTCAAGCTAAGTGCTATTGCAGGTTATTTTTCTCATGGTTTAACTTGGAATTTAGTGCGACTGTGCTGGGGGTTTTATTTTGGAAAATGAGTGAAATTTTCTTTTCTGCTCAGGCTGAAGACGATGACGAGAGGGGAGATGAGAACAAGGCCAGAGGAAACTGGTCCAATAAACTGGATTTTATTCTGTCCATGGTTGGTTATGCTGTGGGACTGGGGAACGTGTGGAGGTTCCCTTATCTTGCTTTCCAAAATGGTGGAGGTAAGAGTTAATTCCCGGCACAGAAACGAACGAAAAAAAGTCGAAATGTCTTCGTTTTAGTTCAGGGTTTCAGTTATTTATTGTTGTTTTCATTGTTTTGTTTTTTTTTACAGTTATTCCTGTAGGCCTTTATACCAAGTTGAAAAATAGCCTAGGTTATTATAATATACTAAAATAGCTTATCCAGACGAGGTTGTGTTTACTGGTTATTTACATAAAAACAGAAAAGAATAAAAAAAAAAAACGAAAATGACCTGAAAGTATTTAATTAGAGCATCATGAGAGCGGTGAAGACGGGACAGTAGCAACAATAGCTGCTTACATTTCAGCAGATGAGACGTATAATTACGTGAAGGGTTGCCCAGCTTCCATCTATGTTCATTTCCATTTGATTTTTGCATGGAGTTCATGCTGGTTTCAGGCTTTTCTGCCTCCTGAGCTCTGTAGCCTTGTGTTTAATCCCCTTCCAGGAGCCTTCTTGATCCCCTACCTGACAATGTTGGGCATTGCCGGGATCCCAATCTTCTTGCTGGAGGTGGCCCTGGGCCAGTTTGCCAGCCAGGGGCCCGTGTCCGTGTGGAAATGCATCCCAGCTCTGCAAGGTAAACTGTCCCGAGTAATCAGCTAAAAGAAAACTCAAAAATAAAACTCATTCTTATCATCACGAGTTCTCTCTACTTTTCTTAAGAGTAATTTTTATATTTCGTCTCATTTATTTATTTTAGGTTGCGGGATTGCCATGTTGATAATATCTGTCTTGATAGCCATATACTATAATATTATTATGTGCTGGACACTGTACTACCTGTTCGCTTCGTTGAAGGGCTCACTACCATGGGCTAACTGTAGGAATGAGTGGAACACGGTGGAATGTAAGGACAAAGACATACTGCTGTTAGGTAAGACACACACACACGCACACACACACACCCACCCCAAAAGCACCTCTCTCTCCACAATGCGCAATGCGTCATGGCTCCCTCAGCTGAGATGTCCTGCAGTATAATGAATCCTGACCTGTGATCTCTGCGGTGTTTTCATCCTCCAAACACTTTAAATTTAGAGCAGCTCATTTATCTCTGGGATTGGAATTTTAATGATTCAGGCCATTTATATGTAAGAAGGGCCTCAGTGTGATACATTATATTTGGAAACAAATATTTACATGCTTTCAGTTCTTTTTGTGTGTGATTATAGCAGCTTTTTGTCATTTCAAGCTGCAGTATACTATTGAAGTACTCTGTATGGATCTGATCATAAATGAAACTGGATAAAATTGTATTTTCACTGTCAGAAAATGTGCGGACAGGGGTTTAATGTCGATTTGCGTCGAAAGAATATCGAAATTCGCTTAATTTAGTCGAATATTTCCCCCTTTCTATTCTGTGAATTCAGCAAAAAAAACTGCTTGCTGGACAAATTTACTGTACAGGCTGAGTTGCTGCAGTGCTGCAGTGGGTCCGAGTCTGACCCCTTCTGGCCTCCTGCACGAACTACAGGCCTATTCAACACTGTAGTGTCTCGCCCACACTCTCTCTATGTCTCAGAAATGAGGAAAATAACAGCTAAAACACACCTTTTGACAGTAAGGAAAATCTCTTAATGACAAAAAACTCATTAAAGCTAACTTAAAAAACACACAGAGGATTAGTAAATGAATAAACATTAATAATGTAGCCTAAATAAATAAAGATGTCTATGTCTACCTTTTACACAAAGGAGGGTGCACAAAATTATTTAAACACTTTTCAATTATATATATACATATAGTATTAGAAAGATGTGAATCTGTTCATGTTTTGGGCTACTGTCATGCAAGGGTTTGTGTTATTTTGTCCACCTTGTTTAGTTATAAATGAATCCATCTTCCCCTGTCACAGAGCCTCTGGGCTGTTTACTGTAAAATTAAAATGCACATAATATTTCTCTCAGTTTTAGTATTTAGTATTATCTCTTGAATGTTAAACAAACCTTGGCATTTTCTGCAAAGCACACATGCGAGTCACGCAAAAAAGCACAATAACAGTTTTGTCTGAATATTTCTGTCTAATTTGTCTGCATGTTTATTCGTGCAGTCGAAAGCAAAAGAAGTTTTCCTTAAGAACGCATCTGAAATTATGCACATATTAATTTTTGTTATATTTTACTATGTATCTAAAGAACAGCAGCTTTTTGTCAGTCCTGCTTTTTATATTCATGTGCTTGTCCCCACCTTACTTTTGGTGTACAATTTGAGCTGACTGTAAGCTTAGTGGAACAGCAGCACCCTGCCCCTCCCTCCCAGTTGACCTATGTTGGTTTCTGATTGGTCCAGACTCGTGCATCCTGCGGGACAGAAACATCTCCTCCATCAAGAATTCCACTTTCTGTCTGTCTGCTAACGCTGCGGGAAACCTGACCAAACTGCTGAACATGACTGTGAACAGCAACAAATCCTACGTCAGCCCCAGTGAGGAGTACTTCAAGTGAGTGAATCTTAAAAACAGCAGACAGAATTTAAATTAAATGAAAGAAAAAAATAATACCAGTAAAAATGTATTTATAGATTTAAATTTTGCCCACACATGAGATAAAGTCAGATATTATTTCAGGTATAGTTCTTATGCAGTTATTATATACAATATAGGGCCTTCTGAAGGCTTCATTAGGCTCCTGGTAATTTCCAGTAAATGTACAACAACTGCAACTTTAGTACAAAATGCAAAACAAACGCAACTTGTTTTTATCCTAGAGATGAGTCTGTTTCTTAAAACAAGTTAGGGTAAGGCCTCCCACTGCACAAGAAAAGTTAGACGTAGCTAAAACAATGCAAGCATGTTGATTTATGTCAGAAACAAGTCTTACTGTGCTAGAGATATTAAGATGTGTATACATAAATGATGTTCTAAAAATAAATTTGTAGTGTGCTGGTAAATATATATTTTATCTTTGTTTGTTTATTTATCAGCACACAGTGCTGTATTTTCCAGGCTGAGTTTTGCTGTTTGAATCCCACCTACAGGTACAATGTGTTGCACATTTCTAAAGGGATTGAATATCCAGGAGACCTTCGCTGGCCTCTGGCGGGGTGTCTCTTCCTGGCCTGGCTCATCGTGTACGCCTCTTTAGCCAAAGGAATCAAGTCATCCGGGAAAGTAAGAAAACAGAAAAACTCCATAAACCAAACCTGTGATGCAGCCAGCTGTGGCCAGCTGCAGAAGGCAAACAGGAGGCGCATTCAATTTTCCATTAGCATATTATTTTCCTTTCACTGAGGAAAGTGATGAAGCCAGTCACAGAAAAGAAGAAAGTCCTGCTGGGCCTCAGCAAGGGAAGAAGGAGGTTTATAATAAATCCAACCATAAAAAATGGCCTTGGGTTCTATTTCTAATTCAGCTCTAAAGTAAGAAGATACCCAGACTCAGAAATACACAGAAAGTCAAGCTCAATTTTTTGTTTTTTTGTTTAAATCCAATCGATTTTGTTAAATGTCACCGTATGATTTTCCACTTTGAAATATAAATGTATTTATACTTTATTACTCAATAGTTAAAACCAAATTTATTACTTAACCCAAACTTTGGCATTGTCTCCCCACAGATAAATAACTGAATTTAACAAGGAATTTGAAAGATTTGGGATTTAGGTATTATTTACATTAAAGAAAATATTGTCACAATTTTTATAATGATTAATGTAATAAAACAGTTTTAGACCTTTAAATGTTTTGTCTACAACCTTTCACTGCACGCACACTTTTACAGGCAATAAAAGCTAATAATTCTTACTACTGATCTCATAGGACGCTTTTTAAAAATATGTAGCCAGTGTCTGACGGTGCAGCGTCTCCTTGTGGTGGAATTTAGGATGCACTGCAACACACACACTATTTTATTTTCTTGCTGGAAGAGCAAGATGCTGAAGAGTGAGGAAATGATCCATCCTTCATCTGGCATTTTGAAATTTCCCATCTTGATTCATGGAAAGACAACATACATTTTTCATGGGGCTGAAAGCATCCTTGTGTTATGCTGCCCTCTAGTGGACATAGAGGTGACATGCACCTGGGACAAGCTGATATTTCAGGTAATCAGAGGTCTCATTAACAATATGAATATCAAAGCCAGAAGAAATGCATACAGAAGAATAGTGTAAGAATGGACACTTCTTGTAGTAAAGGGTTGCTGTTCATTTCAGACTGATGACTCCAACAGGAAACAACCACTGATGTTGCCTAAAAAATGTTACTGTCATATTTAGAGTATTTTTGTTCATTCACAGTGTAATTAACTCTGACACTATAACAGTTGCTGAAAAATGTCAAAACCCACAAAATATATTTAAAAAAAATCTGAATCCATACAGTTTGTAAAAAGTGAGAAATATAAATGCTGACAAAGTTTTTAAAAATTCCTGATTTCTGGTCTTTTGTTTATTTAAAAAACATCTTTTCATCACTTATTGTTTTTGTGAGGCTCTCTCTCATTTTACCTTATGCTGTCATCTTTCTGCTCAGGTGGTTTATTTCACAGCCACATTTCCTTACGTGGTGCTGGTCATCCTTCTGATCAGGGGAGTGACCCTCCCCGGTGCCGCTGATGGCGTCCTCTACTTTATCACACCAAAATGGGAGAAACTCAATGATGCAAAGGTACCTGACATTTGCTCATTTAATTCCATAAACAGCAAAAACACTTTCCAGCACTTCCCTGCTCTTCCCCTTCAGCTTTTCCTGTCCTCTTCCAACAGGTGTGGAAAGATGCAGCCACTCAGATCTTCTTCTCTCTGTCGGCTGCGTGGGGAGGCCTCATCACTCTCTCTTCATACAATAAGTTCCACAATAACTGCTACAGGTAAACGCACAAAAGGTAAACTACGCTTATGGCAGACACATGCAAACTGTCACCATAGACACATGATAATGTGTATGTCTGATAGAAATGTTAGTAATAAATGGCACTACTTGCAGCGAGCTGTTCCTTGTTTCTTTATTTCCTCACAATGACATTGGAGCCACTCTATGCAGCAAGCTTTATATGCAGATATTCAGCTGCGGTCAGTATCATCTTGCTGCCATTCAGTTTGCTATCATAACTTTATGGCACCTAAAGATGTCTGTTTTCAAAAAGTGGTAAAATATTACTGTTTTCAGAGTTGTATGAGTAGCTGTCAAAAATGTGTATAATATCCTCTTCTTTAAGACTAAAGCACAGCACATAAATATAAATATATTTAAAATTCTTGCTGCCATTCAGTTTGCTATCATAACTTTATGGCACCTAAAGATGTCTGTTTTCAAAAAGTGGTAAAATATTACTGTTTTCAGAGTTGTATGAGTAGCTGTCAAAAATGTGTATAATATCCTCTTCTTTAAGACTAAAGCACAGCACATAAATATATATATATTTAAAATATAAGAATTTAGAGTATTATAATAATTTCAGAAAATTTAACAGTTGTTTGTTCATAGTGACTAATAAAATGGAGTTTTATTGCAAAACACCTGAACAATTTCTGCACGTGTTTTTGTAGAAAACATCTATATTTATTGTTTTCAGATAAGATAAGACATGCAGCCTCTTGTGAACTCCTGGAAAAGCCACTCAGAAAGGGTTTATTCCCACCACTAGAGGGCACTATTGGATCTCTTGTGGTCATGCCAGTGATGTCCTGTACCAAATAAAATAATAATTTGTTACCTGTGTTGTTTTGCAGTGTCTAAAGCAGATATTAGATTTTTAAACCCCCCCTCTTCTCTCTTTCTTATTTTCCATACAGGGATACTATTATAGTGACATGTACAAACAGTGCCACCAGTATATTCGCTGGGTTTGTCATCTTCTCGGTCATTGGCTTCATGGCACATGAGCTGAAGGTGCCGATAGAGAGGGTGGCTGATGAAGGTAAGACACAAAACCAGGAGGCAGCACCATTTGGCTGGCACTGTTCACTGAAACACATCTGATCAAGTTCATCCTCATACAGTATGCTACATATCTGTGTGTGCATGTCAGGTCCAGGCATAGCATTCGTGGTATATCCAGAGGCTCTGACCAGACTTCCCTTGTCTCCTTTCTGGGCAATTATCTTCTTCCTCATGCTCCTGACTCTCGGCCTGGATACCATGGTAACCACTTCTCCTTCAGTGTGTGTGTATTGTTGTATTTCCTTTATTAAATGGCTCATTTTTCTTCATGAGGAAAATCCTCCAGAGTAAGAATGTTTTACAGTTCTTCCAGTTCTTCGCTTCCATACATGCAGGATTTAAAGCCACAACCTGACATTCAGGAATTTAGCATGCACGGAAAAGTTCAACACCTTTATACACACACCTGTTTACCATCTTAGCCACAATAAGAAAATCACATAGAATGTGATTCGTCTAAATTAGCATGAGGACCAGAAGCAAAGGAAAGCTCAAAGGAAACACACCCCTTCAACACCTTTTTTAAATTTTTTAATTTCAAGTTATGTCTTGTTAGCTGCTGAGCTAGAAAATAATCCCTCCAAGAGTCAGTGTTGTTCATGGTAGCTTGGAAACTCACTGTGGGGGCTGATAACCGTTAACTGTGTCTAATGGTTGAATGCCAAGAAATATCCACTGTGATGGTGCTAATGGCTCCGATATCCACAGTGTCTTCTTTTTACATGTTTTAAAAAACCTGTAATGGATTTGTCAGAAGGTACTTTTTTTTTGTTTGGATGGAGCTGGACTAGCAGGTGTCTCCTGCTTTCAGTCTTTGTTCTGAGTCAGCACCTACCACACACATCTCTGCAGTGGATGTACAAGAATGAAAGTGACAAACATTTTTTCAAATGAATCAGAGCAAGATGAGAAACCAACCCTCTATACTAAAGTAGTGATTTTTGGCCTCCTGGGGCCAAGGAACTCCACAATATCCTGTCAAACCTACAACCCAGGTTTACACACCCTGCAGTCCTTTTCAGATAGTCATTCAATTTAATGTCAGTATCAAAAAATGTCATAAGAGGCACTCTACAGAAATGATTTTCTTAGTTTAAGCTTAGTCTTAGCTCAGACAAGGGAATGGATATCACCATAAATTTATCAAGTCAGTGTTCACGCCTATTTCTAACAGCATTTGTACATTAATTCTTGGATGTATTCAAACATTCTGAGTTTCAGGACATTCACAGCATTCCTTCTGTTGGTAATGAGAGTCTCTTGACTTGTGTTTGCTCCAAAGTAAACACTCAAGTTCGGTAGCACCATCCAGCCATGTAGAGATGCTGCACACATTGACCCAATTAACATAATTACTCATACACACCACCTACTGTGACTGATTTTAGCTGAAATTCATGAGCTCTCCAGGTACTTGAGTCAAGAGGGTGTCTGTGTGATTGGAGTGAAATAAAGGAAGTTGACCTTAAAGTTCTGAAACAACAACACTGAAGTAAATCTAACTTTAAGTACAAGTACAGTTAAGTGTTTCCAGCTTCCAGGTTACAGGCATGAGTATCTGAGGAGAGTCACCTTGGACTGTGGATGATTATGGACTAAAGAGGCCCTGAAATAATGTAGAGATGAATCATTAGTGAAAGTTTGTGGTCTCTATGAGGCTTGAGCCAGCTATGCAGCCTTCAGTGCACCACCAGAATATTTACAGCGATGAACTGTAACCTATCTATAAACTATTACAAATTGATTGGTTACATCTGCATTTAAATGATACACTGATAAACTCAAAGTTAAAAAAATGTAAAGCATTATTCAATTTATTAGTTTAGAAATGCATTTACTTATTCTCTTCTTAAGTTATTAAGTAATATGTTTACATTAAAATGTGGAAATACAAAATAAAACATGTAAAGGCTTCTAAATTTTGCAGTTAAGTCCATCTCACAAAGAACTGGTCTCCCGCTTTAACATTCACAATTTATATTTTGAAATACTTGAATCAGTATTTAATCACTTTATTAAATGATTGCAATGAAATATTTTGAAGATCTGTAAGCATAGTGTTACAATCCAGAATCGATTGTCAGAAACTGGCCACAGTGACCGCTTCTCTGTAAACTGTCTAGTTTTTGGAGGAGTTCTTCAGCTAGTTTTTATTCCTCATACAGGAAAACTAAAGGTGAGAAAAACCCAGAATTCAGCATAAAATATAACCAACAACACAATTTGTCATGAGTGTGACATTACGTCATTTGCCATTTCTCTTCAGGCTTCAAATTATTCAATTTCTCTAAACATAATAGAATGAATACTCGTGTTTTCACAAATGGTTAATAGCATCTTTGAAAGCAAAATTCCACCACAACACACAAGCAAGAGGCTTTTCGGCAGCCTTTGTGTCTTGTTTACTTCCTACTGTAAGTTTGTTTAAGCTCTACAAAGACTTTTAGGGTCTCTTCGGTAATTTTTACCAACACTGCTCTCACCAGTTTTGCTTTCAGCAGCATTGCAGGCTGTGTTCAGCAAAATACTCTGATAATCCCACTATACTATCTGCTCAGGGCCAAATGGCAAAGTTAGCAATTAGCCGATAAATAATATGGAGCGTTTAGCAGAGATAGACTCCAGAAGATTCCCTCAGGAGATGGTGGAGACAAAATTCTGTGTCAGTTGCTACACTTATTCATTCCTGATGTAACATCAGGGAACAAACACTTCAGTCTCTATGATGTTTTTAAAATCCAGAGCATCTCCAGGTCCAGTCCTGGGCAAACAGTTCAGATAAAACACCAGCTCCCAAAGGCGCACCGTGATGCTCCTGAGCCCAGCAGAGGGGCAGAGGGCGCGGTGGTGCATTAAGACACAAGTCAACAGTAACAGTAAATGATGATGTTTCTTTGCCTTGGCAGCAGCAGCTCTGAGAAGAGAGCTGGTGGTTTTGCTGTAGAAACAGCTCAGAAGTAACAGGGTTGGGATGTTGACGGGAAATTAGTTTGGGGAGCTCGAGAATGAAGGAGAAATGGCAGATCGCTCAGTGCCACTGGGTTTCTACATTATTCACACACATACACCCGTTATACCACCAGCCTTGCTCAATGTTTGTTTATTTATCCACACTGTCTTCTGGGTTCTGAGCCACTTCTATCATCTTGTTACACCACCTGTCAGGTCTCTCCATTAGCATCTAAATTCCTCATACTGATTTGTTTTTGAATGCTCGACTGCTCTAGATTAATGTTCTAAATCTGGTTTAGAAATGAATGAAACTGTGGCACATGTGTGTTTATTGGATGAACTGAAGTAGAACACCAGAACTACTGACCCGAGGCTGTTCAGATGAAAAACTGCTGCAAACTCATTGGATTTGTAATTCTGTAGTGCTGTGGTGTGTTTTTTTTAGTTTTTAATGTAGAATTAAAAAAAAACCTTGAACAGATTTTAATGTAATTCATTTAATTGATTGCTCAAAAATCAAAGTTTTTAAGCAATGTCCTATTTCAACTGTCATCATGCATATAATTAAGAGGGGGGAGGAGGACTTTTTCCTCCCTTATCCCCATCTCTTCCCTCTATAATTTTCACTTTTTCTCTGTCACATTTTCCCATCTCCCCTTTTCCTCCCACCCATGTCTATTCCAGTTTGCCACCATTGAGACCATTGTAACCTCTGTGACAGATGAGTTCCCCAAATACTTGAGGAAACACAAACCACTCTTCACCCTGGTCTGCTGCATCGCCTTTTTCATCCTTGGATTTCCCATGATCACAGAGGTACAACACAGACACAGAAACACAATGATGTCATGCCACAGCGGGAGGAATGAGCAACCTCCCTGTGCCCTGTGAATCTTTCTCTGAATAGGCCGACAGATTTCTGTATGTAAAGGGAAGCTGTGGCCTTCAGAGGACAGGCTCACTGAGTGGAACAAAAGAGACCCAGTCTTATTAAATCTCACTCCAGATAGCTTCAGAGGGCAAAGCCCAGCCTAAAGTAGGATCCATTCATTATCTATATCACTTATCCTGAAGAGGGTCACAGGGGAGCTGGAGCCAATCCCAGCTGACACCCTGGATAGGATCCATACATGTCATTTCTTATGCTCCAATACAAGCCAGTGTGACAGTTATTGACAAATCAGGCAAGGATTTCACTGTAAGCCTTTGATTGCTTTTGTAATATTTGGTTTATTCATAACAGAGTGGGATGTATATGCTGCAGCTGGTGGACACGTTCGCAGCCTCCTACTCTTTGGTCATCATTGCGATCTTCGAGCTGGTGGGGATTTGCTACCTATATGGTGAGTACAGCTGATCCTGTTTGGTCTCCTGACCTTTGGCCAACATGAAGCCCTGTGGCCTCACATCCCACAGCATGAAAATGAACAAACACACATTTTTGGCTTTGTATGCACCCTGAGGGTGACATTAGAGGGAAAGGTGCAAGATCACTAATATCACAAAGCTTATAGAGCAACTTAACACCAGGCAGTAAAAGTGGGGTTTAACTGCTCTCTCTGGATGAAAGTCCTAAGCTAAAAAAAAAAACAACAACAAATGGGTCAAAAGTCATCTGCATTGTTCTGTGTTTTAGAAATGTTTTAATATCTTCAAACATTATTGCAAGCACACCACTTCATGCTTCTGTGCATATGTGCAGATAGAGGTTGTTCTGCACTCAGTGTTTTTGAACGGCGCTTTATGCCGGGGCCCTTGCTGCCGATTGGCTTTTATTCCTTGGTGTGCATAAGAACAGTGCAGCGGCAATTATAAACACCACCTGGCCATATTAAAACAAGTGTAAAACACAGAACAGCAGGGAAACACAGATTAATTAAGACCTATTTAGCTTTCATTACTTTTTACCTTTGATTGCAATAGTAAGGGCTGTGGTCAACAGTGTGCTGTCTTACACCTGTAATCACGCTCACCAGTGATGTCACTGTTTACTGGAGTACACCTCTCCATCACTGCAAGTCAGAAGTTAAACTACTAAATTATTTTGTCAAAACCACCAAAGTAATATACAGTAAAATACACCACTACTGAACATATAAATGAAGTTCAGATCTAAGTTCATTTCTTTAGCAAACTAAGTAACAACTCATCCAGTTTAGACTTTTCTTAATGTACAACTGGAAATGTTGGCCTTTGTTTGAGGAAAGGTTACAGAGTCATAATGACTTAAGAATCCTCCTCCTCCTCCTCCTCCTCATTAAAATCTTCAGCAGATTTTATATACAGTAAGTGCACCCATTTGCTTTCACACTATGTCATGAACCAAAGTCTTAATAAAAGGAAAACCTTGACTTGACGGTGGCGCTCAAAGAAAAGTCAGGAGGTCACTAAACTCTGGGTAAATTTTAAAACCAGCTTCATTAAATGTTATGATACCATCCATCCCTGAACACAGCCACAGGCAAACCTTATTATTTATTCTTTAGTTAGATTAGAAATAATTATCACCTTGTCCTCAAGAGTTTTATTTTTGTTCTCCATTTTTGTGGAGACATCCAGGTTTATACATCCTTAGTCCCTTGTACAGGTCAGGCTCTCTTAAAAAATGTGTCATATCCAAGTCCAAAACTGAAAAATCAGAGTAATCTTTTGAGTCACTTCCTCAGACTTGACAACGCTCCTCCCGTCTCATAGGAGACATTACAAGCAGTTTTCACATGTCCAAACAGTGGAGGACCCTGTAATGATCTGCCAAACTCGGCTGATCATCTGTGTGAAATGTTACTCTAGCCTTGACCACTAGGTGTCTCTGTTGTTATGTGTAAGTCACAGACGCTGCCAGACAGCTCAGGTGAGTGTCAGGAGGCTGTTATCAAGAAGCAAACGGTTTTTCTCCGGTTTGTCAGAGGATCACTATAGGTGACATATTGAAATGATTGTGTGACTCTTCCCCTTCATATCACTCACTGTTGTCTGTCAATAAAGGCAGAGGAATGGAGCCATCTGCTCCCTTGCTTTTTCTCAGGGACAATAGACCCGCTGCTCCCCCCGCCCCCAACACACACACACTCACACTCTCACATGCAGACATAAAGATGGAGTGAATGTGCAGATCCCATTTTTAAGGGACATGGACACTATAAACCTTGGTCATTCTCTGTGCCTCCTGTTTCTGACTTTCTCCTGTTTATCTTCTTATATTTGATTTCTCTTCTTTTTTTCATGATTTCTTTGCAGGTCTGCAGAGGTTTTGCGAGGACATTGAAATGATGATTGGTTTCCAACCAAACCGATTCTGGAGACTCTGCTGGGCCTTTGTGACTCCAACAATTTTAACAGTATGTTTGTTTTGGTCATCTCACTCTCTCACAGACACATGCCGACATGTCCAGCTTAAAATGTTTCCATTTTCACTTCTGTCTTTCAAGTTCATTAGTTTGCAATCGGAAAGGAACATGGTAGAAACTGCTCCTGCTGTGGTGAAATTGAAAATTATTTCTTCCTTCCAAATCTTGTCATGTCAGAAAGTCTCAAGCTGTTTGTGTTGTTCACAGTAGTGACTGTAAAATTGTTTGCCATCAGTTCAGCTAATGCAAACACACATACAGTACATTTATTTCCAGAGAACTCATTTTCTGTAAACTGGCCACTCATTTGTAACATGCTGTGTTGCAAAAACTGTAAATTCCAGTGTACAGTATTCACTAGCATAGCAGCGATGGATGCTAGCCAGGGATAATTTTAATAATTGTAATGGAAACCACTGTAGCTCCAAAGCAGAGGTGATGATGACAAACGGAGCAGCAGTTGGGCCTGCTGGTCCTCTTGCCAGTCTTGAAGGAGATCAGGATTTCCACAGTGAGCTCAATAATGTGCAACTCCAGCTCATTTGCTTCTGTCTGCCTTGGGTTTCTGCTATTTTTTGTCCTCTTCTTATTCCAATTCTTCTTAGCCAAATATCCTGCAAATGGATTTTTCTTTTCACATCTATTTTTTGTACTCACAGTGCATAAAGTAATAGAGAAGGCCTCATTTTCATCAGCCATCCTTTTTTTTAGCCTCTATTGGACAGTCAGTGTAACATTAGCTACGTGTCCTGAGTTAATCTGGGGAGAACACTGACTTTGAAGTCCTTATTCAGAGCAGAAAACCATTATATGGTTCAACAGCACAAGGCTGCAGCAGTTAGAAAACAAACATTTGGGCCATTATTGTAGATTTACAGTTTTTTTTTTTCTTACAAATAATGATTTGCCTTTGATGAGCACAGAAATAAGTAATTTAACAATAATTTTACTTATTAAGTATCACTAGTGTCATTCTGGCTTTGGATAAACATCATTAACTATAGAGTGACTGACTGTGGGTTTTTCTAACAGTATTTGCATTGAACTCTAGTAAATTTTAATAGTGTCCCATAGCTACTGTACATACCCTTTATATACTACATAACTAGTAAGTATTATACAGTATATGAAGATAGCCTTCAACATTTTTAGACTAGTCTTTCAAAAAATCATTTAAATAATGCAGCAAAACCACAAATGAAGTAGCACAATGTAAAACTGAAATTTATCACAACTGATCCCTGATCTTTTGTTAAAACCAATTTGTCAATTTAAAAAAAGAGTATATGAAGGTTGGGTTCCTACGGAGCCTGTTTGGTGACATTCAGAAGAATAAAACATTCTGTAGCCACAATGTGCTATAAAGTACAGGAACAAGATATTATGTTGTTGCAACAATTTACAAATTTACAAAATAATATCTTCACATAATGGTGTTGAAGACACTGATGGCACCTTTATAGCAGTACATTTCATAGATATACGTAGCATCTGTGGAAATATAGATTAATAGCCGTTAGCGTAGATGTATAACCTTTGTCACTCCAAAACGAGAAGCACCCTGTAACATTGGGAACATGAATGATTTTGTTCCCATGAGTTATGAAGTCAAGGTCATGCATTATAATATCTCATTGAAACTTGTTATTTAGTTGCGGCCACAACATAATATCTCATTCAGACTCTTAATAATTTGTGGCTGCAGAATTCTTTCCTCCCAATTTTTCTCAAATGTCACCAGATGGGCCCCTTAGATTCCAGAACTGGGTGTTATGCTGGTTATTCTCTGCTGCTGTTTGCCAGTGAGTTTCTGCAGGAAGAAACTCCCAAAGTGGCTAAAAAGGTTTTCATTTCACATCTCATTTAATGTACATTTCCTGGTCTGTGCAGGGCATCCTAGGACTGAGTCTGTACCAGTGGAAGGTGATGACTTATGAGGACTATACCTACCCCACCTGGTCCATGGTTATGGGCTGGCTCATGGTCATCTGCTCTGTCATCTGGATCCCCATCATGTTCGTCATTAAGATGCACCTTGCACCTGGCACCATAATTGAGGTAATAATTGAGATGAAGCTGTGACAAGATATTGTCACGTATGTTTTGTCTCCTATGCACACACACACAGACACTGTCAGAGAAATCAATAGTCTCATCCTTTGCTCATTAGCGGGGAGAGGCGGGCTGAGTATTAATTTGTGCATTTTTCTGGGAGTCTGGCAGGTCCCTTTTAAATACTCTGATTAATAGATGATGGTGATCATAGCTTTGTGTCCTTATATCTCTATTTACCCAGCAGCTTTGAAAGCAGCATCAGTCACAGAGTCTCCACCAACTTTACATTTTAATTTCTTTTGTTTGCTTGACTCTAAAATATGCATAATCATTACAGTGTTTACGTGAGGGAGATTTTGTGTGGTATTACTGCAAAACAACTTCCAACACTTCAGCACTTGATATTGACCATTACAAACAGAATGAGCAGAGCAATAACTTTCATTCCTTGTATTAAATTGAGGTTTTTACTGATTTCTTGAGAAGGCATTGCACATGGCATCCAATTAGTCTTTACATCATTTCAGGGTCACATGAGTACACATAACCCATTATGGAGAGCACACTTAGAAAATTGGTGGACCTAGTTAACAATGAATATAAAACAAAAAGGAACCACAGACAGGAGGACTGTAAGAAGCTCTCAGGAGTAAACACAATGTAAGCAGGTATGTCAATAAGATCAAAATGGGGTTACAAAATGCACACAGTTTCAATAGTCCAGCAGAACTCTGCCATGAGGTTTCTGTACTCTACTCCCATTGCCTACGACACACCAGTGTACAGCAGCTTATGTCTGAGAGCGTGCTGGAGAGTGACAGCAGTAGATCCCTATAGGCTAGCAGTAGCTAGAATGCTAGGTACTAGCTGGAGCTAATATGGCATGGAGGAGGGAAAGTGTGGACAGGAATGAGATGGCCTTTGTAACACCCACAGTGCTGAAATGCACAGTATATGCACACACACACACACACACACACACACACACACACACACACACACATTTGTTTTTATTCCTCATGGGGACTTTACACTGACTTACATTCATTTCCTGGAGACTTACTATATTTTCAATCGTAGTCATTATTTGCCTCACACTAACCTAACCAAGTTGTCACCCTAAAATTCAATTTTTGATATGATGGAAGGCTAAGTCCCTGCAACGTGATTGTGTAAACAGGTCCCCACAGTGCAGGTAATGCCAGATGCACAGACAAACTCAAAGCAGCGGCCAATGAGTGCAGATGGACTTGTCAGACTGGGGTTCAGTGTTCAGGTGCCAGGGATGAACCCTTTAGTCCTACAGTTAGTTGATGCCTCACTTGCCTCAGCTGCACAAAATGAACCCATACAGGATGTCTGATATCTGTCAAAAGGAAAACATCCCCTCTGTATGAGGATGCTGTCCATTAACTGGGCAACCAATCACAGGATTGCTTGTCCTGTGATTGGCTGTCCAAACCCCATCATGTACATGTGTTCCTGTGTTCTTGAGCAAGACACAGAGCCCCAGTTACCTTAAATTGTTAAAACGTAGCTATTGGATTCTTTTTCTTCAGTTCATTTTTTCACATTTTGATGAGTGCAGATTTTGTAGAAGACAGCAATGCACTCTGCAAAAAAAAAAAAAAAAAAAGTAAGAACAGGAGCTTTAACAACCAAGCTACTGCTAGAAAAAAACAAACAAGTGTGTGCCCCATCCTTCACAACGGGTATCTGCTCTGGCTGTATAAACCTGCTGGTTGTTGCCTCTCCTCTTGCAGCGTCTGAAGCTGGTCTGCTCACCCCAGCCTGACTGGGGTCCTTTCCTGATGAAACACCGCGGAGAACGCTATAAGAACATGACCGACCCTTTGGGAACCAGCTCCCTAGGCCTCAAACTGCCCCCCAAGGACTTCCAGCTCGGCTCCTACCAGTAGCACCCAGGCACACCCACTATGTCTGTCACCAAAAGGAGGAAGAGGAGGAGGATGAGCGGCATGTCTGTTTTCAGGCTGACTTCTTCTTCATCTTGTCCTTCCTCCTCTCCCTGTTTCTCCCATCTGTACTTCATCACCCTCTTTACTTCTTGTCTCCCTCTCTGTTTAGTGGCAGTGGAAACAGGCTTCCTGCCTTCTTCCTTCTCTTCATTTTCACCACTTCTTTCCTCTCAGGGAGGAGTGGTTACCCAGGCGGAATCTACGCCTCTGCTCCTGCTTTGTCCTTGGTTAATCGGCTATCATTACCTGTCACACTTGACCACTGATTAATCCAGAACACTTTCCAGGGATCTTTATTCCAAGAGAAAACATGTGTCCTAAAGAGACACAGCTCAGACTGAGCAATATTAGACTCAATGTAGCTGCTCTTTATAGAGCTGTGTGTCTATGTGTGTGTGTGTGCCATTGTATGTAGAGATAATGAATTATATTAGTGAAAGTAGACACAGATAAAGAAAAGAGAGTTGAGCAAAAACAAAAACAACAGTTCAACAAGCTTGGAGGGTGATTTGTGTTTTGTTTCATTTGTGTAGAAAATTCCATCGGCAATACAAATAATATCAACTGCCTTGAAGAAGAAGAAGAAGAAAAAAAAACAGTATGCGATGTTATCACATTTTGTTCCTGTCCCTCAGTATATACGTATATTCACCCTAGCTACTGTTCAGTCGCTCTTGCTTTGTCAGAAATAGATTAGATTACAAGATCTGCAATTTGTGCCTCCTACGTCCCGGTAGAGTAGCGAATGCATCCTGATTACCACTCTTAGTAGATACACTTTGGCCTTGGATGACTGCAGTATGACAGAAGCTTGGGTCTATTTTTCTCTCTGAACCTGAGGGACCATTTGTGATACCCTCTCTGTTTCTGTATTTATTAAGTCGTAATCCTGTTATATTATCCTAGAATGTAAAGTAGAACATTCCTAACATAGGAAACCACTAGAGTAGTCTATCCATTCTTTAGTAGCAGATAATATGGCCATTCAAGTTTTTGAAGTCTCAAAAACCTGACCTGATAGTTACTCTGTGCATATGTTATAGATGGTGTATGTATCACTGTATGTGTTGTGAACTTGTCAAGCCATCTGTGAAAACTACTTTTATAATGTACATTACATCAGTAGTATAACTGTATAATATACTGTATGTATATATATATTTATATATATATACAGTAAGACAGATTGAGAGTTGGTATGTGTGTGTGCGTGTGTTCATGTCTCTCTAAACCCCATGTTTCTCTTGCTAGCTGTGTAATATCTTGTACAAAGTGTACACTTCTTAAAGCAAACTATCTTCAAGTGGTACATGTGTGTGCTGTCATGTCCTCAGAATTTTAGGAGTCGCTGCTATGTGTGAGTAGATGAAGATTAGACTAGAAAATGGTCTCCTTCTTTCCTGGAAGCATCCTTTGTCTCTTGTTTGTGTTAACGCTCTGAAGACCTCTTTGCCATTTCAGGCTTAGACCTCTTTCCTCTCTGTGCATCCTCATGAAGACAGGGTCTCAGGTATATTTGAATCCATCACACTACTCTGGTAGTTGTAGGGATAATAGCAGTCAGTGCATAAGAAAAAGAGAGTAGAGCCATCCTAATGCTAAATTATAATAGTAACAATGTGGAAGCAATGTAAAAGTCATCTACAGATGTAGCACACAGCTAAAGGAACTGTCCACTGCAGCTCAGCAGGCCGATAGGCTTAGCAGCCATGTTAAATGTGACATGGCAGGTAGCCAACCTTTACTTTGTGGTCTGCCAACCTTCAAAGTAGCACTATATGTGTCTACTCAGACACCAGTGCATTTTCATGTTAACACAAAGTCCTAATTGGCTTTATTACACTTTTAACACTGCGGGCATTTCATTCTTGAGTGGCTTAAGTGTTCTTACAGGAAGCTGCAGGTATGAATACAATAACAGCAGCTCAGAGTTTTAGGGTCTCCCTAACTATTTATCTAAGCCATTGCTTTTTGTAATCTTGAAAATGAAAATAGCACAGGTATGATTTAAGATGTTGTACAGTTTGAAAACAAAACATTATCAATTAATGAGCACAAACACCCTGTTGTTGAGTGGCTTGCTTGCTCCGCAGTGTTTAGTTAAGACAATAGTGTATTAAGCTCTATTCGCTCAAGCATTGTGTGTGTGTGTATGTATTAGTTTCACTGAAGTCCACTTAACTGTCAATCAGATGTTTGCATGGCCAGTGTCCCATTAGATTGCTGAAAAAAGCTGAGATTTGCAGGACTTTTTTCACAGGATGCCTCAGCCTGCTGCTCTTCATCTTTTCTGATGGGCACGAGGATGTTAGACCACCATTTGTGAATTTGAGCTGGCTAAAACAAACTTTTAATACTATATGCTCTAAAAAAATTTTAATCCTATCACAACCACTCACTTGAGAGCAGGGGTGGCCAAAGGAGCAGTTGGCATTTATGTCATTTGTTGGATGTAGTGGACAGTATTATCTTTGTAGTAAGATTTGAATGACAAAAGCCTTTTATGTCCTGGGATAGATTTTAATGGTTTTCTTTAGGGCTACAGTTAAACAGCTATGTGTATTTGTGTTTCACTGTCTTCATGGCTTCTGGACTTTCATTTTGAAAAAAAAAAATCCAGACTTAAGATTCAATTCAAACCACACTTCTCACAAGATATAACAATTAAGTCCTTGCATGTGCAGTTTATGTTGCTGTTACTCAGTGTCCTTGTTCCATCTCTCTCAACAGTATAGGTGTGCATGTTTACTTCAGGAAGCTTTTTGTTCTACACAGTGTTAAGAAACAGAGGGTTGCTGTTGTCCTTCTTACACAGGAGGAGGAAGAGAAAAACAAACTAACAAAAAAAAAAGTAACCAGCTATTTGCTTTGCCTGCAAGTCAACTTTAGGCAGTATAAGTAACCAAAGAAAGAGTACTTTAACTAAGGTTTGAGTGAAAACAGAAAACAAACTTTAGAAGAAAAAAGATTGTGTCATCTGCATATAGGAGGTTGAAATACTGCCATTCATATCACATGTAGTGTTCTGTGATGTTTGCCAATATGTTACAAAACATCTTCAGGTAACCATTGGCCTTATAGATGTCCTCTAATAGTAGAATATTGTATGTACTTCAAAAATAACACCACAGAATAGCTTATCGTCTGTCTCATATGGTACCTGTATTCCTATTATTATGTCTGTTGTGTCTTTTTGGCACTTTATTGTGTGACCTATGAATTCATGGGTTAAATTTCTAATTACTTGAGTAATGTCATATATTTCTGTGTGTCCGATGTGAGGTACTGCTGCCTATGGATATAGATATGTGCCTCCAAGCTCATGACATCCTTTGATTTGAAAATAGAAAGTAGATATATATGAGAAATATAATTTAAAATCTGTGCAGGATTAAAAAAAGAAGCTATATATATCATATATGTGAAATGCATTTATTTATTTTGAATGTCATCAATCTTTGAGGCCCTACCTCAGATTTTGTATTTATGTATAGAAATGCTATTGGATTATAGTATCTTTGCCAATAATAATATATCGCTATTATATCATGAAATGTATAATCTATGAATCAATAAATAAATGTTATTGTTTTCTTTGTTGTCACTGCTTTCTTTCAGATATTCATCCTGCTACGACAGTGGAGTTACAAATATTAACTAGCAAATTAGGTTAAGACAATAAGTTCCCTGTGTGATTCAACCTGTCAATCAAAGTTTTATTCAGCTGCAAAATAGCAGAAGGCATCATGACTGTGTGAAAATGTTACACACTGTTTGTTTACAGAAAAATCATGATCAAAGAGGAGGAAATTAGAAAGAGAAAAATGATTTGAACGCCCCTGCAGGAATATTGTTTGTTGACACAGTCCATGTGCTGCTGAACACCTCTCACTGTTGCAGACAAGCTTGCATAGTTCATGTCAAACAAATTCACAATTTAAATTAATTTTGTGTGCTGCACACTGTTAGTACAGTACACACCACTACAAAGCCCCTTAACAATGCTGGTAAGCAGAGAAACCATAACAGTTAGCCAAATTAAATTCCTCAATGGCTTTTGATTTGTTATAGAAAGGGAAATATATTATATACTATACAGTAAATGCAGCTGATTTAATAGCTGTAATTCAATAGTGATATTAGTGATAGACAGTGATATTAATGCAAACTTAGTGTATGTAAGAGCAAAACAGTATTTTCAATAGTATCTTTAATGGGTATTAATATTAAATGGCATTATTACCAGAAAAATAATTACATCTCATGACTTCTTCCTTCTTCCAAATTACTGAGGTTAACAGGGTGAGTGCTCTTTTCATGGCTCATAAATTGCAGGAAAGAGCCATTAATTTTTTGATGCAGGACTTTAGATGTTTACCTTATTATCCTTGGCTTTCTCTTCCCTGACAATCCTTTGTTTCCAAAACCCCCAGCAGCCACTCTAGATGATTAAAGAGGCCCTGTAGGGTGACCAGAGAGGAAAACCATTGGACCTCTGCACCTACAGTGCATTTATTTCATTAGAGGACAATTTCATTATGCTGCATGAGTTTATTATCCATCTTATTACCTGTTGATATTTTGTGCATTTAACCGATTTTAACTTCAGTGGCATCTTCTCTAAAGGTGAATTCATTCTGAATACCTTGATGCCTTTTGAATTTACACCCTCAATCTTTTAAGACCCTACCCCTTCAGCTTGCATTTATTATCTAACAGTATGACAACCTATCTAGTAGATAAAGAATTAAAATCAAGTTTATAAAAGCTACAAATCCGAATCACAAAAACGACATGCTTCTTTTATTTACCTAAATGTCACAACCTCTTCAGTTTAACCTTGTCAGATAGTAAGTCACAGTGGAATTTTTACTTCACCATCTAAAGAGAAATTCACATAAGCTTCAGAAAACAGAATACCTGCCAAAATATCACAAACCAGGAGAGAAATTATTTAGTTTCAGTCTAGCATCACGTGTCACAGTTTTCAGAAACAAATTGTTTTTATGCTTTTGTTTAGATGTGTTTCCTTTGTCTTATGCCACTCTCACCTGCCATACCCCACAACTATTTATCAGAAGGTGTTTCTCAGTTCTCTTATATGGGTAATTGTTTAGCTCACTTGTGTCTTTTCCTTGTGCCTTAGTCCTGCTCACACAAGATGTGAGGAAAAAAAATGCAAGGAAAACATGTGAGGAGAGAGGATTCCAAGACGTTATTAACAAGTGATGAGATGTGCTTTCCTCCTATCCTTCATCTGAAGTGTCTAATCATGAAAAGATTTCTGATAAAGGGGTGTGTCAGTTTATAAAAAGACTTCTGCAATGGATGATCTCGTGTATCCTCTAAGAGTTTCCTCACTTCTCAAAGCTGATATATGAGACTTGGAACACCCTCAATCCTTGGTTAACTGGAACGACTTCCAGTTGAGCAAGGATTGTGGACCGAGGAATGATCATATAAGAGACATGAGAAACAGTCAGTGTTTTGTTCTTCACGCCCTTCATTTCAGCTTTGGTCCTCTCCCCCGCCCTTGTCTTCATTGTCCATGTAGTCACCACATCATTTGTCTTTCGTCTCTTTGAGTGTCTAGACAATCCTGGTTCACTTCACCTGCATCAGCTTTTGCTTTCGTGTCATAAACATTTGACCAAACTAAGCCTGCCCATATCTGTTACATACCTGCATGAGAATTTTCAACTAATCTTACCTGTGAAACAAGCTCTGACCAGAAAATGGGTCTGTGCTAACTTTCATGCTCAAGCTATTTTCATGTTTGGCTGTGGAAAGAAATTCTGGTTGCTTACCTGAGTTTATGTGCTCCCTCCGGCACCCTGGGTTTTTTATGCCTCTGTGCCTGCCATAGCCATGACCTGAGGCATTATGTTTTCAAGTTGTCTGTCTGGCCGGCCCATTCTCATGAATGCAATGTCTCAGGAACACCTTGAGGGAGTTTCTTCAATATTGGCACAAACATCCACTTGGAATCAAGGATGAACCAGTTACCAGTTAGATGGTCAAAGGTGAAGATCACAATGACTTCACATCTACTTTATTCTCATAAATTTGACAACTTGGCAAATGCATAGAACAGTGGTAATACTAGGATACTAAAAATGCTAAATACCAAATATGCTAAACCCTAAATAGGGTAATATTAGTTGCTTACTCTAAATACAAACCCAAGAGACTCTATGTTTGCCCATTTGAGCCTAAACCCAAGAAAAGGGCTGCCATCTGTACTGTCAACTGTCCTTCTCTTCTCAACCCCCTAATGTAACATCAAAAATCTCAGCAGGATTGAAAAATAAAGTTTGAAGTGTTCAAGAACACTTTGTCTCTTTTATGCAGGTGCTGACATTCAGACATTTATCATTCTGACTGCAGCAGCCTTGCCCGCTCTCTGCCCGACAGCCTCTTTGTTTACTTCACCATCAGTTAAAAGTTGCCTGGCCCTTGGCTTGAAGATACACGACCCAGTTCGCAGTTTCCTGCTTGTGCTCAGCTGACAAGAAAATCCTTCATGATTTATCTCATCAGCTGATGAGGGCTGATGAGACAAGGAAGGAAGTGGGCTGACCTTGAAAAGCAGAGAATTTCACAACTACACTATCAAAATATGATTATACACTTTAAAATGACCTATTTAATGTTAAAATGACAAATATGAATTCTGTTGACACATGCATAATGACTTTATTAAAAGGTTCCTGTCTTCTCTGCCTCTCATTTTGAACTCTGTTAAATTGCTTTCATTACTACTTAAATGTAAGTATTTAATTTTGGTTTATTGTCAGTATACAACCTAACAAAAAATTGCACAGTCACAGTTGTAGATAATGGAATGCCATTTATTCATGCACAGTCATGATTTATTGGACTTTCTGCTCCTAAATATCTGAGTTTGGTAATTAAATAGCAATAAGATAGAGAATGCTGCCTTATCTAAACTCACCTTAAAGCCAGTGTTGTGTTAATTGTTCATGTTCAGATTCAGTGTCAGACACAAACAACATATCCTCAGCTTTCACTCTTTTGTGTAGCTGTTTGAGTTGCTAAAGTTGGAGGTGTGGGGGTAATATGGAAAGACACCATGGTGTCCAGTAACAGACAATCATTAATACATCTTGGATTGTACAATCGCAGTTGTGGTCTAAATCATAATCCACTTTTAACAGTTTGTTTGTAGCCCGTTGAAATGACAGATATTTTAGGAAAGTGTAGCTTATTTACTAAGCTGAGTGGAAATGAAGAGACAGGTGATAATTCTCTGCAGGTTAATCATTAAGTCACCACTTTTACATTATCCTACCCAAAGCTATATGACCCCTGATAATAAGTGAATATAAAATACAGCCTTCCCCCTGTTCATTGTTATAGTTGGCCCTGATGAGTCCAAGCAGTTGATGATATTGATGACAGTGACTGAGACACATTGCTGCCCTAATGCTAATAACGTTTTAGCCTGGTCTTTATCATTTTTTTTATATTTTAGGGTAACCCAGAAAACACTGATTTGGAACTTTACAGGTCAAAATAAGTCCAGACATCTGGGTTAAACTCAGACTACTCTTTTACAGTAAACCTTTTAGACTTATTTAAATCATTCTGTCTGTCCACTGAAGTATGTCAGTTTAATACTTTTGAAACAGTGGTGAAATCTTTAAACAACTTTTACCTTTCAAGCAAATTTAGCAACTCAATTGTTGTTTCAGTTAACTATATATGATGTTAACTCCTGTTGTAAAAACTCTCCTCATGCCCACTATTTGTCACATAATCACAATATTTGCTTCTACATTGAGATAAATCAAGCAGAAATGACTAGTTTTGGTTATAGATCCAATTATTATTGTACATCTCACAACACTGTCTTCTCTCTCTCTCTCTCTCTCAGTCATAAAATTATTTCCTGTTTTCTCTTAACCATTTGTATAAAAAAAGATGCTTTATTATCTTATTACAAATATTTGAGCTTTCAACAGCAACAACTTTTAAATATATTTCACAAGAAGAAACTAATAATGTGGCTACATCACACTTGCATTCAGTTGACTGAGTTTACATCGTTCTGCAATCTCCACTATAATGGTAAATTTATCAGACAACTGAAAATAACAAAATTACTAAACACAGAAGAAGGTTGGACCCATGTTGTGCTCTTGCAGAACATTTCCATCAGACACATTATTTCAGCTTTGGGCCATTTTCTTCCAGCACTACTCAAGAGGGGGCAGTGGTTCTACAGGCAAGATGAAGATGCACTGTATATACTGTATTTTTAATATGTTTAGTTTTTCTGATTATTGTTTTAATAAATTTAAGAAGTTTTCATGTTGATTTACCTTTTCTTTAAGTGAGTGAGCAAAAATTCATCTCTGTGATTTGGTATAAATTTGTACAGTAACATGCATATATAAGCCACATAGTTAGTAAGCCTACTGTATATTCCAGAAGTTTAAAGTGTAAGTGATGCATGAGGGAAATATACTGTGTGAGGAGAAAGGGACATGTTTTAAAAGCAGAGGGAGGTCAATTATTATAGTTTGGCTGCTTATCAACACCAAAAGCAGCTGCAGCAGTGGCAGTGAGGCACAGATTGCTGTCCATAAACCCACTCAGAAATACCCTTCTTATAAATAGGATTTGCCTGAAAAGCACCATGTTTTTAGGTTTTCTTCAGTATCAAAGTAATTCTGAGACAGTAGTCAGTAGCCATAGGTAAAATGGCAACAGGACCTGCTGTTAGCGAATTCAATGTACTTAATTTTCCAAAAAACACAGGACTCAGTCAGACTCAGTTTTTCTCTCTGACCTGGAGGAACTATTCCTATTTTCTCTCTCTATTTATTAAATCATATTTCTGATATATTAATCTCTAGAATGTAAAGTAGCATGTTGATAATATAGGAAATGACTCGATCATTCTATCCATCGTTAGTAGCTACTAATGAGATCATTTAACCTCACCCAAGTATAAAATCCTGACCTGACAGTCACTCTGTCAGACATTGTATGTATGTGTAGGCTATGTGTTGTGAACTCAAGCTATTTGTGGAAACTACTTTTTTTTGGTGGGCTGGATTTGGCCTGCAGTCATCTGGTTGCTGACTAGTGACAAACTGTATGCTGATATAAAAAAGGTGATGGGGTTATACTGACTAAAAGAAGTGATAGAGCTGTGAAGTCAGATGTGCTATTTCAGGCGCCCTGGTTCTGTAAGCAAAAGTTTAATTTATTTTCTCCATAGACAATGTAAGGCAACTCACAGTTGGAGAAGCCTACTTCCATGGCTGGAAGGACATGAAATTCTCCCAGGTGAATCAGCAGTACAGAAGACAGCAAAACTGTAAATGTCTGGTTCTTTGATGAATAGTTGGAGGTCCAGCCTGTATACAAATATGTACGCTGTACATCCATTCCTCAAGCTTATATTGTTTAATGTCAGTAAAAGGAAAACATTTGCCTAATTCATCTGAAACTGAGCAACAATAGTATTAATTTTCAGTTTTGTTTCTGTCATCTGATTAAAGTAGGTGCAACGTCACTTTCTCTCTGTTCACCATCAACTTCTATCACGATCTGCAGTAACTTCTTATTTTGGACTTTTAGTTTGGTTACATTTTTTCCCTGGCCTAACTGCTTTTAATCACCTCACCTCCCCTCAGCTCTTTTTGAACTCTATTTAATTTTCTAAAATATACAGGATTAGAAAGTAAGGTATAGTTTCTTTTTAGTTTTTTGTGGGTTTTATGTATTTATTTAGTTTCTCCATCTTGCTTCTGTTATGGTTTTCACTCTTGATTCCTGTTTGGTGCTTTTATTTTGGTTTCATTTCCTGGTCTTCTGTCACCTCACCTGTCCCAGCTTTACCCCAGTGCACAATTTCTGTCCATTGCTTCCACCTGCTGCTCGTTAACCCCTGGTCTCCTGTCTATATATCCTCCTCCCTTCCTCTTCAGCCTGGTTGCTGGCTCATCTGGTATATCCTGTTCTCAAGATCTGTTTGCCCATGGACTTACCCTGCCACTTCTGTTGTCCATTCACTGACACCGGTCTCCTGTGCTCCCTCCTAGATCACTACACTCAGTTGGCTCCTTTGCCTTCACTTTCTGTTTTATTTGGACTTTTGTATATTGTGATATCTCCCCTGCTAGACTTGCTGGAGGTCTCTCCCTTGGCTTGGAGTCTTTATGCTGTGGACCATTTTGTTTTGCTACTCTGAAATATCAAGCATAATCTCTTAGTGATTTTACTGTTTGTTTAGTAGTTCTGAGAATGATCATTTGTTCTGTATTTTGGTCAGATTCAGTTCTTATCACCAATTATAGTTCATGTAGCCATCTCTAAGTTGAAGACTTGTGCCTTTGTTCTCATTTCCCCACAGACTTTCTGGCTTGGCTATTGTTTGTTTTATTTGTTCATGCTACATTATGTTACTCTAGTTTTGTATGTGTTCAGAACTGACCTGTCATTGCTAAAGGGCTTCACTGAAGCTTCATAAAGCTCTACAGACATAATGTTAAATGCATTTGGATTCACATTCCTCCAAAAAGTCCTGTTGAAAAGCATTTGGATCTTTAGCTGGTAAATGTTCTACTTTATGAACTAATCGCTAACATGAGTTACAAGAGTGTAAAACCTCAGCAGAGGTGGAGAGACAGAGAGAGGGTGGTGAGAGTCCTTAACTGCAACTCCTTTCATGTCACACAATTATCCTTTGAGTACATTATAATCAAGATTTGGAAAAAGGCTCCACAGTTTTTGATCTCTGCTGTCTTGTTTTGTAAGAAATGTACTCACACAAGCAATGATTGGACCACCCAAGGCAAATTCACTTTAAAAACCTACCTTGGAGCTTTCTGCAACTACTCGGTAAATAGTTTTTCTATTTTACATCCTTGCATAACCTAGTCTCTTCTACCATATGATTTTTCTTTTGGTTTCTTGTGGCAGTATTTAAGAAGTCACCAACTAAAGCAGAATACATGGAATAGATTGAGGCAGAATGGGTATAAGAGTAGTAAATGGGAACACACAAAATAACTGTGTAATGAAATTCAAAAACAGAACATTGTAAGAGCATCAGACAAAAGCTTTTTCTTCTAATACCTGTGAATTGACAGATATGGGGGATATTCAAGTCGAAATACAAGAGATGTATAGGACTACTGTATTTTGTGCAAGGTATAATTTAAACACCCTATGGGCCTTTGTCCACATTGTAGTCAGGTAGAAACTGTAGAGCATGTCCTGTTCATATGCAGTGCTTAAAATGAGCAATGTGCTCGAATGATTAATGGAAAAAAATATTACTAATGTATTACTAGAGTTTTTTTGGGCAGCAATTGTAAGAAAGTATATCAAATTATTAGTTGGCAGATATAGGTATTTTGGATAGGATTCAGTAGTTTATGCAGTTCTAAGAACCTTTTTTCTAAATTCCAACAGTTCTGTTCTTGTTCCATACTCCAGCCCAGCAGGGGGCGGTAATGCACCTTAAGTTGGCTTGCAAACTGCCAATAAGCAGAAGAAATGTCTTGGTTGAACTCCTTGTTGTTGTTGTTGTTCATGTGTTGGCCATGTTTTTTGTTTCTTTTTTCTCTTGTTACCTGAGTAGGTTCTTGGCTGGTGAAGTAAGCTGATGAAAAGACACCTTTACAGGAGCCTGGAGCCAAGCCTAAACATTTTCATTTCCTTGTGACCAAATCTGGAATCACCTCCACCACTCTGAGGTAATGCAAACCTTAAACTGTTACTGTTTCTGTGAAGTTAATGAAGGCATACCAAGCTACAAATGGGTTAAATCTGCCATGATGAGTCAACTGGCAGTGTTGAAAAAGCAGACACTGCAATTTCAAGCCCCTCCAGTTGTCTTAATTAGAATATAATATTCTTTTCCATATTTTAACCCAATTTAAGTGTTAGTCTAAAGCAAGAATTCCTTTCTTTTTTTTTTTAAATATCCAAGTGTTATTTTTAAATAAAGGTTAGAGCACAAAAGGTGAAACATCTTCTGGGGGTTTAATATGAATAACATTGGATATTTTATTATAAATGAGTATCTGCAGCATTTCATATTGGAATGATTGATTAGAATGAAAACAACCTCAACTCTTCAGTTTTACACAGTAATTCTGAGCCTTCAGCACACTTGGTTTCTCCCTTATTTGTAACATCTACCCACAGTCTGTCATCCTTCCAACTTTGTAGACGTGACCTCTGCTGTCTGAAGAAATGTGTATATGCTATTCACCCTCTCTGTCCTGCTATCATTAAAATAATAGTGAGTTTATGGGTTTATAGCTGGGGGTGTAAAATAGGTAGGTCACAGCAAATTGCCACCGCTATTCATTTCACCAGAGCCTGACATTATTGTAGATATGCTGTCCAGCCTGACAGCAGTGGCACAGGACGGGGAGGATTCGGCTGCATGCCATGTGAGCAAGCACAATTTTCCCACTTTCTGGCCACTGATGTCTAACAATGTTGAACTTCTGATACTAGATGCAGAGCATTTATGCTTGCGTCTGTGTAATCCTATTTAAACCTGTGCAGGATTTGCAGTAGCCGCTGTGTTTTTCACTGATCTGGAAGGGCCACAGGACCCTTTTAGCCTCCATTGTCTGGGAGGCTGATGTAACAAGTACATTTATATGGCTGTTAGTGTGTGAGCTGTTGTCTAGACCGGTATTTATCAGACTGACAGAACCTACTTGTAAATTGCAATTCAAATATGCATCAGGTTGTAGGTTGTTTAGTTAATGCTTACACTGCAGCTGTGAATGTAATTATGTTGTCTGGCATTGGTAGAGATCTCTTTCAAAGCATCCTTGTATTTGTCATTATTTTTACATGTTATTTCTGTTTTTTGTCTGGATTTAAGATTGTATCATTTTGCACTAAACTCAACAGTGCATAAGCCCAAAAATATTTAAGATCAAGACAACTATGAGCAATCACTGAGCATGAGTATAGCAGGAAAAAAAACACACTTGCTTGAATTCCTTAGTCCCAAGAATATTTGAACTGGTGACAGATCCACATTAACATTTCAAGAAATAACAATAGAAATGGTAAATTAAAATTGTGTAGAATTGCTGGAATACCATAAGGTGATTGAAGGTTTAATGGTTCAAGTCTGCTGTAGCATACGGTTTAAAATTGATATTTGACATTTTAATTTTTTAGTCTTTCAAGTTATTTGCTGTACATTTAGATTTTGTATTTATCAAATTTACTTGGGACCAAAGCAGGATTAACCTTGTTTCAACTGAAATGTGCATTTTCAGATTCTGATGAAATTCATGAGATGATAATCAATTTGTGCCTATTATTGACAAGACCACTCAATGTGACAGTTGTAGAAGTGGAGAATTGCGCAGACAGGCAGCTGTAAAGCCTAAAATGAGTATTAAAGTTGCATTACATTCCATGTTCTGTTGCACTGAAGATAGTGTGGCGATTGGCTCAACGTTTCAAAAGGTTTGACTTCCATCATTCATATTTTGTTACACCTCTGAGCTGCTTAAAAAGACTGAAAAAAGCAGGGCACCTCTTATCTAAAAATATGCGACAGACATCTGAGGTCTGCCCCAGTGTAATGCAGCCCTTCAACTGTCTGCACCTGCTTTGCTGACAAGAGGATATTAAGTCTCAGTCTCCTTTAGAAACAAGAACAGAGTGCAGATGTGACCATCATGGCATGTCGTGTTTGAGCCGTTACAGAGGTCAGAGCTGTCTTCATGCAGTTTTCTGAACTGTGTGCAGAGATAAGAGCTGCTTCATGTGAGGCAGCTACAGAAATGTCAGTTCAGACCTCAGTTTCTTTATACAGTAACTAATATAATAGTATTCTTCAGTTGCACAAGGTATCCTTAATCTAATTGTAAATTAAATGACCAAGCAATAATAAATTGTATGGTTTGAGGTGTCCTATCTAAAATTGTCTGGCAGAGCTCCAGTCATTGGCAGTGACACTGAACCATAACTGATTGGAAGCTTTTTATTTTTTATTTTTTTATTTTTGGATTCAAATTTATGATTAGCACGGAAATGGTTTGGATTTGTCCCACAAACTTTTGACAAACATCATGACAAGAACAAAGTCTAGATAGTGAATATTTGGAATGTTTTGTAAGTTATTATGTTTAAATGATTGTATTTATAGTACTTTACAGTTTGTGTGTATAACAGGTGATCTGGATACTGTACCTTTAATACAGTTTTGTGTATTTTTGTTTTAATTTGTGGTATTGGATTCCTAATACTGATTTAATTTGGTCCATGTGCATATATTTAGCACTGTTGTGAAGGTGTTAATTGTATGTCAGGGCATCGTTGAAGATAAGTAATATTGTTCCTCGGTCTCCCAGATTGTCCAAGCTTCTTGTATTGGTTCTGAGGACAGTGCTGGAGGAGCCATGACTGATGATACATGAGACCATGCGTCGCAGAGTTTTTCATGAACTGACATGCCCCTTAACATAAATCATTTGGTGATTAGACACTTCAGATGAAAGATCTGAAGAAAGGATGTCTCATGTCATTAATAATAAATTAAAGTTTCTTTGAGTCATTTCTCCTAGCATCTTATGTGAGTAGGACTAAGACGCAAGTGAGGAAAATGATGGTGCTTATAAGAGACTTAAAATGTACCCACAGTCTCAACTCCTAATCCTGCCTCTGATTGGCTTGATTGTTTGCCAAAGGGCAGCCCTGCTGGAGTCCAACATGC
>NW_018128003.1:573728-574478 GCF_001952655.1 Monopterus albus
GATCTCATCCCCCCCTGGTGCTTTGCCACCAAGAAGCTTCTTAACTACCTCAGTGACTTCAGCTTTGGTGATGTCCACCTCTGAGCCTGCGGCCTCTGCTTCCTCATCAGAAGACATGACACCGGGGTTGAGGAGATCCTTGAAGTATTCCTTTCCACCGTCCGACAATGTCGAGGTCAACAACTGCCCACCTCCACTGTAAACAGTTTTGCCAGGGCACTGCTTCCCCCTCCTGAGTCGGATGGTTTGCGAGAATTTCTTCCAGGCCGATTGATAGTCCCTCTCCATGGCCTCACCAAACTCCTCCCAGATGCAAGTTTTTGCCTCCACAACCACCCAGGCTGCAGTCCACTTGGCCTGCCGATACCCGTTAGCTGCCTCAGGAGTCCCACGAGCCAACCAAGCTCAAAACCGACTATCTCTAGCCGATACCTCTCAACCTCCCGCACAAGCTCGGGCTCCTTCCCCACCAGCGAGGTGACATTCCATGTCCCCAGGGCTAGTCTCCGTGTCCAGAGATCAGGTCGTCGGGGCCCTTGCCTTCGACTGCTGCCCGATCCACTGTGCACCAGCCCCTTACAAATTCTTCTGCAGGTGGTGGGCCCATGGGAGGACGTTCCCATGTCGTTCGTTCGGGGTAAGCCACCTGGCCACCAGGTGCTCGTGTTCGAGCCCCAACCCCGGGCCTGGCTCCAGGGTGGGGACCCGGGTGCGCCATACCGGGCGACGTCACAGTCCTGGCTCCTAGTT
>NW_018128003.1:574641-590129 GCF_001952655.1 Monopterus albus
CTGTGCTAATCATAAATTAAAATGATACAAGTTGCTTAAAATAAAATCTGTGCCACCCAGGCCTTTTTTTATTGGAAACTCAACTAATTAAAATAAAATAAGTGCTTGATGCAAAAACTTGTAACACATTGTTACCAATAATGGGCTAAGGCTTGTTGGTTTCCATATTGTAAACAGCACAATCAATGGACATTTCAAAAAGCCTTTATTCTATCTGCCAGTAAAATTTAAAAAAAAATTCAGTCAGTGGCTACTTGAAATTTATTTTGTCAGATAAACTCCAAGTTGTATCCTGTAAATTCCTGTGTTCCTTCAAAGGAAGTAATAATTTATAGTTGTAGTACCCAGCCAGGGGTGTTCGGTAAAAATATGCCAGGGAAAATAATGTTATCCTTTAATGAGTCTTGCCGGATAAATTGCCTTGGCAAAACAACAATGTTCCCTCTCTGGAACTGCCAATTTTGTCAGTACTTGAAAGCCTTGGTGTTGTGTTAGTGTTTGTATTTGAAAGTGAACAACAGTTAATTAATACACAGTGGTATGAATCGTTTTTAAGAAATGACTTTTAGCCTGAAGAAGAGGTTACAGGTTAAAGTAAACGCATAATTTAAATTCTTTAATATGGTATGTCAAGAGTCAACTTGTACAGTGGTGGAAAATTAGATTTGCTGGGTTTTGTACTGGTTATCACTGGACCCTTTCCTTGCAAAGCTTGAGGAAAATATTGAGAATACTTCTGCTTACTACTGTAGCTGTGTTTGGGGCAAGTAAAAAGAAGCTGAAAATTTACAACATTAGAATTATGGTTTGTGTATGAAAAGTTAACTTTACATTTTGTGTTGGAGTACTTTTAATTTCCACTTCATTTGCAGCTGTTAGAGAAACAAACCTCTGAAAGATTTGCTGTAGTGAAACTATATTCTGAGGAAGTGAACATGCTGTTTATGCACTGTGCTCTAGTTAGCACGTGTACTAGTCCACACACAGATGCGTAGCATGCATCTGTCTTTATACAGCAATCAAGAAGAGGATTCGCTGTCCGTGACCTGAATAACTGTTAATCAATGCAGACAGGGTTCTTACTTTACTTTGTGCTGTACACCATTAACCTCATTGTGGAAAATCACTTGAAAACAGTTGTTTCCTGTTTGTACCAGCATTTCTTTTGTTTTTAGACATTTCTCTGCAACTTCATATATACCAGCAAGAAAAACAATACTCTACCTCTTAAACTGACATTCTGGTGCATTAAGAAATAATGAACTCTTCCTGCCTGTTCATTACTGAGGGAATAATTACAGACATACAATACATTAATGAACTATTTGCAGTGTGACGTGCACATGTCTTGCTTGGAGCCATTCTTGCTTTATGGTTACAGCAGAGTGAAAGCTTTTATCTGTCACAGTGCCGTCTGGGACTGAGGGAGATAGCATCCAATATCCAATTCCCTCAGGATCAGGAATTTATTGAAGTGAGTGTCTTTCCTCAGAATTAGCACCTGTGTATTATGGTTTGGCACAGAAGAGCAACAACAGAGCAGGAGAAATCCATGACCTTGCCCCCATGGAAAAAAAAGCTAAGGGTATTCAACAGAACATATTACAACTGTGGCTCTTAACGTGGTGGTTTTCTAAAAGGTGTGTTTAGGAAGCAGCTGAGCTTTACCCCGGGGTCCCATGACCTTTATGTTTTGTGTTGGTACCCTGTTCAGACAGTATAAGCTTTACAGGGAAAATGTATGATGATAGAATTAGTACCAAAGAATGTGATTGTGGTATTTTTGCTGTCAGGAAGACATTTGTAAATTTTTATTCATGGTTTTAATAACATAGACATGCGTCTTCCCTGCACCTGTGTGTAGGTGTTTGTGGTTATTCCACATTTCCAGTAATTCTCATTACATACATTTTTACTGTACAGAAATGAGACGGTCTTGGCTAAATATTGACATAGTGCTTCCTTCATTTTGCACATTCTTGGTTTCTGGGTTTCATAGGGGCCTTGAGTGGACGGTAGTAAAGAAAACAGTAGTATATCAATTCAATCTGAACAAGATGCTGTCAAGTACCTCTGGGTCCTGTGCTTTAGGAAGTTTACTGTGTATCAGCTTAGTGAAACCTAACATAAATGGAATCTCTGCTCACATGAAGCATGGATATTATCAGTACATGTGGTGAGAACATACACATGGCACAAACAGTCAGATAAAAAAAAATAAAAATAAAAATCTGGACCACAGCTCTGTATAGTCTTTGAATATTTGTTTATGTTACACAGGGCCTATGATAACTCTACAGATTATATGCTGAAAACATCTTGTCAGAATAATAAAGGATATGTACAAAATAAGATATAGTTGTGTGTGTGTGTGTGTGTGTGTGTGTGAGACATTTTGTGCAAAGTAAAGGTCAGACAGTGTCCAGTGTCTTTAAGCTGTGGAATTAGTCAAAATCACTCTGTAGTTCCAGAGTTGTTTAAGTTTGCTGGGAGCAGTGATAGGTTGTGTAGTCTGATGGCAGCAGGGACAAAGGACCTGCACTAGCACTCATTCACACACTGCAGGTGGAGCAGCATGTCGCTGAAGGTGCTGCTCAGGGCACTCAGAGCGTTGTCCATAATGGCCAACAGTTTGGCCATCATTCTTCTTTCTCCCACCTCCTCTGAGTCCAGAGAGCACCCCAGGGCAGCGCTGGCCTTCTAATCAGTGTGACCAGTCTCTTTCTGTCTGCTGCTGTGATGCCACTGCCCCAACAGACCACAGCATACGGGATGGCTGATACCACCACAGTTATTAAACATTCTGAAGAGTGTCCTGCACATTTCAAAGGATCAGAGTCTCCTCAGTAGGTAGAGTCAGCTCTGTCCTTTTTTGTAAAGGGCAGTGGCGTTGTACAGTCCATCTTGCCCAATCCAACATGTGTCCACTGCCGTCTCCTAGATCTTACTTGTTTTGAGCTGCAGGTACTGACACTACTGAGCAAATCCCTGGATCAGAGTCCTGTGTCCATTCTCCACTCTCAGTGATGCATGTGACAACAGCTGGATTGTCAGAAAATTTCTGTAGGTGACAGTGTGCAGGGTTAACGATGAATTCTGATACTCTAAGTTGTAATAAGTAGTCTGGTAATTGCACTGAGCTGAGATTGCCTTTAATATCCAGTTAGTTGTTTGTTAAAGAACATGATCTGCATGTTTTGACAAATGTCTTACACTGGTTTTTAACAAATTTATGAATGTACAGTAAAGGAGAAGGCCATGATTGTTTAAGAAAAGTGCCTTATCCTCCTTCCCTCATGCCTGCTCCAACAAGCTGTATAGCCGGAGAAGCACAAGTTCTAAAAGCAGATGCCAAAAAACAAATCCACCAGTTTGAAAAATAATTGGTTCTCAGTCAAAAAATGTACAGATGGTAGCCATATTTTCTTTATGATGGCTGAGTTGTAGATATAGAATCAGCTGCTTACATGCACATTATCAAGAAAAGACCTCTAGTGTGACTGCTAGACACCTGAAAACCCTCTATAGCATTTGAATTATGCATAAATTTAATTGGATCACTCTATCCCCAAAGGACAATTGTAGAAATCAACATTGAGTTCTGAGTGTACCGTGTGAAATGTGCTAATTACACTGTAATTTGTAACCTTGTCTGGGAACATTATTCCTTGCCATCACAGACTGAATGTGTGAATGGAATCAAATATTTGTCTGCATCAAAACAGAAAGGCATGTGGACGAACAGAGTACAACATCTGTCACCTGTATTATGGGCTGCTTGATTTGTGCCCGGTCCAGATGGGCTGCCGTGCTTCATGGGTTCACAGAGCAAACACTACAGTAACAAATGACTGAGGCTGGGATCCAACAACTGGGACTTCCAGCAGGACAAACAAAAGGCCAAATGAATTGGGCATTTGTGACTGCAGCATCACTGCTGCAGTAGATTCTCTTCTAACCTATGAAGCCTGGTGAGTACTTTGTCATAGTAATGACAAAGTACTCAATTGCAGGCCAGTTAATGATAGACTCTGTTGGTAGGTTTTTCAAACAATATTCTTACAGCTGAATTTAAAATATCAAAATAGGATACTGTACTGTGCATATTCTGAAGCTGGAAGAGAAGCTGTTTAAAGAGCTATAAAAGATGCTCTTTAAAACAGTGACTTTACCTCATAGTGTAGCTTTTAACCAATGCCAGGTACGTAGCTAAGGGTGTTGTCACACTTTTACATAGTTTTTTCCCCCCCCCTTCAAATCCTTCAAATTAAAGGCCATGCTCCTTTAAAGTTCACTACATTTTGTGAGTGAAAGCTTTTATTTAATATGGGAATGGGCCAGGAAACTAGTTTAGCAAGATACATTACTACTATTATGCTAATTGAAAAGAGCTAAGGTAGCATTATATTTTCTGCAAACATGTATTTGCTTTTGCCAATTTGGTGCATACTGATATAATTTCTAGGAGACAATAGGAAACAATAATATGTTAGGGAGGCATAAGTTTAGACAACATGCTAAAATCAACTGGACTAGGTTTTTAGGTTGACTTAAAAACCTAGTCCAGTTGATTTTTCTAAGCTTACTGACTTGGATGACTGAGAATCTGCACTGACATTTAGACAACATGGTTTAGATTTCCAGCTTTGTATCAATGTGCAGTAGCTGTATCTGGTGTTTGATATTTATCTGTTAATCTTTGTATCACACAGAAAAAATAATGAGCTTTTAGGCATGTGTTCTCCTTGCTGCAGATGCTAGGTGGGGATGAGATGGTTGCAACTGAATGGATCTTGACATTTTGTTCCTTTTTTGACATCTTGTTCATTTGGCTCCCAGCAATGCACGGTGGACATCAGACTCATGAAGCAGCAGTGATGTTGTAATTTAATAGCTTTTCCTTTTAAAGTTCAATGTTATGTTTTTGTTTCCAAAAGAGGTCATTATTGATTTACTTTCCCTCAGCCTCTGATCTGTTGGACAGTGATGCTGGAAATTTTTGTTTTGAGGAGCTTCTTTGTTCACTAAAACTTATGGATCCTGGCTATGCGAGTCAAAGGAGCCATTAGCTGAGAATAATGAGGACTGAGCTGAAAACAGCTTTTCAGCAAAAAAAAGTGGACACAGCCCCTTTGAACAGAATCACAGTGTTTTACTTTGTAGAATACCAGAAACAGGTGACCTGCCAAAAGAGCATATACTATGACCCAGAAGTGTGAAAGAGTCAAAAAAAAATCTTAAGTGAATGGATCCAATGGAGCTGGCTCTGAAGTGAACAATGACTATCCAGTTCAGTTCACACAGTGGAACATGAGTTTCTTGGACTTCACTACACTATCTGGCATTTGTTTTGAATTTGTGTGCCAGTTGTTATGGAGTGGGCTGCTGCTGTATCCCACCCAGCACCATGTTCAGCCCACCAGCAAACCCAGCTTGATGGTAGGAGGAGGAGGGCTGGAGGAGCTCCTCAGGACAGAGGTGCTCAGACTCCTCCGTGTAGGACTGATGCACAACTTCAGGCAAGAGAGCATCTGATACACTTGTACATGATTCTAATTATACAGGCTACAATGCTGTAAGGTGGAGTGCAGCTTCATCAATGGCGTATTGTGTACAAGATTAAATTTTACAAAAAACTGGGAGGTATGGGAGGAGCGTTCTGCCATCTTAGAAGTACATGTTACCATCTAAAATTAATTTACTCATGAATGTAGGCGTCTCCATGATGTCGCAAACTAATTATAATCTTTTCCCTTTGTTCACTATTCTGTCAGATGAAAAAATAAATCAATTACTGGTGTGATCAACATTATCTGGCATTGTGTGTATTTAAACTCGCAGTGTGCAGGGCAGCACTCATTATTCTGATATCCATGTGGATAATCCCCTGAATCCCACTCTAGGACTTTATTATTTTATTCATGAGATTTGCTGATACATTTATCAGGCTTCAGTGGAGGAGTGAATCCATTTGGTGTCTTTTCCTCTGTTTGAGGTTAATCAGTGCCATTGTGCATGTGGGCCATTGTCATGTTTCAAACTGCCTGTTGTGGCTTTGCTTCATCGGAGATCTTCATTTCCTCTTTTGCTTATGCCACTTGTTTTTGATGCTTGTCTCCTGTTTGAATTTCTTGCTTCCTGCCTCTGGAATATTCATCATTTTATACTTCTGGTTGCCTCTTTTTGTTTCTTCTTTTTGTTTTCAGGACCTGACTGACAAGTGTTTCTGTCATGCAGCTATGTTTTATGAATCACTTCTTTCTCTTAGAAGATATAAAGATATAAATTCATGGCACACAACCTGCTGCACCAGACTTAATCAAAACAACTCTCCAGATGTTATTTAAAAACTATTAGATCCCCGGTGTGTGAATATGTGTGGGTCAGAGGTGGCTTAGTACAAACATTTGTTACTCGAGTAGAAGTACAGATACCTCTGTGGGGCGGGGGGAATTAAGTAGAAGTACTGATTCAAACTCTTTTTTTTTTTTTAAGTAAAAGTTTTTAAAAAAGCACATGCTCTGTAGTCTACTCACAGTATAAAAGTAAAAAGTAGCCATTTGAAGAACATTTCTACCAGCTTTTTCTGTGCAAGCCTAACGGAACCTACTGTTAAACCATTCTAACTAATAACAGAAAATGAGAGCACTTTTCAGGTCTAATTAAGGCTCAAAAGATAAGGCCAGTCATCTTCTATATTAACAGTGCTTTCAACATTCCCCATAGACAGACTAAATCCAACAGTGAATTGCCTCTACTCAGTTAATCTCAGTCTCCAACCTGGATTGTTTGTCTGTGCCACAGACCTTCGTTGCTGTTCAAAAACAATTAAAAAATATAAGTAAAACACACTGCTGCACTTCTTCAGTGCAAAGCACAAGACCAGTATATTTGTTAAAAACGTTGCCCCAAAACTTTCAAATGACCGTAACTTTTTATGGCATCTGAAGTAAAGCAAAACTTGTCTGTGCATGCGCAAGGTCTCTGTGAAAACATCAGGAGCTAGTGGACTGTAACCAAAGCAGAGGGCTTGTAATGAAGCAACCTGTCACTCAGTGCAGTGGTGATTGATTTGAAAATGTAAGGCTTAGGAAATAGATATTTGTGTTAAAAGAATACTCTATAGTATAGATACCTGGTAAAATTTGCTTAAGAACAGTAGCAGAGTATTTGTGCTTCACTACTTCCCACCTCTGGTGTGTGGTGTGTGTGTATGTGTGTATGTGTATAAACAGTATATGAATGAACTTCAAATGTTAATTATGCACTTGATCCATTCCTGATCCTTGTAATAGGTGATAATCACTTGCAGTTGCAGCCTGGGTTGGCACATCTAAAGAAAATCAGAACACAGGGCAACTTATCCCTGGAGCTGTTCTTTAAGTATTAAGTTTAAGCATTGTCTTGAAAGAGAACCACATGCATGGTTCCCAGGGTAATATGCTTGCTAATGAGTTGTTTTTTTTTTCTTTGAAATATTTCCTTTCTTTATTAACTGAAAAGATGAAATACGTGCAGTATGCCATATGGGTTTATTATTCAGAATGATTTTAGACTTGTTATTGATGAACCGTTAACCTCTATCAGACTTAATGGGCTAAATGTTAGGTTTTTAACTTCATATGCCAAGTTTAAATAGGTTTGAAGTTACATTTTTAAAACTGGCTGCAGTTCTCATGTTAATTGAATCAGTTAAGGCTGATTTTACAAGCTCACTTGTCCAGTAATTAATTAAACAACCATTATAGTGATTGAAAATGTCTCCTGCAACTTTTTAAGCAGTTGCATTTCAAAAGTTGTCTGCTCCAAAAATATGCCAGAGTTTTTGAAAATAAGCTCATGTACTTACAGAAAGTCAGATGAGAAAATCAATCCACTTTCTTTACAGAGGAAAGTCCAAGATATATTTAACCTAGCTAAGCACAAATGCAAGAAAACTGCTAAGAGGCTCAAGTGACAACTATGGCCTGCAAGGTGATGGTCATGTGACGGATGTAGCCTATGGCTTATTTGACCTCTGGCAGTACTATGGAGCGGAGTTGATTTCAGCTGTTACTGCTTATGCTCATGAGGATGCACATACTGTACATGTGAGCACACGTGGGTGATACAACATGCATAGTGTAGATAAAAATGCTTTCACAATATTCCAGTGATCGCACTATTCCATAGGGGGCCGTAATATACCAAGATGTGTTGTAATACACCAGCAAAGGCAGGGAAGAAAACTGCAAGGAAACAAACATGGCTGTACAAAAGACTTTTTTGGTGGATGAGCCCAGTTAGCAGGTTTATATGGAGAGAATGAGGTCCCATCTAAGAATGTGGTATCAGGTTTTTCTTAATCCATGCATGCTTTGTTGCCCACTTGATCCTTGTCTTTCAAGTAGTGGCCCCTCCAGAGTCTCCCAAAACAGCTAGCCCGGCTTAATTACACATGCCTTACCACAAATCCTTTGTAATGAACCTTTTGCATGACTAACTTGGCTTGGTGACTGCACATTACTTTAAGTCTTGTCCTGTTCATGGTTATACCATATTTGCACATTTATGTAACTCTCAAATCTTCTGTTGGAGCCTGGCTGTTTCAGCTTCTAGTCTTTGTGTTAAGCAAACTTAACATGTGGGAAATTACTTTGTCAGATGGGGTCATACAGAGGTTATTGTTTTGGAGAATAATTAAGGTATCTGTCCCTGGAGGGTCTGTTATACTGCCCTGAGGAAAACCATTAGCATGCAGTACATAGGTTTTACAGTATTGCTTTACTTTGCAGGAGTTTAGATCAATATCAATTATCTCCTATGTTCTGTACAAAAATTTTGTAAGGATATGTAAGGATATGTCCAGACAAAAAGGCAGGAAACTTCACAAGTCAATCCAATTCCCAATAAGACATGTATTTCCCAAGAGAGTACTGACAGACTATTGCTTTAAGGTTTTACTTCTCTTTCTTTTGTCTCTGTCTCATTACGCAAAGCTTTTCTAAATTATTTCTCAAAATCAAATTACCTGTGTGGTGACTGAACAAAAATACAAGTGGGGAAAACAAGAAATCAGTCCTTTCATTGTGTAGCTGTTTTCTTCTCTTGAGTTATTAAGACAAATCACACAGAGAAGAGAGAAAGAGCATTATTAGCCACCTACTTTTCTTAGCCCAAACGGTGTTAGTGTGAAGCAATTATTAATGCTGGCTTCAGCATCACTATCACAACTATTTCCCCCCCTTTTCCTTGCTTTCTTTTATAGAGGTGTAAATCCCCATGCCCCCTATCACCTGAAGCGCACTAAATTGAGCTCTAGATGCCATTTAGGCCCCAGAACAGTCAACACAAATATTTGTTAGGTTACCAGCCTAATGTACACAGAGTTACCCTGCTTTCAAAGCTGAGAACCAGGCTGACAACTGTGGTGTTGCAGTGAGGACAGTAATTCACACAGCCCACATCTAAACTAAGTAGAGCAGTGAGAAGGTGGGGTATGGCTTTTTCTTCTCGGGCTCATATTCTCCACATGCACATGCTAGCATACACATGTGTGCATAAACAATGATGCACAAAGCACACACATGATACACATTCATATTTGATGAATTCATTTCTGACTAGATAACATGCTGAAAAAAATACACGTCATTACTGGAGCACATATATGGACAGTGCACTAGAAAAATTGCCCCTACTGCATGTGAAACATTTTTCATTATTTAGCTCCATCCCGGAAGTTAACTGGGACACGGCCTTTTTATAGCCTCAAGTAATATGACTTATTAGTAGTTACATGATTGTATGGGCATCTGTTGAGGCTGCAAGTCCTGTACTCAGACCTTTCAGTCATTACTTTGTGGCAAGTTCAGCAGTAAAAAAAATCACTCATTTTATTTATATACAATAGCACCTTTCATACAAGTCGAATGCAATTCAAAGCACTTTGAGTGGTTGACACATAGTATGAGAATAATGTACTGGGAGACTTGTATATACCTAAAACTAGAAATATAATTGTGTATAACAGGATGAACCTGAGGCTCCACCCATTTGCTAATCTAATCATAAAGTGGTATTTTTGAAAAAGTAACAAGACAAACCAGAGTTTGAATATATATTGTTGGAAAGTGTAATGGAAAAACATATAACAAACAAAAATCTAAAGCACACACAATCCCAAACAAAAATGCACATGTAACAGATCAATGTAAATGACTGAATTCAACCAAATTATTGTATGAATATACATCATTTCCTTTGCTTCAGCCTATTTTCGGTGTAGTGCACATATTTGTGTGTGGTTATATAAGTGCATGCCCATAAGCGCAGGTCAAAGCTTTTTCTGGCAGTGAAGGAGATAAGATGTGTCAAGTGTATCTCTGTACCACTAAGTTCAACAAAGTTTCTTTTGTGATATCAACAACAGCATTTTGGTCTATATTCATTTTCTTTTTTTCTTCTTAGCTTACATCTCCTCAGGATTGTTTATATTTCCTTGTCTTCTTTTTATATATTGCTGTCAAGGGGGCTGAACCTGATACTTGCATGCACACACACACAACTGAAGGTATGAATGTCTTGACCAGGGTCAAGAGATGATTGTATGGTTTGATGACAAGGGTATGCCTCAGCAGCCCTGACCCTCAGTTCATTAGATCTCAACCCAGTTGAAAAGCATTTTGAATTTCCTGCCATTTGGTTTGATATTCATGCATACTATTGCTGTATAGTGCTTACCACTGTCACAATACTGGTATAGCTGCACTGGTTTAAAACATGGGTCTTCATACAACTTTTTAAAAAAACTGAGACAAATTGTCTACACTTTGACATGGTCATTTTATATCCAGTGCATATTTACTCTTTTTTTTTTATCATCAGCTTGTTTCCTGTTTTGTTCGTCTCATCCTGTGTGACTTATTTACAGTGGGTAATAAATTCTCTTCATGCTTGAGATGATGTTACAGTGATTACAGACTAATGTAGGCAAAATGAGGTGATTGTAGTGCACTTGCTACTGTCCATTAACTGCCACTTGTGTTGTATGCTCTTACTCTCTGTGTGGAGATGAGGTCATAGACTCCGACCTCTATTAACAGAATCAGCAGAGCCATTCCCCCCTCTGGTCACTTACTCGTCTGACTGGGGTTAATTATAAGTTTGGTGTGATCATCAGAGATTTAAACTCACAGGTTCTATTTTACCCAGTTTCTGTGCTACACAGCCCTGTGTTATATCAATCGGAGCTTATAGACAAATACTAGGGGATATGTGAGAGACCAGACTGTCTATGTCTATATATTAATTCTATACTGTATGTACTAAACAATTGTTAGAGTATTGGGCATATTAACTGCTTTTCACTAATGAACTAAGGAAGTGAAATGATGTGCAAAGTCAGACAAAGCAAAATGTCTTCCTGTTTTGTTTTATTATTTAAAATTTAAGTTTATAGTGTTTTCTTTTTCCCAGGTGTGAATAACCTCTCCACTTCCTTATTCTAACAGACTGAAAAGTCAACCACATTTAGTATGCATGCTTTCTGATTTGATAGGCAAATGTAAAAAATACCCTGTACTCAACTGCAGATAAAAAAAGGGGAGTAGCAGCATATGTAACAGAACAAAAAGTTTCAAGCCAGTGGGATGTTTTTGTTGAATTTGGTTTCATATTCTGTCCATTATGTGCTCACCTACAGTGAAGCTAGCTCAAAGATTAAATCTGTGGTAAACAAATAGTAGTTGATAATATTACAATCTGTCTTTTTAAATCAAGTTTTTACACTTCTGCTTCTGTTTACCTTCAAAAGAACCTGTGATCTAACATACATTTAGAACTGATGTTAGATGAATGAACACGTCCTTGTAAAAACTGAACTGCCTGTGACACTATTGGAAAACAGCAAACTTCACAAATTTGATTTCAGATCAAACCATGTATAACCTACTATGCAAATAATTTCAAAGTTTGTGCAAAAAACATCTAGTTAATTTCAAACAAGAAATTCTCAACATGTTTCAGCTGCTACATAGATGTGGAGATAGTTTCTCACCATTGTTAAGAAGGCAACCATTATGTTTCCCAGCTTAAGTGTGTTGGTATAGGAAAAAGTGAGGTGGTAATCCAGAAAAATTATCACTGTGTGAAACCTATTTAATCTTTGTTTTCTACCGATTTATGAGGAATTTGACCCTTAACTTGGAGAACACGCTTTACAGTGTGAGTTTTGTTCACATTGAACTTTAAAGAGGGGTAAATCTGAGGATGCCTCTGATTTATTCCGTTGGTACAGTAATTAGATGAGTGGCACTCGGTGGTGAAGTTAGAAATATCAACATTAAATGCTCCACACTAAATTCATACTGTAGCTGAAATGTTTGTACATAGTTTTTCTTCCCTGAGCTTAAATGTGTAATTTGAAGTGAATAAAAAGAAAAAGGCTCATTCATTTGGGCATGCCTCTTCTGCATTTTTGATTTGTTTAGAATGAAGATCTAAAATTCTGTTGAGTTATGGCAGTTGATATGCCCTGATAGTTTCTAGACATGCTAGAGGCTCTGTCAGATGTTACATAGAGAAAGCAGTGTTTAAAGCTAAATGCTAACTTTAGCATGCAAGCATACCGACAGTTACAGTGATTACATGCTAATGTTTAGCAGATATGTTTACCATATTAGTTAGTTACTTAAACATTTACTACTCTCCAATAAAAACACAGCTGAGGCTGATGGGAATGTTATTTGTTTCACAGGTATTTGGTCATAAACAATAAATGAAAAATGCAGCCTGATGGTGGCGGTGGATGGAAAAAGTCAGTGGATCACCGAAGTTAATCTCACAACCATCTATACAATATTATGATCAAATTTGTCTAGACAGTGTTTAGAGATTTCACTGTGTGTAGTTGCAGTGTGCAAACAAAGCTGTGCAATACATCTGAGAAAGTATTTGGATGTTAGAGGTGAATTTCTTTGTGAAACAATACTCTTATTCTGAATCCTCTAAAAAGGACAGATTTATTGCTCAGACTTGGGAAGAGTCATCCTGCGAGTCTCTAGACAGAGGTGGGCTTACAGGACATGATGTGAGTGTCATTTATATGTAGGTGCTGCTGCTGGGTTTTGAAATGAAAAGATGATGACCAGAAACAACAACACTGACAGCAGCATACAAATACATTTCATTATTTATTCTTCTTCACCATCCTCAGTGGACACATGGTTTTGCAGACACTGCAGAAAGCTCAAAGCTAGAACAAACCTAAAATTAATGGTTTTAAATATATTTTCTATTTGGGTCAGTAGCATTAATTTCTTTTGTAGATTCTTACTTAAAATGGGTTCCACATTTGCAGAAACTAACAATTAAAGGTAGGGTCGATGATTCCTACCAGAAGCTTTTTTTGTTACATTTTCTAAATTTCTCTTTTCATCCTGATAGCAATGAATACATTAAATGTGCTGACAACAACAAAGTAAAAAAATCCATCATCAGTGGCAGCAGTAGAACTGAAAAAAGCCTGACCAGTAACTTTACTCAACCCAAACAAAACCATTGGATGGTCTAGCTGCCTATCTACCTTACTGTTGGTTTACTGTTTACTTGCCCCTTGCATGGGGATATGTACATGGACATTGAGAGCTGATGTACCAGAGTCAAATTCCTTGTGTGTCCAACACACCTGGCCAATAAAGCTGATTCTGATTCTGTCAACCTACTTCCTACTTGCATGCACTCTGCCTGTGCATGAACCAAGAGTCTCCCACAAGGCATTCTGTTTGTAGACAGATATGTTACTGCTCTGTATTGCTAGCTAAAGCAATGGCAGAGAAGGTGGCCGCAGCAGCTTTTGTTCACAAACAGAGCGTTTTTACTGGTCTGGGCTTCACCTTTAAGACATTTAGCCTTATTAGTGGTGGTGGTGGTGTTGTTGTCAGGAGATTCGACCTGCGTGCAGTGTGAGAGCAAGAAGATCGCTGCATTGAATAGACTCATTTTACATGTAACCATGGGTGAGGAAAATATAGATAGGATTGTAATGCAGTTTAACTGGGCATCAAAGGCCACATGCACTGTTCGTGTTACCGAGATAGAATAAAGCCTGTGATTTGAACGGAGTTAAGTGGCCTTTTACTATTTGTTGTAATTTTTTTAAAGTTTTCTACACCTCATTTACAAAACAAAAAAAGCAATTTTTTTTACCTTGTAAAATCTAAAATACAAAATTCACAAAGAAAATTGGATAGTGCAGAATTTAAAAAAATGAGCTTTTACCTTCTTTCCATCTCCACAGAATAGACTAGAGCTTTTTTTTTTTTTGATATATTAGCTCTGACACCTGGGTCATATTTTCATTAATTAAACATGACTGTAATAATTTCATACTGAGAGACCCATTTCACCTCAGACTTCGGACACACAAGATATGTTTTTACCACATAACTTAATTAGAAAATGATAAATGCCATATATCTTATAAGGGTCAGTGCCACTTCTAGTTTCACTCATTTTAATTCATCACACATTTGCAGAAGACCTTTCAGGTCTTAAAAATAAAAGGTAGCCCTGCATGTTTATGTGTATGTGTTTGTGTGCATGTTGGTTTTTTTTAAAACTTGAGAATAGCATCTTGTGAAGCTGAGTGTCGCCGCTCAGACTATCAATGTGAGAAAGTAACCTCAGGTCAGTGTTCAGTCCAGACTACAATAGCTGTGGTGTAAAAGGCCCAAACAAGATCCTCCATTTAATTTGCAATGACATGCAAGCAGATAGTGCTTGTTTTGTGCAAATAGGTTTTGCACACTTGGTATTAATTTTCTTTGTTAATTTCCTACAGAATGTTCAGTGATGCCCTTGTTGTCCGCATTGATTCCATCCTGATAATGAAACATCACAAGAAAATGTGAAATTGTAGTTTTGCCCATCAGCTGATCATTTGCAGGTTAGGACCCAGGTACGGTAGTAAAATAACTTTGGTCTAATGTAATTGTAGATATAAGCTGTAAATATTATTTAAATAAAACGCCACATGCCTGACAGCTCTGTGCACCTACAAATTAAAAACATTTGACGACAAATATTCAGTATTATTAAACTTAGTTACAAATCTGCTGATGTCTTATTCGCCACTTCTAAGAAAAGCGATGCAGTTTGATGATTATTTTTGTAACCTGGCACCTCACACATCCTGCCATCATCCTTCCCGTTTTAGCTGCGTTGTGCTGTGATCTGGGTCAAAACCCCCTGAGGACCAAGTATGAGAATCATGCGGTCTGACACCTCTGTTCTGAGCTCTGAGGGTTTGGGAATGTGGAGATGAGCCAGTGCCAAGCGCTCAATTAATGATAGTTTAATAAGTAACTATAGATATAGGTTGAGATATGTGGACTGGCCAGTATCTTTTAAAACAGAGAGGTGCTTATGAGATATATATATATACACACATACACCATTGCAACTGTTTTGGTCATTTTGCCTTAAGAAAACTCATTTTGGCATTTACT
>NW_018128003.1:590140-622472 GCF_001952655.1 Monopterus albus
GACAAGACAAGACAAGACAAGGCAAGCAAGGGGTGATGACTAACCAAAAGACCTTTGGAAATTGGAAATGAACTTAGAATGCTGCAGTATGAGTAATAGATCACATCACTAAGTGGTGGTCATGGTATGGCCACTTTAAGCAGATTTACAGTATTTTACTGCCATAAGTTCACCAATTGCCAAAGCACCATTCATTCGATCACGCTACTGTCAATGTAACACAAGAATAAAATGTTCATTTTTGAACCTTATTAGCAAAAATAAATAAGAAATAGATTTATGAGAATTTCCATTTTCACCAGTCAAGTTGTGACAAAAAAGACAAACTTCATGGAAATAAAGCTAATGCTTAAGGATATTCATTACTTTCAGAGAAAGTGTGGAAAGGCCAGAGCTAATGTCCCCAGATAAGGGACCCACCACAGTGTCCCATTGAGCCAAGTGATTTTCAGATTGTTTCTGTACTCAAATTACATTCTCAGGAAACAGAAACAAAACTTCTCTCAAGGTAAATTATTATTATTATTTTTCTGTCCCTCCAACCCTGCCCAGGCTCATTCTTCCTTCTCCCCAGTGAACAGAGGAGAGCGCAGCCTTCCAAATGCATGATTAGTGTCTACATTCATGCACCCTATAAAAAAGAAAATCAGGTCTTTTTACCGTATGCCTATTTTTAATTTCTTGAATATATGACATATACAAACCATTTCATTAAATTCTCAAAAACATTCATGTGGATTTCAAGAGAGGCCTGTCTCATGAGGCATCAAAATTTGTTTAAAGCTGCATTAATTAACTTCTCCCTCTAATTCTTGGCCATAAGGGCAAAGTGAGAGTCAAAACAAACTCAAACAGTATCACCTTCTCTTCTCCCTCCACTCCTCTTTGCTCCTCCTGCCCTGTCTTTGAAACTAGACCATATGTGGGGTCATTCTTCAGCTGGAGACAGTTGTGTCAATCAGGTGGCACAGCAGTAATAACCAGGTCTAGAACTAATGTATATGGAATATAAAGTGCACAGAGCCCATGGTTTTTGGTGGCATTGTAGCGACACAATGTCAAATAAAGAGGTTTACATTTTAGCGATATGGATACGTATGTCTAACATTATTTGTAGCAGATATATCTGCAGTAACACAATCAAATTATACAGAGGAATGTTTTCCCCAGTAATGTTGATACAGTACTAATGTTCCTGCCACTATCGCACTGCGTTCAATGTTACATACATACATATACGTGACACACATAACCTTATAAGGTAACCGTGAGCTGTATGTGAAACAGATATTTCATGTTACACTTTACTAGTTGAACAAACTCCCCACTTTTCTAGTTGTGTTGATGGTGTAAATTTTAACAGCTTTTATTAAACTGCTACATAAACTGCAGTGTTATGTCTGACATAAACTGGGCCAAAACAATGAAAAATTAGCAAATTGAGCAAAATTCATTTGCTAATTCAGGAAAACATGCTGGTTGGGCAACAAAACACTAATGTTTTAGTTGGTCAGTGACTGCAAATTACAACCAGAATAATTCAATACAAAGGTACAAAATTGAAATGCCATATACCATATACACATTAGCCAGTTACGGTACTTAAGCATCTAGCAGGAAGAAAGCCACATCTGTGTCTTTGGATGGTTTTAGTGCTCTCCATCTCTGACATGCCAAACCGATGTTAACCCTGGTTTTGCCTTGTTCCTTGTCATACTCTTTCTGTGCTACAGAATGTGGCCTCTTGGGTCTAACAGGTCAGCTCCCATCCTGTGTTGTACCTGCACAGGGAGCCTCCATGGTTCATCTTTGAAATGAACCATACTGCTCAGGGAGGGGTAGAAATAAGCATGAGGCCTGGAGATAGAGTAGGGTGGGGTAGGGAGTTTAGTACTGTAGGGAGAAAACACTTCTAGACAATCTTTTACTTAATTTATCCAAATCTGTGCTAAATCTTAGTTAATGCAGCTTAAAAAACAGTTAATGCTATTTAATGCAATTAGTGGGGCTGCAGGGTCAGTTGGCCTAGTGTACAGTAAAGCTGGGACTGTGTGCAACAACAAGGCAAATATTGGACTTGTGGTCCACTTTGCCATTTTCGTCTACAAATCAGTGATGAGAAAAGGAAGAAGAAAATGAAATCTGTTGCCTGTTTGACTGTGCCAAGTGCCTGCGGAACATTAATAGTTTTCTATACTTTGTTGACTGTCCACACTATGAATTTCCTCGGGCACTCAACTCCAGAACAGTTAAATGGACTTGCTGTGAGTTATAGTCATGTGCTCCAAGAGAATTCTCAATAAAGATTACAGGCAGTTTCTTATTGAATGTAATTTACTTCTCATTAAGCATTTGGGCCCGTAAGGCTCTATCCAGTCCTCTTCTTTGTTGCTTTCCTATATCTCTTTTTTGTCTTTTCTTCAGTACCTACAATTGAAGAAGATGCAGGAAACTACCGAAAACCAGTCCTAAAACATTTTCTCACCTAATGTTTGGTGTTTAAAAGGCTTTGATCTGAATATAATTTTGTTTGGGCTTAGGTGAAATGACCCTTTAAACAGTGGGGCAGTTGTCCAATAGATACTGTAGCTCCTTAGCAATTACCTTTGAAAATTCATTTTAAATGCTTTGCTATTTTGCAAACCTATGCTTTGCAACCATAATAAACATAAACCTTAGTATCACCTACACTGCAATTCTATCCTGAACTGTGATAACATTAGAGTCTGACCAAAACAATATATTACTTTGTAATTTGATTTCTTGTCATGAGTTAGATGAACATTGACACCACTCTATCTGTGAGCTATATCCAGTATAAAGCTACAGCCAGCAACTGGTTAGTTCAGTTAGTAGCATAAAGACCGGAAACCAGATGGGACATCCAGCCTGGCACCATCCAAAGAGGCAACATCCTTGTACCGTCACAAACGAGATATGTGTTAATTATGTGAGGTTTATTGGTGTTGGAAGAGAGATTTTCACAGGTACACTTGGCCAAAACATTCTGTGCAAGGTTGCTACAAATAATTCCTGCAAAGTCAGCATGCTGGCTTTTGGCGTGGATAAAAATACACTGCCAAAATGGCCCAACGGCTAATTTGTTTGAATAACTTGAATTTTGCTTTGCACCTATACATTTTTTTCTTCTTAAACCCCCTTTTAGGACTAGTAAGTTGCTACTTACTTGACTTGATTCCACCTCTTTTACATTAGGCCAAGTAACAGAAAACACCCCTTTGTATAATGCCGTACAGTTCAACAGCAGTAAAAACTTCATCTTCTGAAATGATCATGCAGTTAAAACGCACCTCTCTGAAACAGTTTGAACAAAAGCTAAATATGATAACTATCATGAAGGGAGGATTAATTGTAAGACTGCTGTATTATAGCCTGCATTAGTTTTAGTAAGGGATACCTAATGGCCTGAACAACAGAGTTTCCTGCATCATTCTAAAGTGGGCTTTCTGTTTGGGTCTTTGATGCAAAGCTGCTGCAGTTACATTAAGCTGGGTCATTGTTTAAACAGCGAAACAACATCTGCTTATGAAACCTGCGTATGACACTTACAAAGAAGTGTGAAATGTGTAGGCAGTGTGAGGTGGAGTCGGTGCTTTGTGTTCTGCAGAGCTCTGACTCTAACCCATCCATCACTGTAAGGGACTGTTGTGCGCATTGACATTTCATATGCTGTGAAGGGAGCAAAGTGGGCTGCTGTTGCCTGTGATTCATTTGTTGTTGTTTTTCATTGGGATCCGAGGAGGAGATCAGAGGAGTGGAGGAGCCGGTGCTTTGTTTGAATGTCAGCAGCTGTGATAGAGAAAGACTCCTGTGCCCACTGAGCTATGTACAGTATGCACCCATGATTATGATGGATTGTCCACTGTGAGTGTACATTTAGGAATGTTAAGAGCATCTTTTATTTTAAGTGTGTGTTCTGGAAGTTGGGCTGTCACAAAAATGCTAAAATTCTGATGTATTTCAGTCTTATCCATATGGATGTTTTTCTTTCAATGATCAACTTCCAAATACTTCCAAAGATCCTCCTGTTTGTTGGTTTTGGTGTGTGAATTATTCTGCTAGAGGGATTTGGACCTCTGTGGTGTTAGGTAAAGCCTGTTGTCTCGTTGAATTTTCACCATAAAAATGCCAAAAGCATATTCAGATGACAATGAGTATCTCTAAACAATATTTAAGGTAGTTTTCTTCCTGAATAAAAGTCAGAACCTGTCATGGCAGATCCTGGCACTGCTAATATACTTTCCTGTTACATACCGTAGACTTGAACAACTAGAACAGAACTTTGCATAGATGTTAATGCACATGTTGGCATCAATAAACATACATTGAAATACAGGGCATTCACTGGGTTGTTGGTGCGTGTAAACATGCAACTGGCTCAGTTCCTGGCATAAGCATTCAGCACACTTCAGTAGCTAAACTGTCATCAGGGTCCTCCAGGTTGTTGAAGCTCCTGGCTTAGCCACACAGTAACGTGCATCAGATGTTGCTTGATCCTTTTCAGCCGTTCCCCGGTGATCAACCTGCTTGCTGTCTTGTTGCAGCAAATTAGTTATAGGCAGCTATTACTGTGTGAAATTTGCAGTACCAATACAGTAATAAGTTACAGTAGTGATACCAAAACTCAGATATCCTGCCTGTCAACTACATGCTTTGACTACCCTTTCTGTTTATTTTTTATAGTGCATATTGTGCCTTTAGAGAGAGTTTGACAGTATCTACATGAGTGTGTTCTGTACTCTTAGGGTAATGATAAGAAACCAGTGACTCCTCTTAGCTTGGCTTAGAAACACTTAACATATTTTGGACAAAATTTGTGAGAAAGCAGTGGTTGCTACTGATTGCTCCTGTCAACACTAAGCCACTCAAAGATCTCTGACTAGGGTAATAGCCAGCTTGCAGACTTGGTCTCAGCAACAGCCTGGACACATGAATCATGGAAGTAAAGGTGCCAGCCCTGCTGGTGTGCAGTTATTGTGTGTACTGACAGAACCAATAGTGTTTCACTCTTTTATGACAGCTTCACAGCTATTAGAAAACTCCCAGTTACTACAGCGGAAGGTCTGATGAGGGCATACTTCCTAATTCATTGTTTAAATTTATAACACAGTTCAGGTTGACGGTGAGCCTTGTTTTTCTGTGCCTCAAATTTAACTTAATGAAGTTTAGAGTCATTGTCATATAAGAATTTGTTTTGAAATGTTGGCTGCTAAGGGCAGCACAGTGGTCACCTCACCATCAAAGGGTTCTGTGTTCAAACCTAACAGCTAACTGGGGACTTTCTCTGTGGAGTTTGCATGTCTTCACTATGGCTGCGCTGGTTCCCTCTGGGTACTCTGGCTTCCTCTTAGAGTCCAAAGACATGCAGTTTAAGTTAACTGGTGGCACTTAAAATTGCCGGTAGATGTGAGTGTGAATGTCTCTGTGTCAGCCTGGTGATAGATTGGTGACCTGTGTTCTCAGTCAATGTCAGATGCCCCCCCCAGGACTCTCTAGAGGATAAGTGGTATAGCTAATGGATGGATGGATGGATGTTAGCTACTGTGACATAGTAAATTGCATTATCAGTTTTAGTGTTTAAAAGAAAACTGTTTTGGGGATTTGGAGGTGGAAACCCTAAACAAAACTAGAATTGACTCATTTTTCAGAGGACTGAATGTAACCGGGTGATGTAACTTTACATTCATGTGCAGCAATTTCAGTAAAAAAGTATTATATTCTAGCTAAGGTAATCGAAAGGTTTTGGTTAGTTAAAAAATAAACAGTGTGCCTGAAGTGACGTTAACTTTTCTGTTTTAAACCAGACCACAGTCTTTGCTTAATCAAGTGCTGTGAATGCATAAACCTAAAAAGTGTCCCTTAATTGTATAATTCTTTTAAAAACATTCTTGTATCTCATGCATGTCCTAGTAAAGCTTGACCCAACTGAGCACAGGTCTAATCAGCCAGAGCAATATGTATGTGCGGGTGTAAATGAAGAAATAGAGGCAGGGAGGCACAATATGAATTGTACTAGTTGGCATAGTACAAACAAAATTGTTGGTTTTGTGTACAGCACAATTAAATTTTTTCTGATTAGTTATGAAAAATGTTTTTGTCTGGAAGGAACCATTGTGATCAGAGAAAACAATTCAGTATTATTTGAGCCTCATTGTGAAGGAACTCTATTAGAGGGTAATTATGGCTGTAGTGTTTTAATTCTCATACTCATAATACTGAGCCCAAAGATTGGTGTTATATGACTCTGTTGCACTGTTGGTATAATACAAATTCTTGTTATAAGACTTATTTAAACCTGCTGCTCATGTTGATCTTGCAAATTTAACTACTGAACACTGTGGTACCTTATTATTCATTAGTGAAATAGCTAAAAAAAAACAAAAAACATGGTGGTTTTTAGACTACTTTCACTTACAAATGTCCTTGTTTGCATAAATGGGGAAACCTGGCTGGTACATATTACCATGGAAGATGACATTATCTACAGCATTACAAAACTTTAGTTCTTGGGCTGTGGTGGATACATGGCTGGATGTTCTTACAAATACTCATGTAGGTCAGCTGTCTTCATAATAATTGATAAGTGAGCTGTTGTTTGTGTGATTAGCACTGCGGGTAAATGTTGCTGAGATGTACAGTATATAAAATATTATTTCAATCTTTGAAATGAATCGGTGCCATTTTGCTGGCTGCCTCTGTCTCCTGCCTCTACTGTTAGTGTAGCCATTTTGCTGCACCTTGTGGAGCCGAAGTACATAAACACCATTATCAGAGGAGCAGTTGGAGGCAGCGTGCTGCTGTCAAACAAACAATGACCCTGTGGAATTACCTGCCATGACTCATACATGTCGGGGAGCCACCATCATCCTCCTTCAGCTACAGTCTGGGAGCCCTCAGGTTTTTGTTGTGTTCATTTGGCTTGTGAGTGATTGAGGAGGATCTGACTATTAATTAAGAACGTTGATTACTGAAATTTGTAATCATTCTTCCTATAATTTGTGCAGTGTGCAGCGGTGCGCGGAGGGAGGTCCATGAACAGTAACACTATGCTTTTGTTTTTGAAATCACACGTGTGCATTTTCCTGGCCTGATTTTGAATCCGTTGATTGAATAGTACTCATTATTAATTAGTGGTGTCCCGTTGGGGTTTTATAGAACCCATTAAAATAAAATTGCTGTGGGTGTTTGGTTGAAAAGTATACAGTTTGCATCACTATTCAGCCTGCTCTGAAATACTGGATACTCCTTATGTTTAACCTTTACATTGTTTTTCTTCTGCTTTCATCTTTTAACTGCAAAAAAATTCACAGAGGCAGACTTTCACTCTCATCACTATACTAAACAATTCCAGATCATCTGGAAGCTACTTTTAATCAGAAGCTCCAGCTGCCAGGTTGCATGAGGCTATTATCTACAGTATTCATCCAGCCATGCTCAATGGCTTGTTTTATACTGCTGTCATTGAAGGTTGTACCCAACCTGATTTGTACTGTCATTACACTGGTTCTGTTGACTCTTGAAGTATTCTCAAGGCTTTCAGGGTGCTTTATGAAATTGTCCTCTGGTGGACATGACACTGAAACAATAACTAGAGTGAGGATTACTCTGAGATATCCATCTTTGTGTGAAAGCTGAAAGATGTATTCTTTAAAGAGTCATATTCTGTAGACTTTGAATCAGATCTTAGGGTCACAAAGAAATAGTTTCATTTGTTTCAGCTGAAGTGATATATTAGTTTAATAGCTCTTGAGCTTCTTGGTAAGAATTTGCAGTGAACAACATTTCTTGCAGTATTTGTGTTTGAAATACCCCTAAGGTAATTGATTTGCCCATCTTCAGTATTTAGGATCTTTCTTTCAGCAGAAACCTTCCAGGCCAAAACCATGGAAGTGAAGTTACTGCTCTCAGATAGCAGATCAGTCATTTTGTCAATTATCTTTTATTGACATTTTAAGAAGGCATCGCTGCACTTTTGAAGAGCTAAGCTAAAATTAAAAGTGAAAACTGAATCTTTTTTCACAGCCTATAAAAAAGCATGAAATCCACTCAGATTTCAGAACAGATGTCTAGACCTAAAGCTGTGCTTCACCATCTAATTTGTGTTTGAGCTAATCATGTCAACTGAATGGAGATGAGATGGAAATCAAGACTGTGACAAGATGAGACATCTTGCATATACAAAGAGAACCGCGCCAAGATTGTATGTTTGTTCCAGTGGAAGTCACTCGCCATGTAACCATTAAAGTTTTGGTAACCCTTTAATTTGCTGGCAGTTAACTAGGTAGTAACATGAAGAAACACCCAAGAAAAATGACATAATGAGCAGCTGTTGTTTATGAATCAGCAGAAATTACAGGAAAGTACCACGTAAAATTAAATAAGAATAAAAAAGTTTGGCCAGTAATTTATTGTTATATTAATAGGTGTGTGGCCCCGGGCAGCATGTCCTCGCTGTTGTCGCTCAATATAAATGTAAAGCTGGCACCTCTGGCATATAGCCAAGTATTGCAGATGGTTACCTTGGTGTTACATGCCATCTTATACTTGATAATATATAAATAAATTGTATATTTAAACGTATGAGTGCACACTACACTTTATAGGCAGTAGAAAGGTAACTATGATGATATTTCATAGTACTTACTCTGTCATTATGTAATAATTTGAAAATATGTACAAATTTCATAGAACTAAGTCACTGGTTAGTATTTACAGTGAAACTACATATTCATTTCATTATGTTACAACTACCCATATGATTTACACAATGGTGAGTAAGAGAGAACCAATGAAATTTCTTGCATTTGCTACCATTTCTTGTTGGTAAACGGTGAATAGGGTAGCTATCACAACCCTTGTTCAAAGGTAAATCCCTGGAAGTTGCTGATGTTGGTTACAGAAAGTACTATATCATCGGAACAACAGCTTTACATTTATATTAATTCACAACAGCGAGGACATGCTACCTGTGACCACATACCTCTTATCATAACAATAAATTACAGCAGAATTACTGGCCAAGCCTCTATTTATTCTACCTTAATTTTAAGCAGTATGTCCCAGCCATTCATAAACAGCAACTACACATTACATCCGTTTTCCTGGCTATTTCCTAGCAATTTCTTCATATTACTGTGTAGTTTTTGGCCTGTAAATTAAAGGGTTACCAAAGTTTTCTCACTTTCTGGAATGTTAGGCTCATTGTACATTTACATTCATGTGTCCTTCCCTGAATCTTTTTCCTTATTTCATGGTCTTTTCGTTGTGATGACATCACACATACAACTTTTACAACATTAAATCTTCTTGGTTTTAAAAAAAGCACACATGCACAGGACAATACAAAGAAATTGACCATTTTGTAAAGCATCCTGTCAGCAACTTAGAATGATGATCTAAAGGCTTTTCCCCCTTCTAGTGCAGTGGTTGGCCACTGGGACAATTTGGCAGCAAAGACAGCTCATTGTGTTGTATCCACCTTTCATTCAAACAAACAGGCTCCAAAAAGTAGTTCTGTGTTAAGTATTCTCTTCTTCTCATCATTTCTACACACAATAGAAAAAGCGAAATTAGTTGTTTATGGCTCCCCTTATTATGGTGAGATTTCTAGGACCACACCATCTCCCATTCATTTTCTGTGTAGTGTTAGCATGATGGGATAAAGCTTTCATGCCTGTGACCCTTTGATCATTCAGAGTAAATAGAAGCAACTTGCAGCCTATTATTGCAGTAGTCAGTCTTGGGTCTGTATTGCCATGATAATGATCCAGCCCCAAGTGACCAATTTTCAGAGGCATCAGCAGAACTCGGCAGTCTGGCGGTACTGTTATCAGTTATTAGAACGGCCTGTATTGTAATCAAATAATACACTGTTAAATGGACAGTGTTCATCCCACTGCGGAGATGTCTTTTTGAATTTGAAGGTAGGGGCACTTTGTTTTTTGAGGGTTCACAAAAACTGATAATCATTAACATGTCTAATGCTATGATTATTAACAATTAACAAAATCTAATTAAAATAGGCTGTGTAAGGATTTGAGGTCAGATTAGTGAATTTCAACACCCGGCTATTGGAGCACACTTGCTGAAAGCACATTCAGTTCAAGAGGTTCACATCTCATTAAAACCCTCATATACACTTTTCCATGTGAGGGCAAATGAATTGTAAAACAAATTATTTAAGAAACTAGAAACAAGGTTACATTTCTGTGGTGAACTTTTTATTTGGTATTAGAGGCAGCAATAGCTTGATAGCGCATGTTGCTGTGTGTCCCCTCCTGAAGCATTCTGGGGTTCTGACAGGTTTTTGTGACAGATGTATCAAATCTGAACTGTGAGGTCTCATCTGAGCATAGAATAAGCTTTAATGCAAAGCTGTTACTGCAGGATATTGTTTTGTTTTGTTGACACTTGCATATTAGTCTTAATGTTCTCCTGTAGTGGTGGTTACTACTTGTTCTAACCCTCCTGTTTACATGTACAGAACACAACCTTGAACACTGGAGAATATGACTGAATGACTCATGAAGGCTCCCAGTAGTGAGATCTGGGGAGGCTCAGAAAGGTTAAACTTTTTATGCAGATGCCAGCTGATGTGCAGGAATGACAGCCAGTCCTTGTTTTAATTTCCCTCATGAATAAACCTTTAAACAAATTAGAGGAAAAGTCAGACACTGTCCTAACAATACAACTTTAACCAGACACCAAGACTTAAATAAAAACAATGAATGAAAAAGCACTGCTTGGGAAATGTACTACTTTGTCTCACACCAGTAACCACCCAATCAAACATGAGTATGTAAATTACTCAATTCAAATATGGCACTCATAAAAACCAAGATAGGGCCTGCCACTTTTAATCCAAGCATGAACATAGCATAACTGTAAAACCCATCAGCTTTTTTAATTTAATTTTTTTTAAGTTTACCCCAGTTATTTGTGTTAAATATGGTGAAGCAAAGGAAGCTCACTTTCATGAGCAATCGTTTTTTATGTGCTTTATATTAAAGCTCCTATGTTTAGGCAGAGATTCAGAGTTTGACTTCTAGTGGTAATATTAAAATGCAGATCTAACCAGTGAACACAGCGGAGATGGTCTGAAAGCAACACACGGACTGCATTAGTTTTCCCTGGATTATATTATTTTCTATAAACAACGATGTACAGGTATGCCATCAGAATATTACTCTATATGCATTCATGAACAAAGATATTGGGACCCTTGCATTTTATGGCAGATATTGCCCCACTTCTCCCAGAAAATTGTTGCAATCACAAATTCTTTGGTATTGTCATGCTTATTTCTTTTGTTTACATTGGGACAACACAAAAAAGCAGAGGGGAAAAAAACCAAATCAGATACAAAACTCAAAAAAATAGATGACAGAATTATTGACACCCTCAACTTAATATTTGGTAGCACACCCTTTAGACAAAATAAGTGAAATCAATCATTTCCTGTAACCATCAGTGAGTTTCTTACACCTCTCTAATGGACCACTCTTCTTTTGCCAACTGCTCCAGGTTTCCCAGATTTGAAGGGTTCCTTCTTCCAGCTGCTGTTTTGTGATTTCTCCACAGGTGATCTAAGGGACTTAAATCTAAGAGTCATTTCTGGCCACTTCAGAACTCTCCAGCTTATTGTCTGAAACAATTTCTGGTGCTTTTTGAAGTCTGCTTTGGGTCATTGTCCTGCTGTAAGACCCATGACCTCTGGTGGAGCCTTGACGTTCTGACACTGGGCCCTACATTGTGCCCCAGAATTCATTGGTAGTCTTCAGATTTCATAATGCCACACACACAGTCAAGACAGTCGGTGCCTGAAGCAGCAAAGCAACCCCAACACATCAGTGACTGTGTTCTTTTCTTTGAAGGCCTCATTTTGTTTTGTGAAAAGAGTAGAATGATGTGCTCGACCAAAAAACTCTATTTTAGTCTCATCTGTCCACAGGACATTCTCTCAGAAGGACTGTCACTTCCTCAGGTAGGTTTTGGCAAACTCCAATCTGGCTTTTATGTTTCTGTGTCAGCAGTGGGTCCCCTTGGGTCTCCTACCATAGCGGCCATTGTCATTCAGATGGTGACAGATAGTGTGAGCTGACGCTGTTTCACCCTGTGCCTGCAGATCAGCTTGGATTTGTTTGGAAGTTGATCGAGGTTCTTTATCCACCATTGGAACAATCCTTCACTGTAATCTATCATCTATTTTTCTCTTTCATCCACGTCCAGGGTGATTAGCTACAGCACCATGGGCTGTAAACATCTTCACAATATTGCACACAGTGGACACAGGAACAGCCAGATCTTTGGAGATGGACTTGTAGCCTTGAGATTGTCCAGGTTTTTGCACTATTGTAGTTCTCAAATCCTCAGACAATTCTTTGCTCTTCTTTCTTTTCTCTATGCTCAGTGTGGTTCATACAACACAAAGGTTGAGTCAACTTTTCTCCATTTTAACTGGTTGCAAGTGTGATTTCTATATTTTCAGCACCTGTTGGTTGCTACAGGTGAGTTTCATTACAAATTAAAGGAGCATCATGTACTTGAAATACAACTATTTCAAATGATTTTGAAAAGGTGTCAATAATTCTGTCCAGTCCATTTTTGGAGTTTTGTATGGAATGGATCAGATTTAACTTGTTTTTCTCTCCTTTTTGTGTTATTCTAATGCAAACAAAAGAAATAAACATGAGAATACCAACAAATTTGTGATTGCAGAAATTTTCTTGGAGAATTGGTGCATTACCTGACAGAAATGCAGGGGTGCCGTGACTATACAATACTGTAATGCATTATGGGCTTTAAAATATAGTACAGTTTCTACTATAACAAATAATAATAAAAAGATGTTGTAGTATGTCCCCCTGCAACAAGATTTAAAAAGTTATACTTTATTACGTTCTGCCACATCCACATTAAATATACATGGAAAACAGAAATGAAGTAAAGAAATAACAAAGCACTCTACAGGACTGTTTAGTGTTGGTACCAAAATTTTTCTAACTGTAGCCAAAGGGTGTAGAAATGTTCACTTAGTGTTGAGGTTGACTAGCTTAGAGGGAAATGTGTTCCTTTGTGTATTTGGCAGCAGGTGGAGGTGAATGTGTGCTGTGATAGACGAGCGGAGCGGATGCTGTTCTTCTTTTTGCTCTAAAAATGAAGCAGCTAACCAGGCCAGTGTGTGCTCCCAGAGCTGCAGCCCTGAATGGGAAGCACCGGCAGCCACTCACTGCGAGGTGCAGACCTGACAAGCCTGCATTGACAGATAAGGGAGAGCAGCTGTGGTCAACAACAGAGCTGCACAATACAAATGCTAATATCCAACTGTAGGGTTGTACCAAGATGTTTACTAGTGAGATTTGATTGAATTCCTCCTCAAGATCCGACCTGGTCAAATCAGATCCCCACTGCTTATCTGTAAGAGCCTGGCTGATGGCTAAAATAGAAAATGGTAATCACTGTGTCCTTTTGCAGCACAGGGATTTCAAGTGTAAAGATGTCCTTCTGAGTCCCTTTGAAGGAAGTGGCTGGTCCTATGGGCCATTACTGGCTGTCCTCTCTGTGTTCTGAATACGTGTTTTGTGTCTGTTAATGAGAAATGTCATTCTTTATACTCTGTCCCTGCCCTCTCTCTTACTTGTGAGAAGTACTGAAGGTCACTAAAGGTTATCTTAATCGCTGAAGTGCTGGTTTCTGCAATTGTCTTAAAAATTTAAATAATGAGCCAGTACTAAATGAACTGAATGGAGTTCATCCTGTTGTGGAGATCAGTGGTTTGTGAGAGGAAGAAACTGAAATGCACACTTAGCCATGAAGGCAGAGGAGCATGGCTGCAAAGTTAAAGTCTGCCCTGTGGAGGTTTGGTTGTAGGGGATTTGTGGCCAAGTCAGCTGTCTCTCTGTTAGGTGAGTTAGGTATAAAAGGGCGGAGCCTCAGCAGGTAATTGGGAATCTAGCTGATAGTGCAACAAGGTCCAGTGTTTAGATCTGGAGCAGAAGAAAGGTGTGTGAATGGGGTAAAAATATGTATTTATAAATGGCAACATATATGAGGATTGTGTCTGTTAAGCTGAAGTAAACTAGCAAAAGACAACAGGCTTAGTAGAAGTGTTTGATACATGCAGCAGGCTTGAGGCCTGCTTCCTGGTGTTAGCATGAGCAAGCTAACATGAGGGCATAGTAGAGGTTTGACTGATTGGTTGGAATGAATACTAACACAGGGTGGTTTATGATTCAGTATAAAAGGAAGTAGAAGTCTGGTTAGTTATCTGGTGAGCTATTTGAAATGTTTGGTGGCTAGAGCAGTAGTTGAAATGTTTGCTAGTGCTAGTGACTGTTTGGTAATGGCTAGTCTGAGCAGATGAAGAGTTGGGTGCATGGGTGTGGGCAAAGAGGGGGGTGGTTCTGGGATGCTGGAACACACTGTTGAGCCTTATTGGTGTCGTGGGCCCAACTCAATGAAACACCAGTTAATGAGAGGGTGCCCACCTGATGACCCTATAGACTTGCCTTCACTCCTGCATCCACACACAGCTTGTATTGGTGTGGTTGATAATATGGCTACAGACTCACTGGAATTGTTAATGATTAGTAATAGCTAATAATTGTAAGACAATCTTGATAGATCAGTGTCAGTGGATGGACAAGTGAGTGGGACCGAATTGTAGAGGTGACTGCCATTACTAGCCACTCAGGCCAGCCACTGCTTAACCTGAGCAAGCCACATATCTGCTCTTTGCTTGGGTGAGGATAGGGTTCAGGGATGCTTTGTGTTAAGGGCAGGTTAGATCTGGAAAATGGTGTTGCTTATTGTGGCACTCTGATGAATTATGATGGCATGGCCTAACACCCCTGTCTTTGGGGCCAAATAATGGGTAAACATCATTTAACTCATATACTGAGCTTCCATATGGCACATTTGATTGTGTATTATTGACTGACTCGGTGTTTGAATTATGGATGAAGCAGGAGGTTTTTTTTCCTGACAACTGTATCACCTCAAATTGGAGGACAGATGTAAGCATGGAACAAGCTTTAATGCTGTGCTGCTATCAGCTATATATATATCATTATTTCTGGCGTGAGGAAAGAGATCACTGGTCCATGCACTATAACTAACGTCTGAAGTTAGCTGTACAAATGCAAGGAGCAGAGTTTGGGGTGTGCATACTGTATGAGTGAGAGGTAATCTTATTGAAATATCCCGGTGGACATGCAGTATCGACTGCTGTCATATTAATATATTAACAGTTAGCACTCCACAAGATCTCTGAAGGTGTCCTCTGCTACTGTATCAGACATCAAGACATTAGCAGCAGATTCTTTAAGTCCTGTACGCTGTGAGGTGGGGCCTTCAGTACTTGGTTTTCCAGCACTTTGCACACATGCTTAATCACATTGAATTTGGAGGCCAATGCAACATTTGGAACTTTATCCATGTTCCTCAAACCATTACTGAACATTTGTTGCAGTGTGGCAGGGCGAGTTATTCTACCAAAAGAGGCCACTGCCATCAGGGAATACTGTCATCATGTGGGGTGTACTTGATCTGGAGCAATGTATAGGTAACATTATGTAACAGAAAATGTGATTCATTAGACCAGGTCACCTTCTTCCATTGCTCTGTGGTCCAGTTCTGATACTCACTTGCAAATTGTAGGTGCATTTGGTGATGGACAGGGGTTCTGACATCTGTCTATCATAGCCATCATTAAGTTTTTATACAACTTGTGCCAGGCTATCCTTCAGTCCCCATGTGCCTCACTGAGCCTTGGGCGCCAATGACCCTATTACTGGTTCACTGGTTGTCCTTAATTGGACCACTTTTGGTAGGCAATGACCACTGCATACCAGGAACACCCCATAAGACCTGCTGTTTGGGAGATGCTCTGACCCAGTTGTCTAGTCATCACAGTTTGGCCCTTGTCAAAGCTGTTCAGATCCTTCAGCTTCAAGAGCAGAATGTTCACTTACTGCCTAATATATCTGAATCCTAGACAGGTGCCACAGTAATGAGGTAATCAATATTCTTCACTTCACCTGCCAGTAGTTTTAATGTTGTGGCTGATTGGTGAAGGTGGACAATGACCTGCTTTCATATAATGTTCACCATATTTCCACCTTTATATTGGCTTTTTATCAAACAACAACAAAAATAATCTCAACAGTGAAGGACTGTAATCAGTCATCTGCACCTGCTGCAAATTTTATAAACCATTATTAAATGTTATTAAAGAATCTCAAATCATATGTAGAGTACAGATGTGATATCATCAAATAACAACTATCAGATCAAGTATTTTGTAATGTGTTTTTCTTGTTTTACCTAACATACTGTATGTATACAGTACCAAGTTATATACTACTACAGATGAGGTGGCATGCATTATCACAGTTTGTGGGCATTAAAATGCCAACTCACTTAATCACTTTGAGTTCTTATTAGAGTAATGGTAATGACTTGTATTGATTTCTGCCTCGCGGCACTGTCTCTGACCAATGCCCCAGGCTGTAAAATGTCAGTAGTCTGCCAGCTTGACTTTTGCATCTGTAATAAACTCATTCTCTCATCACTTGCAAAAAGATTTAAATTTGTATCGACAAAGGATAATATGGATGAAAGTATGTGCTGTCTTTTTCAACGCATTTTGATGAAACAACACTGGTCAGTTTGTCAATACAAATTTGGGTGCCTATTTACAACTATAATGAAAGAGGTTCTTGTTTCATTTAGTATGTCTCCATTTTTGGCGCGAAGCAATCTTTTCTGTGGTGTCTCTGCACAAAACGTGTCAGTCAAACCGTGTGGCCTGGACTGCAGCAGATTTCCCTCCTCTGTTGATGAAGTTAGTTTCTGTACTATGGTTGGTGCTTGATCAAAGAAGAATAAGAAAGAATATATGGAAACAATACATTACAATACTGTATGTTTACATTAACAATGGATAAAGTGATTGTGTAAATTCAGGTTATCACCATGTAATAGACATATATTTTGCACATAAGATTGTGTGTTGCAGCTTGTTGTTTTTTTTCTTATTATTACTTCACAAGGTTTGTATTATGGCAGTGCCAGTGGGCACGCTTGGGGGTAATGGGTTTTAAACCTAACATCTCCCTATATGGATAATTATCCCCTCTGCTTGTTATGCATCAAGCCTCAGTCACTTGGCCAGCAGAAATGAAACAGAGAGCAAACATTTAGCCTCAAAGTGTAAACATGCAATCTCCTGAATGTGGGAGTGTCACGGTTAATCTCAAGCAGCGGTTTCACTGAGCTGGAACAATAGACAGGATAAACACTGCTCTCCGACATCCTCCTCCAGCCCTTTCTGCAAGCTTTGTTCAACAACAGTACAATTAGTTCATTCTGGCTATAGATAAAAAAAAAATCCTAATATTCAGTTGTTTTTTTTTATTAAGATTGTGCACCAAAACACAACAAGTGACATCAGACCTTGACTAAAAATTTCTGTTTAGCCAGTATATGTTCAGTACAGATTTTGCCCTGTGAATTCTATTTAATGACCAGTGTAAGCTAAAGCGTTATGGAAAATAGTGTTGGACGTCAAATAGCTGAGACACAAAAGTCTATTCAGTTCCCAGCTATACCAGAGCTCCTTCTGCACATCGTCCTACCTGCCAGCCTCTGTGAATCAGGACTCTCCCAAATCACTAATCCCAGTGAAACCTTTGGCAATAAAGAAGTTTTTTTTTTTTGTTTTTTTTTTATTGCCCTATACCACAAAATCACCGCAATACATCAGCAGCAGTTGAAAGGACTTTGATCAATCCCTGTGAATCAAAGTTTGCTTCCTCTAAGGCAAAGCTTTCTTGTTTTCCTTTCTGAAATAAATGCTGTGACTCTGTTTGAAAGACGGTGCTATGCACCAAACACAAGACTGTTCTCAGGCCTTGCAAGAACACATGAACATTGTTATTACAAAAGAGATGAACATGTAAACTATAAGTCATGATGCTGTTGTCCATGTCTGTTTCTCTTGTCTCACAGTCCTGTGAGAAATTACAAACTGAAGTAGTAAGTTATTCAATTCAGGCTGAATAAAAGTGATTCTATGCCAAAATCTAAAATCATAGTGTAGCACTGAATCACACAGTGAATCCTTGAATGCATCCATTCTAGTCAGAATAAATTGATATCTATTAGTCCAAGAATGTCCAAGGGTATTTATTAAAGGATGAGAAATGCAATATAATATCAGAATTTCTCTTTTGCTGTGGTTGATTATTTTCACCCTGAAAATTAAACCTGTCTGCACTGTGGCAGACACACACAGAGGACACCTCAGTCATATGTGTGGAGAGAAAATCTTATCAAAGCGTGGTAAGTTGTGTGGAATGCGGCTTACTATGGGGACATTCAACTTAATTTTGATGCACCTCAATATAACAAACATTATTCAGCTATATGCAGAAATGCATAATGTAGGGTACATTTACTTTTGAGGTTTATGTACTACTACCTGAATTAAATTGTCAGACCCCTAATTTATACAAATGACAGTGTTCTAGAAAATCATTTTATAAACTGCATTCACAAATTATTTGGCCACTATGTAGATCAAAACCCCAACAACAGCACCTTTTAATGTGTTAGCAAAGACATACTGTATAGAGAAACACATCTCAAGTAGCAATGTTATTATTAATTTGGAGCTATAGTCATATTCACCTGATGGCTGATTTTGGTCCTTGACAACCAAGAAAAATATCTGGGCCTAGTTTAGTTGTGATGTTAGTATAATTAATCATGAGAGGGGCATGGAATATCTGGATGGCATTTCACGACTATAAGTGTCTGGATAGAGGATCCTTCCACGAGATACTGATTTATTTTAGAGGCTAAGTGAGAACTTTGACCTGCTGGTGGCACTAGAGGAAAGGTCAGGGTATCCCCTAAGTCAGTAGTCATCAATTACATTTGACAAAATGTTTCTAGCAGACTCTGTATGGGCCAAACATTCATTTAGAAATCCATTTAGGCCTAATTACCACAATGGTAGTTTCATTGCCTCACAAGTATAGGCCTACTTACATGCTAAGATGTTAAATGAGAGCACATGACTCAGCTACATATTAATAGTAAGCTGGGGAAGTCAGTAAATCATTTATAATACAGTTATTTCTCTTTCAGTTGTTTTAGGGCTTTTAAAAGAAAAAAATTCTAGATCGCATTTTTTTTCTCTTCATATTTCCTAACTTCATTAATATCCTGTGGCACGATGGAACACTTTGGCGGGCTGCTGGCCGATGACCCATGCCACTATATGATTCATGTTCTGATGAACATGAATATCCATCCAGCAGTTGAGATATTCCAGTCAGGACCAAAAAGCTGGACCACTGAGCACTTAATTATAATCATCTACATAGCCTGCCACTGAGATATGATAAGCTCCTACTCTGTGTTGGATTCTTGACCAACTCTAATGCTGAAATGTAACTGCAATGAGTTTTATCACATAAAGACAGAAAACTATGATTTCTACATTTATTTTACACCATAATGATAAAGGAATTGTTGATACTCAGTGGCCTCTGCATTCTAGCAAACAACCCAAATCTCATTTAGCTACCTACCATAATTGCTAACAAAACAAGATGGGACTATGCCATCACTAATAGCAGTGATTGTATCTGTATCCTTTTTTTTAAACCTCTTTTTATTGTCCCCAGTAGGAGTAGTCTGATAAGATGAAGTCCATCTTCTCAAAAATGTTGACACAAATGTTATTTCCTTAAGGTCATCTCTTACCTTTAGAGACAAGTGGTCTTGTGTTTTGATGGCACCCATTTTTTAATTCAGAATTATGCTGCAAAAAAGTCTGTGCAATGTGTTCCTGTGAAAAAAGTAGTTTACTTTAAGTCCATGGAGGCTGTTTTGTTTCATCTGTAATGATGAAGAGCAGTGAAGCTGGTATAAATGGGGCTGCACGCTTGTGAAGGGGCCTGCAGTGATCAATATTTATACGTGGCTGGTCTGGGTAGAGATTTAAAGAAGTGCTCTGCCTCTGCTGGGAAATGTTTAGTCCCCTGAGATGTACCATCAAATAGGACAGACCATTAAATAATACTGTAGGAACTTTGAGATTGCAATACAGTGGAGGCAGTCCTGACACTATCTACCTGATGGCTGAAAGGTAGAAGCCCTTTCAGTGGCCCACAGTGGGATTCACAAATAGTATTTAATTAATAATCAAAAAATGTAAACAAACTTGATGTACAGTACTAAATATCCACACTTTTGATACTTTATATTGTACAGTATTACTGTACATCCACCATAGCACTTCTGCAAGCATTTATGTGCACTGGTCATGTGTCAGTCCTACAGTATGACAAAACTACAACCAGTGACTGATGTGCTTGGTTTTTGACATTTTTTATTTCTGGATTTTAAATAACGAGTACAGCAAAGAGTCTTAAGGTTTATTAGACAGAGATATGGGCACTAAGAGTACTACCAGCATTTTTTTTTAAAGCAGCCTGCAATATTTATCTCATTTTGTTTTCCCAGTCTCCATTGATTTGAGCACTAAGTGTGATATCTTTGATAAAATAATACATTTAAAAGAAATGAAACACAAATGTGGCAGAATAAATTCTTATAAAATTTTAATGCCTCTGTATTATCAACAGCAGCAGCACCAGTTTGGTAGCGTCCATCTCCTCGGGTGTTATTGGCAGCCCCTTTCTCTTTCTGTACTCACATCAGGCAACACCAGGTCAAACTGATTGAGTTTCAGGCCAGGATACGGTGCCAAGCTGGGCACCCACCATTACAACCTTTTTTATCTCTCTGTTACTCCCTTTTCTTCCAAAGCTCTCTGTCTCTTTCTTCTCACCTTATTTTTCTAGCTTGGTCTTCTTCCAGATGTTCATTCAACTTTTTAATGATCATAATCAATTTAAAAATTGAACAGCTATAAAAAGTTGAATGAATTTCTACACAGTGACTATTTTCCATTTCCTTGAAGCTTTAAATATAAAATACAGTATTTGCTGCTAAAGAAATTACAGGATACATAAGGAATTTCTTAAGTAACTGATGCAGACTTGGTATGACCAACCTGCACAGCTGTATAAAAGTGACATTAGATGTCCTGCCATGTTCACTGATCCCCCCCAAATCATATATGAAATTGCTTCAGAGACAATTGCCTGTTTTTTGCCATTTTCAGACCAACATCACATTAGCTGCTCTCCATTTGGCTGTGTTAGCATGCCACTTGTAGATGTGTGAATGGGAATGGTGAGGAAACCCGAGTGTAAGCGGCACATGAAGTGACGATAGGACCGGTCTTCATCAACTGATGAACAGTGGATGGTAATTAGAGAAAATATCCTTTCATATTAAACAATATCATGTCTCTGCTTTTGTGTTACACAAATGGAATACATTAAGTATCATTAACTGAATATTGTCCCAAAGAGCCCAGATATCAAGGCAAAATCATCACATTAAATGTGGTTTTATGGATTTTAATTTCATTCAGTAATGATTTTTACACAGCCAAAGTCAAGGATTGAATTGTAAAGCTGGAGATGTTTTTCATTAATATTCAAATGCCCTATGTACAGGCTCTGATTCACAAGTCAGAAGTTGTGGACTACTGGGAGGATATGTTGCCCACATTTTATGGCCACTAAAAGGGTTAAAGAAAAGTCAATATAGTAAATCTTGTGTGAACTCACTATAGCCAAACCTCAAAACTACTTGTACCCAAGTTCACATGCTAATGCTAACGCTGTTGTTGCTTTTACTTTTGCACACAGACAATGTCAGTTAAGAGTCAGGAAAACCTTTATGATACTCATCATAAACTCTGCTCCACAAGCTGATGTTTCGGCACTAGTGTGTCTTCTTCAGAAATTCACCTTTGTGTTTTTGCTGCCTACAATTATTAGGTCATGTTGTGCATAAGCCCACCTCCCTGCAGTTTTGAGCATGCAATGGAGTTAATAGTTAAAGCTACACAATGGAGTGTTAATTAAGAATTTAGCTTCTTGATTTGAAATGAGTGAGATTTTTCAGCCCGCTTGAAGCTGAATTAAAATAAATTGAAGTTATGACAAGACTTTCATGTTTAACCCCATGGCATTGGATGTATTTTCTATTAGCATCATGTTAGCATGAACACCATCACAAATCTTGCAACTGGTACGGCACACCAATGTGCATCAGGCTTGTGTGGTCCAATACTCTAAAGCAGCCACAACCACAAAAGCAGCCAGCAGAGGAGCAGGTATACCTGTATGTATGACAACAGGTTTTTTATATACATACTTCACAGTGTGGTTGGTTGCAGGCACACCAAGTCAATCCCTCTTAATTTTGCTCTGTGTGAGGATGATCACAAATAGGTCTGCACAAATGTCAGTGACATGAGCAGATGACTGCGGCCACTCAGGTGCAGATGCTATCATTTTGACTTTAGAAAGTACTTCTTCCAGAGCAGGTGTATGCTAGGGGTGTCAGGAACTACAGCCCAAGAACCAAAGCTCCAGGACTTGAAATGCCATCAAAGTTCTTTAAATTGTTCCTGGCAAAGTAGACCTGATTAAAAAGAACATAATTTGTCAGTGTTGGGGTATACATTCTACCAGTGGCAGAAAGAGGTTTTGTAGTACTTTGTAGAATATTTTGTATTTAATTAGTTAAGGTCAGCAGATACAGCTGAGTTTGATGTGCAGGTATTCTGTTCTAACAGTCCTCTGGACAGCTTTCGCACATCATCCTTGGAGAGCGATAATGAGGATTAATTTAAATTCCACTATAGGTCCTTTAAAGAAAGCCTCACACTAGCATTTTGAAATATTCAGCAGCTGAAAATTAATGTTGTTGTTAATCAAGCAGCTCTAGGTGTTTAATCTATCCCCAGTAAGAAGAGTGTTCACCTGTAGTTCCCCAAAGAAAAGAGGGACTCTGACAGCTGTGGGTGGTGTAGCTTATTCTCCAACCGTCTTCTGAGTAGGCCAGTGCTGCCTGTGGGATGGCAGAGTGTTATTAGAAAGCTGCTGTTCCCAGTGTAGCAGCACTCCTTCAGTTATGCTTATCCAGGAAAAATGTAGGCAGTCATGTCACACTGGGTAACTAAACATGCTTGTTCTTTCAGCGGGAGATGCATTCATACAATTGTAAGACATCACTTGTGTTGGAATTTCAAGGGTGTGTTTCTTTCCAGACCAGTCAGCTGTCACTTTGTTGACCAGATTCTGACTTGATGTGGATAGAGGGAGATCAAAACACATTTTTAGAGACCTGGAGCTGGTTTCTCAAAGACATCTACGACTGGTCTAACTAATAAAGAAATGAAAATTAAAAACTGGTATTTTTAGGCCTAAAAATTTAGCCACCCAGACTGAATTAGAGCTAAGGCCCATGGTTCTATGCTAACAACCAATGGGAATGGTTGTCTAGTGGCACCAACTGACAAAGAGGGGGGAAATGTGACATAATTTGCAGTTTGCTGAAACTATACAGTGAGCAGGAAAAGGCAGTGTGATTTCTTTTTGTTTTTAAACTGTTACACTCAATGTTTTCATTAAAATATCCTTGTAACTAGGAAAGGGAGCAGGGTGATTGTCCCGATTGTTTGGTCAGCCATGTCTTAATTTCTTTTTAATTTACCCATAATTCATAGGAAATAGTCAAGAGTTAGTGTTCCTCAGCAAGTAAGTTTACATATTTGTCTAAAATCTGAATCTTACACTAGTTAGATCTGAGTCATAGTCAAAGTTCATCTTTGTGAAATCTTCCCGAGTAAAAATATGGGTAAAGGAGAAATGTACATGAGAGAGGAAAGGCAAATTTATCTTTTAATGCGGTGTAGGCACATTGACAGGAACGAGAGAGATGCACCATTGAGTGTTTAATGGTAGAGAGGTGACATAACTCAGTGCTATGACACTTTATAGGGAAATTGCAGTATGAAAAGAGAAAAATGAGCTAAATGATGTTTGAAGCCAAGCAATAGCAGAAATAGGTTGATAAACTGATTACCTTCTCGCAAGGGTAAAGGATAATTCTGGTTTCTGACATCATGATTTTTATTTTTGCAAAACGAACTGTCAGATAATTAAACAGGTTGGGAACTAGCCAACATTTTATCTGGGTTATCTAAACCACTTTATGTGGAGGTAAAACCAAGTACACCTGAAATGCTTGTAGTAATCCCACATTTGCAAGGAAAACTTTGTATGGTAGGAAAGTTGGTGATGAACATGGATGTCACTGTCAACATAGGAAACAGTAGTTTGATTTCAAAATGTTCTCACCCCACCTCAGCTTTAACCTCAGCTGACCCAAATGGAAAAGAATGAATCTTTTATTTGTGTCTTTTGACCTTTTAATTAAGTTTGCCTGATCTGGCAGTTTGGGATAACCAAGAATCCATCATCTACAGTGCCTTGCGAAAGTATTCGGCCCCCTTGAACTTTGCGACCTTTTGCCACATTTCAGGCTTCAAACATAAAGATATAAAACTGTAATTTTTTGTGAAGAATCAACAACAAGTGGGACACAATCATGAAGTGGAACGAAATTTATTGGATATGTCAAACTTTTTTAACAAATAAAAAACTGAAAAATTGGGCATGCAAAATTATTCAGCCCCCTTAAGTTAATACTTTGTAGCGCCACCTTTTGCTGCGATTACAGCTGTAAGTCACTTGGGGTATGTCTCTATCAGTTTTGCACATCGAGAGACGGAAATTTTTGCCCATTCCTCCTTGCAAAACAGCTCGAGCTCAGTGAGGTTGGATAGAGAGCGTTTGTGAACAGCAGTTTTCAGTTCTTTCCACAGATTCTCGATTGGATTCAGGTCTGGACTTTGACTTGGCCATTCTAACACCTGGATATGTTTATTTGTGAACCATTCCATTGTAGATTTTGCTTTATGTTTTGGATCATTGTCTTGTTGGAAGACAAATCTCCGTCCCAGTCTCAGGTCTTTTGCAGACTCCATCAGGTTTCCTTCCAGAATGGTCCTGTATTTGGCTCCATCCATCTTCCCATCAATTTGAACCATCTTCCCTGTCCCTGCTGAAGAAAAGCAGGCCCAAACCATGATGCTACCACCACCATGTTTGACAGTGGGGATGGTGTGTTCAGGGTGATGAGCTGTGTTGCTTTTACGCCAAACATAACGTTTTGCATTGTTGCCAAAAAGTTCGATTTTGGTTTCATCTGACCAGAGCACCTTCTTCCACATGTTTGGTGTGTCTCCCAGGTGGCTTGTGGCAAACTTTAAACAACACTTTTTATGGATATCTTTAAGAAATGGCTTTCTTCTTGCCACTCTTCCATAAAGGCCAGATTTGTGCAGTATACGACTGATTGTTGTCCTATGGACAGAGTCTCCCACCTCAGCTGTAGATCTCTGCAGTTCATCCAGAGTGATCATGGGCCTCTTGGCTGCATCTCTGATCAGTCTTCTCCTTGTATGAGCTGAAAGTTTAGAGGGACGGCCAGGTCTTGGTAGATTTGCAGTGGTCTGATACTCCTTCCATTTCAATATTATCGCTTGCACAGTGCTCCTTGGGATGTTTAAAGCTTGGAAAATCTTTTTGTATCCAAATCCAGCTTTAAACTTCTCCACAACAGTATCTCAGACCTGCCTGGTGTGTTCCTTGTTCTTCATGATGCTCTCTGCGCTTTAAACGGACCTCTGAGACTATCACAGTGCAGGTGCATTTATACGGAGACTTGATTACACACAGGTGGATTCTATTTATCATCATTAGTCATTTAGGTCAACATTGGATCATTCAGAGATCCTCACTGAACTTCTGGAGAGAGTTTGCTGCACTGAAAGTAAAGGGGCTGAATAATTTTGCACGCCCAATTTTTCAGTTTTTTATTTGTTAAAAAAGTTTGAAATATCCAATAAATTTCGTTCCACTTCATGATTGTGTCCCACTTGTTGTTGATTCTTCACAAAAAATTACAGTTTTATATCTTTAGGTTTGAAGCCTGAAATGTGGCAAAAGGTCGCAAAGTTCAAGGGGGCCGAATACTTTCGCAAGGCACTGTATACCACTTGTCCTGAAGAGGGTCACGGGAGAATAGGGCCAATCTCAGCCAACATTAGGCGAGAGGCGGGGTACACCCTGGACAGGCCGCCAGTCTGTTACAGGGCTGAAACTTAGAGACAGAGAGCCACACACAATATGGTTTCAGGCTTTTAGCCTTTATTATATAGTAGATCACAGACCTGTGGCAGATATCAGTGGTCAGAGTCGAACCGCCAACATTGTGTACTCTGTGTGCTGCACTGTAACCGCTTGGCTACAGGGCAACACCAACACTCACACCTACAGGCAGTTTTGACTAGCCAGTCAGCCTAAGCTGCAAGTCTTAGGGAGAAGATGCGAACTCCGCACAGAAGGGCCCTGGGTTGGCTGGGGCTCGAGCCCTTCTTGTTGTGAGGTGGCAATGCTAACCATTGAGCCGCCATACCATACAAAGATATACTAATCTATTTTCGGCTGTTCCCGTAAGGGGTCTCCACAGCGAATCCAATTTGCATGATTAAATTTGACACATTTTTACACAGGATGCCCTTACTGACACAACCCTCTTTATTTATTCAGGCTTGGGACCAGCACAGAAGTCATTGACGTGAAACCCCTGTGCCTAGATACACACTCACTATCTGACCAAAGATACATAACATTTTTATTTAAGGATATGCATCCTTTTTCATTTATTATTATTATTTATTTATTTTAAGAACCATCTTTTAAAGGTTTCAGAACTTTTTATCTAAAAATGTTTGTACCAAAGAGCAATTATTTTTCTATGGTTTAACATACAATCAAATTCACTGATGTTTCTAACATATGAACTAGAAAACAGAAAAGAAAGTATACCCTGATGACAGACATTTAACCTAAACATCTGTGTGGGTTACACTATGTCAAAAATAAAAGAAAAATGACTCCTCGAGAGCTCAAACCAAATTCTGTACTTAACTCTTTCCTTTATTCATTATCTTGACTTTAATCAAGAGTGGACAAGTACAGATCTAGTTACTGTCAGCTTCACTTGACCTCTGGTGCTCCAAGCACACAGTCATTCACACAAACTCAAACCAATGGCAATGACCACTGGGAGCAACTTCGAGTCCAGTGTTATCTCCATGGACACTTCAACATGTGGACTGGAGAAGCTGGGGATTGAACTGCTAACCCTACAGTTAGAGAACGCCCCACACTACCTTGTGAGCCACAGTCGCTCCGTGTTTATCATAGTGCAGATGCAGTTGTCTCTACAGTCAAGGATACCGCATGGGAGTAGAAATAACAATTTGCAATATGTTTTTAGTCGTGGTTTCTACATGATGCCAGCATAGCAAAATGCATGTAGGAGAAACCCTGACATGTCCAAATTTAAATGAGCAAGGAAGGCAAACAAACAAATCAATGAACTGTGAGATGACTTCATTCCAGCACTGTCATGTAGTGCTGGTTGTATTTTGTGTTAGTTTTCTCAAGTCACAATATGCTTGCCATGTGAAACAGATGAAAGAGCAGCTTTTTTTTTTTTTTTATTATCCCAGAGTTTCTGCACAGTTACGTTGCTTAAAGTTAGACTTTACTTGTAATTGTCAAGCCCTTGCCTTGTAGCAAAAAGATTGTACCATATGAATAATGGAAGGCTCAACCTTTATAGCCTTTAGTCAAGAAAAAAAAGTCAGACATTTTTAGTGTGAATGTCTAAATCAGTCATTCCACCTTGGAGCAAAAATAGTCACATTTCATGCAGTTTCTTTTCTGGGTTTTATTTTTAAACAACTTTTTTTCCCTGAAAAAACAACAGTAATGTCTGCTGATGTCTGCATTTGGGTGGTGGTAAATCAGCTCCTTGACAGATGTCACTGTAGTGATGAATGCCTTCATCATAGAGCGAGATATGAGGGGCTTTACTCTTTTGTCTGTGGATACCATGGTAACGCAGATAGAGCTCTCTGTGTGTGTGTGTGTGTTTGTGTGTATGCATGACCTGCCCACCTTGCAAACACTCACCAGTTTACCTTCTATGTTCTGCCACTGTATCTGCCTGCCAGTCTGGGCTTGGCTGATACGTCAAATTTACCTGTCTGCTCTGGGAGTGGAAAGAATTTGATCTGTTAATAGTCAATGACCAGAATCATGTATGCAGATTGCAGTTCAAGGAAAACGTTGAACTCACTAGGGGAGTATGTGTGCCATCTGCTTTTGAATTTTAGGCCTTCAGATTGAACACAATTATTGCTAATAATTGCAAGTTCTCATTTCTATTTTAAAAATCATTCACAAACACTGCGACATCATTACAACAGATCCCAAAGTAATGCGTATCTTCAAAGATTCCCTACAAGTGTTCTTTAAACAGCTAATCTCTACAATCTGTAGTAAAAGTCCATATCTCCACCCCTCAGATATCCTCATTCCCTTCTTCTTCCTCAGCTGAAAATAGATGTAGCTGAACCCATAAGAGAAAATCTTAAAGGCATCCTCGCATAGGCTGCAATAAATAATTCCCTGTTCTTTATTTACCTAACTTTCTGCCTATGTGGTCATGCTTATGCTGGCATAATATTCAATAAAGTCCAACTTTGACAGAGCTAGACTGATAAATAAATGATGTAAAGAATTACTTCTTTCTGTTGAAGTAAAGTAATTGAATTACATTTTTGTAATATGGGAAAAATAAGCAAGTGTAACTAGCTGCCTGCAAAGCTTTGGATTTATCCATATGCCAAAATGATGTGCATGTGGCTGTACAAGAGCAGCGCTCTTAATTTGAAGAGCTAACACTACAGAGTCTTTCCAAAACCAAAAGTAGGAGCAAAAGTGTAAAGAATGAATTAAACAGCACAAAGCTGCAATTGTCTGACTAGCCAGCACCTTAGGTAGTAATTGAGTGTTGCTTCAAGGCTAAGGTTAATAATTACATTGTGAAGTTTCATGTTCTATAAAAGTTGCTCATTATTAGCACATCCACGGTGTAGTTTTTTCTCTTGTGTGGAAACTAGCACTGAATGCTCTTTAAACATTTTGTGAGATGTCCTCCCACGGCCCAAACACACTAGTCACTGCAAAAATCCTTTTCTCTTCTAATGTTACTATGAAAACATACTGTACTGACAGCATCAGGTCTTTCTGTCTGTCTGACTTTATGAAGAAGAGGCACAGCCAGAAAGCAAAATAACATAAATAAAGAACTTGAATTGTTATGTTCACTTTTGAAAGTAGCCATTATACAATAAACAAGCATAAGTGTCTGTGAACATTTAAAGTCAGCTGTGGTAGAAGAAGTACTCAGATCTCTTGACTGAAAGCAGCAATACCACCGTGTAAAAATACTTTGTTACAAGTAAAAGTCCTACTTTCAAAATGTTGCTTAAGTACAAGTACAAAGTATTATCATCAAAACATACTTAAAGTATATTCTTAAAAGTAAAAGTACTCATTATGCAGAATGTCACATTTCATATGAATGCACATCATATTATTTATTATAATTGCTGATGCACTGTCCATATCATGTTTATTGCTGCGGCTGGTAAAGAGGGAGCTAGGTTTAACTAGCTTGTATGCTTATAATTTGAAGTATTTTACAGTACATGCTGCTGTAACTAGTAACTAAAGTTATAAAATAAATGTAGTGGAGCAAAAGTACAATGTTTGTCTCTAAAATAGTCAAAGTATAAGGTAGCACAAATTGAAAATACTCAAAGTATAGATAAATCAAATTTGTATTTAAGTACGGCACTTGGGTAAATGTACTTGGTTACTTTCCACCACTGGAAGCCAGTGATCCTACTTGTGTTTAATTCTTAACAGAGGCAGCAGAGATCAATTTATTGATAATGTGTCATTTCATCATAGTACAAACCTCCATATTGAACATATCCCTATGTAGACACAATCCATGCTGTTGCATCCATATGCTGTATTCATAACCAGGGAAATGTGACAAGAAATCATATTTCTCCCCAAGGACGAGCATCTGCATTCTGTATGCTTCAGCACACAGAGGAAAGGTGAGATTTTCTCAGGTAGCAGTAGATAATGTCATGTGAATAATGTGAACTTGAGGTCTTTACAGCGGCTCTTACTTACATTTAACTGTTCTACCTCTTTTTCTTCTGAATGCCTCTCTTCCAGTAAGCCCCTGCTCTGCCTATGACAGTAGTCATGTGACATTCCTGGTGCACTGCTGTAAGTTGTCACCCCTCTCCACTCATCTTAGCCTACACACTCTGAAGGTGGCTTTGCAATTCCTTTTCACATGCTAATAATTTGTTAAAGCCACTGGTAAATCATAGATATGTGCAGAGCACTCTTGGGCATCTGCATAGTGATGCACAGGGTTTTCAGTTGACTGTTAACGTTAACCCACTCACGGCAGTATGACACACCCACAGCAGCTGGTCCGGCCATCTGTTCATCTACTCAAATGTAAATCTATCCACAGCAATATTTGATTCTTGAGCTTTGACATTCCCATCGAAGAGCCAGGATGCAACAAACAGTCTTGCTCTTTGAGTTTGATGTTGATAAACGTTCTTACTTTGTCCTACCTACTCTGCTTTTGTGATAATATGGGCACATACAGTATGTGTCACTGATTTACTTCCTTTTATTTTCCTCATTTCTTTTACTTTAACATTTTTGTCATTTCTAATCTATTTATATATAACAATAAAGCTTTAAAATTTGAATCATGCCTTTCCCTTATCTTTCATTTCCTTCCCTCACTTGGTTGGCTTCTTCAGAGGTGTTACTTTATTGAAGCAAATCCTCTGCAGAAATCTGTTTCTTATTTGCATGATGACACAGAATGGCTTAACGGTTACAAAGCTATTTTTACAACAGTTCGCCTAGAAAACATGCATCACCATTAATGCTATAACTGTTTGGAAAACAGTTTCCTCTCAGGCTTTTTCTGTCTCAAGCATCAGTTCAAATGCTGCCCCAGACAAACAGCCTAGTGCCTTAAAAGCATTCTGATTGTACACATAAGTGGTTTGCATTTTTACGACTTTTTATTGCTCCTTCTTGTCCTTGTTTTATTCCTCTCATACCCTGTAATTAAAAACATCTTAGACTGTGATCTCTGTGTCTTGATTCTAGATATTTTATGCTAATGGTCTATTAGTTCATAATATCAGGTTAACTGTGTGCATTAGTGGTGTATTTCTTAAAACAGAGGAGTCTCGGCTTGAAATCAAGTTGAAATGCAGATTCTTCACATTTCTATTCTGAAGTGGTGCTGGCTTTGGTGGCTATAAAAGCAAGGCCTATTTTATCTAATGAGCATGGAGTAGTTAATTCTCCTCTGCTCCACAGCTCCTGGCAGTAGACAGTCTTGGAGGACAATTTGTTTACAAGGCAGGAGGTAATTGCAAAGCTTGACCTCTCAGCCCAGCCAACGAAATATCAAGGCTGGTTTTTGGAATCACTGAGGGGAGGCAGACAATTAGCCACCTCTGAAAACACCTCTGGTCAGCCCACCATAGTTTCTGTCTTCGCAGCTATGCAGCATATCTAGAGATACTTGGAACCAAGTGGTGGGCAGGATGTGTGTGTTTTGTTGCTCTGAAGAAGAATTCTTTAATTAGGTCAGAATTGCATGTAGACAACTGATCTATTTCTTTCTCGCCCCCTTTGTCAAAGCTCAAGTCACCATGCAGCATAGTCCACTTACGGTGGGGCAGATGAGAGTACTCTTACCCCTGCATCCCTTTCACCTTAGTACCTCAGACCACAAAGGCAACAGGCTTGTTGTCTCTAGATAATGGATTCATATATTGTCTTCTGCACTTCTTTCTGTGGATTTGACCTTTGTTCTGTTAAATGAATTAATTAAATTGAGTAAAATCAACACCCACTGTGACCACTTTGTTCTTTTGGGCGGAAATACACAGACTTTACATCTCTCGAATCAATGTACCATTTTATGAATCAAAGACTTGTATCAGCTTGTGTTCACTTTGGAAAACTGTCCAAGCTGAATACAAAACAGCATGTAACAGCTTCTTTATTGAGCATAACAGTTAATTGGTTAAATATACAAAAATAAAGAAATCCATAAAAGGCTGAAGGCATAAGCGGTTCGAATATAATGTGTAAATTTGTGTTGCATTTTATTTCATGTTAAATGATTTCCATTTTCAGTCACTTTCTTCAAAGCAGTTATTTTATTCATTCTCTATACATTTTGCTAATGTTATTGATCCATCTAGGACTGAAAGTCCATTACATTTTGAAGTTTATGGGAGAGACATTTTACAGAAAAATAC
>NW_018128003.1:622493-646252 GCF_001952655.1 Monopterus albus
AATTTTATTAGCTCCACAAAATTAATGAAGCTAACACACTGGAGCCATAACAGTCTTCTTATTATCACATTGTAGCCACAATGACAGATTGAAGTGGTTGCTGCTGTACTTACTGTACCAGTTGTCTGTCTGGGTGCAATAACTTCACATCTCCTGTCCACAGTTTCTTGAAATTCATTTTGAATATTCATAGTCCAAGCAGGATGAATTGTAATGCTCAAGCTAGACACCAATGGGCTTTTCTTGTTCAGCATGATAAGGCCAAACCACTGGACAAAATACATGTAATGTCTCACGTGGTCTTTGTCCATTAAATAACACGTAGAACCCCCAGAAAACCTCACAGTGAAATTTTTGAGGTGTCTAAAAAGGAGCATTTTCTAAATTGATACTCTTGAGTCTGTTTATATGTTGAGTTGATAAGAGGTTAAGGCCAGTGTTAAGGCAGCTGATGTACTGTGCTGTTGAGTGTGTTGGTGCTGCAGCTGCCATGCAGTTGTGCAAGTTATAAATCTAGGCTATACTTTTAAATTTAGCTCTTCTGCTCCTCCGCTACATTTTTGAGGCATGTCTTATTGTCAAGTCAAGTGATATTAACAATTCCATATGCAATTAGTTCCTAATTACCTACTGTTTTAAGAACAAAATTTTCAAATTTTTTTTATTTATTATGTTGGAGATTTGCTTCTGCTATGCTTCAGATGATCTTCCTGAATGAATCTCAGCGCATCAGTGTATAAAATATTAATGTTAAATCCTGAAATATTTAATGAGTCTTCACACTGTGACAGCTGTGTGTAAATACAGGACTTTGGACAGGTCTGAGCATGTGTTTCTGTGGGTCTGAGCATGCAGAAGCACGAGTGAAGCACTATTGCTGTGTTTGTTTATTATTTGTCATGTATTTAATTCTTCTGGACACTGTGTGCTTCTACAGTATCCTGGCCCCCTAAACTTTTACCTCTACTGCCCAGCAACTTGTCTGAGCCTGTATTTAACTATGGGTCAGGTCCCAGATTTATTTAAATATTGTATACTTGTGAGTAAGACTGATTGCTGTTGGGTATTTTACACAATGGGTCAAACATGTAATACATGTACCACTGGAAAAATAATCTACTGGGCAGATTTTCATGAACCTTTTTCATTTTAGACAGCTCTGAGCCCTCAGATGAGTTTGCTTCCTAACATTTTGCCAAAATGATCTTTGCTGCTCGACAACCGATATTTGGATAAAATCTTCACAAAAAACAACTCCAGCTAAATTATTTCAGAATGTAATTTATAAGTTCTCATAATATTTTCTACAACCTCAAATCTAACACAGATTCATGTAACTAAACTGCTTTCCCTAAACTTGAATAAATAAAATTAGTGTTCTCTTACGCACAAGTTCAACCTGAACCTTCCCCCTCTTTAAAACCTGCAAACACAAACATCCTAAGAGATCAATGGACATATGCACACTACTAGGAGCATGCATCTTTGTGGACAGATTGTTTTAGAGCAATAAGAAATAATTCTCCTCCTGGAAATTTATATTATCTGCAACAGCTGTTCCATATGACAGACGTGGATCTCCCCAGAGTAGTGATTGATCAGCATGGCTGGATCTGCATCAGAGCTTAACAGTGGAAAGAGCAGTTAAAACATACCAACCTTTGTAGATTGTTTAGTTTAAAACTCTGCCTCTGCGAGAAGAAGTTTGTTTGAGGAACTGCCAGACTTTGCTTTATTTAAATGCCCTGTCACTGAAGATACCTTCAAAACCAGCAGGAGGTAGATTTTGTGTTTCCTCTGGAACTGCTTTAAGTTAAATAATTTATCCTCCTTTTGGTGCACTTGTCTTTTTTTTGTGAACACTTTGCCCTGCAGAAAAAAACATTCTGTATTTCAATGAATAATTGAAATGTGTTATCTAACTTAATAAACCTCTTACTTTACAGTTATTGGGCTTGACTGAGTTAAATCTGGCAATGAATATGCCCTTGAAAAAAAATCACTGAATCCAGTGATCACTCAAATGATCACAATCATCTGCTTTCGTTTGATAGTGTCTTTGAACATTGTCCTTTTTTCCATAATTGATTTGCTTGTAAACAGCTTATTAGTGCAAAGATTGCTTTAGAACTCAATAAACTCCTCTCATTAAGAGGAAAACGCATTAGTCCTGATAAATATGAAGCTGGAATACTGATGATGCATCATGCAGGAGTGTGGGTGAGTGTTAGGTGTTCTTCTGGAAAAAAGGCATAATCATTCCTTTATTTGGCACAAACAAACAGTACATTTCCAGCTTGCATGGAGCACCAGCAAGCATGTTAGCATTCATCTCAGCTGTTCAGTCCATCTGCATACTGTCTCTGAGTTGCACATGCACTCTGCAGTATCCTAGTGGGCAGTGTTGGTGTGATAAAGCCATCTGTACTCACACCATCAGATCCACCCTGGAAGCTGTCTGCAACATGCCTTGTTTATTTATCACTGCCTGGCACATGGTGATGATAGTAATTGATTTTATTGAGGCTTCAGCTTCCCTTCAGCACCTCCGCCACCCCCACCCTTTTCTCTTAAACTCCTCTGCCTCTGACACAGTAGCTTTGCCAGCTGCAAGATGGTTTTTTTCTTTCTTTCTTTTTTAACTTATCAAGGAGATGGGCTGGTGTTATTGTAAATGATGGGTTCTGCAGAGAATAGACTGTTTGCAGTGCTGATTGTATATCAGGTGCAGTGGGGTGTGAGGCATTGGTGCATGCGGTGTGATTGTGCAGTCAGGCTTGAAGCTCTGTATATCTGATTGAAAAGAGGATGATGGGGAGGAGTGACGGCACTGAGTGCTGGTGCGGTAGGATAGCCATTCCTGGCTCAAGCTGATGGAGCTGGAATGGTCAATAACACTCAATGACTGCCACAAACACCATGTTAGGGTCCTCTTAGTCTGTGGAGATAGGTACCAAGCGTGCTGAGCGATTGTGCGATTTCTCTAGCAAGTAACTCCACAACAACCAACTCCACTTCTTTGGTATTTGGTAAAAGTATACTAAAACACTTTGTGTTTGCCTGAGTTAACCTACACTAACAACCACAATTATGTGATAAATAATATGCAACAAGAGAACATGCTAAAACTTGCTAAACACAAACAGCAAACTACCTGCCCGCTGTCTCCTGCTCTGCTCCTCAGTACACTTGCAGAAAATCAACTGCTTAGTTTTTCAGCTTTGAATAGTTTTATTCTGAAAGCATACTGTAAAATACTTGTCATGGTTGCAGGTGTGTGGATGTGCAAGAATGTTGAGGTGCACATACCTTCGCATGACTAACCAAAAACAGCTGGTAAATGTAATCTGAATGTCCTTACACTTTGCCCAAAGGATTGATTTACATCAGGAAAATATACTGTACAGTATCTCAAAATTGCACGTTGCCCAAAGGATTGATTTACATTAGGAAAATATACTGTACAGTATCTCAAACTATGTGAAATTCTGATAATGACACAGTGGAATATCTAGTGGTTGTATCGCTGCTTACATATGACAGCAAGTAATGTTCTGTAGGCCATGGGAGTGCTGACCGGACGAAAAATCCCTTAATGTTCCCTACATGGACTGATCTCTGTCAATAGCAATTAGTTCACAACATGGTGTAGAGGTGATGATTACTTTTTACATTTTTATCTACTGATCACAAGAAAGCAATTTTAGTCATGTACTGGTAATGAGAAAATGCACTGTAGATTGTTTAAAGACATCACATGGACCTGGTCATCGCTATCTGTTGTTTTATTTGTAAGACAGTAAACATTATTCATGTAAAGATCTGCCTCCGGTCTGTTTATTAAAACTGGGAAAAGATTGAAACATAATGTCTGTCTGAACAGAAGCTCATTCAAACATTCCCATACCGTTGCCTCATAAATGTTGGGGAGAAGTATACAGAGTGAGTTCTTTGTTGGACTAAACATGCAAAATATCACTTTCATCTTCTGAGAAAAGCAAGTAATTTTCAGTGGACTATACAGTAATAATGACTTTGAATTGAATAATACTAAAAAACACATTAATCATATTCAGATGCAGCAACATCCCCTAAACATACAGTTGGCCGTGTTTTGTATGCATGCGCATGTTTGACCCAGGGTTTTTGTGTCTGAATAGTGCCGTCTCAGGCTGTCATTACCTATCTCAGAGCACACTGCTAGAGAACAAGCCAGACATTAGGATGGGCGGCAGGTGGGAGGCAGGTCCAGAGAAAGATCAATGCAATTTGCAAAGTGCCTTCCACACAATTTCAGTGTTGGATTGTCTCCAGGAGTGGGAGCGTGAGGTACGCAGCGAAGGATAAAAGTCATGACTCGACTTACCTTCAGCAAAACTCTCTGCCTTCTTAGCATGGTTGTCAGACACGGGCCAACAGATTGGGAGAAAATGAAGCTGTGCAATCTGCATCTGCAGCCTGCCATGCAGCCATACAGCAGCAAATACATCTCTACTTGCTATAAGCAGGCAGGGCGACTATCAGAACATTCTGGTACAGTAGAATTGATACTATCGCACTTGTTCCACTTTACACTTGAACTGGAAATCATTGCTCCACTCCTGCCTTGCCCCTGTAGAGTAAATATTTTTAAAATTTAACATTGTCTTCTCTGCATTGATGATACAACATTTTGTTGTTTTTTTTCCCTTGCTGGCAAGTTTTTTACTCATGTTCACACCTGGTAAACCATTCTGAATAGCTTTGTGATATTGTTATCTCAAACAACAAGCATCTATTGATTTTACAACTTGTTAGGCTATAAACGAATCTGTCATTCTGGGGTGTGTTGTCGCTCAGCCATACTTAGTGTGCACAGTGGCAAAATGCTGACACTCACAGCAAAGACAAAACAAACACACCCTATCAAGTCAATTTATATTAAGCAAAATCACATTTGTTTCAGGTGGGATTACAATTTGCTATACAACATGCTCGATCATTGGAAAAAACTACAAAAGTACTTCATCACTGACTGCAGGGTAATGCTTCATAGTTAATGCAGATTTAGTCACAACCCTGGTCAGTGCAATATTCTATAAATGACAAGGCAGTAAAAGCTATAATTCAAGACAGTGACTTGTTTACTGAGATAAAAGATGATGTAAAGCTGACATAAGAAAGCCAGTTCTATAATTGAAATAGGTTTTTTTTACTTATTTACAGTGGGGAAAGGGGAAGAGGGGATTGTTAAATGGATGAGATGGTAGATAATGAACAGAAATGAAAAGAAAGGATTGGTGAATTAAAAAATCAGCTGGTGACTAGAGATGGTGGGAGAATGAGTTAGAGACAATTTGCAGGGGAAAATAATTGTTTCTGGAAGTTATGGGCTTTACCACAAGTTACTTAGTTTTTAGCCAGTAGCTGGGACACTGAAGTTCCACGTGACTGCAACGGAGAAGCGGCCTGCTTTCCGACCCCTGAAAGGGTTCAGAGTAGAATGCGGTGTCAGGAGTTCTGGGACTTCTCTGGGCTACAAGCTCAAAGAAGGATCCTTTGTCACTGGAGAGGGTGGTCTCCCTCTTTTGTGGTGAAGTTTCTTCCTGTTTTTGGCTGTGATTCAGCGGTCTTTGTTCAGGTGCTGGCTAGGGCGGAGGCCCGCTTTCTGTCTGTGGCTTTGGAGATGTGTCAAAGGGGCTGTGTCTAATTTTATCACTGATCGTCACTGGATTGTTCTGATTGTGTCTCTATAGCTTAACACACAACTCGACTGGAATAAAACTTAATTTCAACTTTATCTATAAAAATTCTTTTGCTACAAAGCTTCAGTTGGCTTTAAATTTGGCACGCTGGAAACTTAGGTATTGTCTTTGCCTGTTCTTAAACTAGATGAAAACTCAAAAAACAAAATGACGTTAACTATGGGAAACACTTCTTGTGGTGATGCATGCATAAGATTTAGACAAAAATGAATTAAATGCAAAAACACGAAAAAGATGCAGGTGAAACATGAAGACAAACGAACACAATGAATTCAAACTCCAAAACTGAACAAAATGGAGGCTGGGCTTACTAGTTATTTAATAGTTCATCTGACTGGTTGAGTGACAGGTCTCATAACAGTTTCCGCCCTCTCTTGGGTGGTGATTACTAAGTCTTAGGTTTCAAAAGAGAAATTAAAATATTTGTTCGTCTTAAGTTCAATTTTATACAGTTTATAACTTTCACTCTTCCTACCATGCACATTTATATGATCAGAATGTATGAAACGTTTTAAAGACGAAGCATAAGCAACACATATTCTAAGTGTTACACAAGATTAATAGAAGATTGCTTATAGGCACATTAGATGGAGAGGGGCAAAGTTAATTTTGGATTGAACATAAGCAATCAGTTGTTAGCACAGTTAATCAATCAAAAATACTTAATTTTCTAAGCAGTGATGTTTAGCAACACTTTGAAAAGTTAAAATTTGCCTAACCCTTAATGAAATAATTGTCTATAAAGGTCATGTTACAAAGGATGCAGTATCCAATTTCAGTCACAGGGTATCGCTAGTGGTCTAGCTAAGATTTGTTGAAGGATGTGAAGGCATTTCTCCTAGGTAACTGCTGAGTTAAACACATGCACAAGAGTCAAGTTTATATCAGCTTTACCAAAATATATCTAAACTTTGTTTTGGAAATTTCAACTAAACATTTGCATTGTTTTAAACAGAAAGAAAAAATAAGATACTAGTATGTTTTTATTGCAGTAATAACTTGGAGGAGAGCCTTTTTCAGCATTACAAAATGTCCTGTGGAGATAGTGAGGTTAGATAAGGAGGTAAATGGCTTTTGTGTCAGAGTTCTCAGAGACCTCTGGTCAAAGTATAGAGTTAAGATGGGGATTCTGAGTGTGAATCATGTCACAGTGAAGGGCAAGTTTGGCCTTGGAGCCATAATGTCTAGGCTTAGGTGATCTTAATCTCACACCCAGTGTATGAAAATGATGGGCAAATGCATTAGCATACAAAATCAGTAGCCAGAGCAGGGTCCTGCGTGTTCGGGGTCAGTGAGAAGGTCTCCTGCTTTCTCAGCTTTAAACAATGCAAAAATTCTCAAAGGTACAATTTTTGGCAGATGCAGCACCTAAGTCATCAAACTGATAGAAACACAGGGGCCTTAGATATTTTCAGGTCAAGGACAGAAACCATTTGGGCCTCCATTCTCCAGTCTGTGGCTGGATCTTTGCCTAACAGACCTCCAGGGACAGAAGCTATAGTAAGACTCTAAAATAAGCTTGTGCTTGGTGCAATCAATGGTGCTTCCAAACTGGCCTAGTTTAGTTCTCACACACTGCACCGTGATCAACAAACAGCATCTAAACACATACAGAAGCCTCTCAATAGTGACAGCCTTCACCAGAAGCCATTTATTTTTCATTTTCTTTCCAGCTTTTTTGAACTGTCACAGTTCTCACATGCACAGTGTGGGAAAACATACTTCATGCCATAATTTTTTAAATATATTTATATATATTTTTTCTTTTTGGGCATTTTTATAGTTAGATTTTTTTTTTACTTTTTAAACCTTTTGATTTATTATTGCATTTATCTTTTGGCTACTAAAAACATAAAAACAGAAGCATTTTGTCTCATTCTGGTTATTTTCATGATAATTTCTTTTTGATAATATACTAATACTCCATCTGAGCTAGGAAGGCAGCAGTGTAGATTATAATTGATTTTTAGATCAGATAGCTTTGATATTAATTTTCCTTCCGCATAAGGTGTTTCATTTAGATAATATGAACAAAGATAGAGATTTGTTTACAACCATGCACCAACATTTTTAATGTAAATTCTAGAAATTCACAGGAATAGAAATAATGTAAGAACTGACTGCATGTACTGAAAACACTCCCTCCAAAGAGATTTGGATAGACAGCTTCAGAAACCGTGTATCAAATGCAACACTACGAACTTGTTCCTGCTCAATTTGGCTGTAAGTTCTGATAACAGAGGAACTCATAGTCGAGGTGGAAGCACTGTACAAAGTTGAAGCAGTTTCTGTGTAAGTAAAGAGTGCGGTTGCAGTTCACTTTTGTTATTATATTACAAACTGTAGTTGAAATCTCAACTTAAGGCTGAAAGCACTTGAAATGTAATTATAAGAGTAAGAAATTTTGGCTTGTTAAATTGTCAAAACGTAAGCACTGAAAGAAGTTGAAATATCAATTGATTTTGTGCTGAGATTGGCCTTGGGCTGAGTTAAAGTTTAAGCACCGAAAACAATTGAAGTGAAGCAGTAATCACCTGTAGTGTCAGTGTCAGCATGGAATACAGCTGAAGTGTTGTTTGAAGGCTATACACTGATAGTTTTCTAACAATACTGAGGATGAGGATGTGCCAATACTGATATTTAAATTAATCTGAGTAGCACCAGCCAAAGATTGTTGCTTCCATCACCCTGTTCTAATATGTTAGATGCTTTTAAAGTGCCTCAAACTTCTAAGCCTCAGTCTGGTGCTATAGTTAAACACATATAGTTAGTTAAAATGCATTTGTCCATTTTATGTAATCCCTGCCCAACACACACACACACACACACACACACACACTATTTAGTGATGTTGTGACGCTGAGCGTGTTAGATGTTTAACATTAAGAGTGAAAATACACTTCTTTGTGTAGTGTAAAAAATGCATTTGATGGATGTTGAGAAACAAACACTAAAAGCGTTAAAACCTTAACACTTTGGACAGTATTAAATTCACAGTGAATAGTGTGGAGATGTATAAACACTGGTTACTTTTAACTTTATTAAAGTTGATTTAACACCATGTGTTTTACTGTGAAAATCTTAGTGAGAGTGTTAGATAAAATTAGTGTTTGTTTTCAACTTGTTCACAACAGTATGCTAAAATGAATATAACAAACACCTTACGACTGCAAACATACAGGTTTAGGAGTGAAAGGGGGACTTTAGTGAGTTGATCATGGGCCAAGTGGTGGCACCAGCATATTTTTGAATGTTTTGTTCTGCTTGTTAAACAGGCACTTGAATTGCTCGTACTGTCTCCGTTACTGGCAGATTTTGTTGCCCGTATCTTTAAAAAGCATTATGGTGGACATATGTAAAACACAACTCACAACTTCCTCTGTCCTGTTCCACTCTTTTTTTTTGTTTTGTTTTATTGCAACACGAAATAACACAATTTACAGGACAAAGGACATAACATAGAAGATGACACAACAGACATTAACAAAAGAGACAAAGGGATTATTAAATTAAGTTATGTGTGTGTAGTGTAGGTGTATCTAACTCTATGCAGACTGATATTCAGTACATATTAAAGAAAAATTAAATTAAACCAAAAACACCAGCATGAGGTGAGGCCATCATTTGGGGAGTTCTGGAGCAGCTCAGCAGGGCGAGGTCATCCAGGGCAGTAGAACAGCAGCATCCTTGTGTTATGGTTAAATTAATCCTTCCCTTTGTTTCCCTATTCATCATGGTTTATTTTAATAGTTGACTGGTGGGACTGAAATAGCTTGGGGTTGGCCCCTGACCTTGGCATAATAGACCTGACCCAATGTGTGGTGTGTTCCCCTCCTAGACAGCTCCCAGACCCTGATGATGGAGCTTGTCTAAGAGGGTGTCAACAGTCCAGTGGTACTATATGTAGTTATGATGCTGTACCCCCCAGAGAGACCCCAGATTGCATGCCCCAGCTGCTGGGGACTGGGCAGAGCATCCCCTAATACAACTCCTGGTTTGTGAATGGTGGAGAAAGATGAATGGCTAAATAAGAAGGTTTGATAGAAAATGGATGATTGTAATAATAAAATAGCAGAAAAAGCAAAAATAGTAAAGCAATTTTGATCATATAAATACAATATACAGTGGAACCTTGGATTGCGAGTGTAATTTGTTCTGGCAATGTGCAGCAAATTTCCCCATAAGAAATAATGGAAACTCAGATGATTCCTTCGTTCATTCATCCACACCCGCTTATCCATATAAAAATGATTACAGTAATACAAAATACAGTATAAAGTAAAAATAAAACAAATTAACCTATACTTTACCTTTGAAAAGAATCGTGGCTGGCGTGAGGGGCCATTGTTGCAGTACAGATATTGACTATACAAGTGAAGCGTGAGAACCATCAGCTCACTTGTGACGTATGTTACATGACACTCAGTAGACAAAGTGTACGTACTACTCGTATTGCAAGACCTCGCTCGTATATCAAATCAAACTTTTTTGCTTATCTTGAACACTTGCAAACTGGGTTACTCGCAATCCAAGGTTTCACTGTATACATATGCATATAGATATTTATGTGTAGCCAGATATAATGTATATGTATATGTATATGTATATGGATATGCACCAAACAAAAATAAATGAAATTAACAACATGTTGGGTGGTTATTCTCAGTTAATCAGGTTTGATTAATAGGTGTGACATACTCAAAACAGTAGCATGGACAATGAAGACTAATAACAATAACAATAATGAAATACCAGCAGCTTGTTGTATTTCTAAGAGTTTGTGGGAATGTGCGTTTCCTCGGTCTCAGGTATCTGGTTTAAGTTAAAAGTGGTTAGAAACCGATTCCAAGTGTCAGAAAAAGTTGATATATTATTCTTATGGGTGAATGATATTTTCTCTAGTTGGTCCAGTGGTTGATGTGTAATAAGGTTTTAGATTTCCAATTTATAAAGATTGTTTTCTTGACGATAGAGAGATAAGAAGTGGGTTTTTATATTTAATTGGTAGGTGGCTGACTTCTGTGATATTACCGAGCAGGCAGAGTGATGGGGATGGAGGGATTCTACAGCTCAAGATGGTGGAGAGTTTCTCTGTCACCGCTACCCAGAGGGAGTAAACAGGTTGACAGGTCCAAGTAGTGTTGAAGTAATCATTGGTGCAACCCAAAGTGCATTTTGAACAAGTATCTGTATCAGTAAAACCCACTTTAAGCATTTTACCTTGTGTGATATGAGTCCTGTGAATAGTCTTATATTGTATAAGCTGTTAGTTTATATTGGTAGTCACGGAGAAGATATTATTACAGATCTCGGTCCAGAAGCTGAGGCTGGGGGGAGCACCAAATCCTTTTCCCATTTAGTGATTGGTATTGTTACTGTTGTCTGTATTTGATTTATTATTTATAAAGTTTAGATATTATCTTCTTTGAGTTTGTAACCTTCATTATCTCCTCAGTTAGCATGGGAGGTTGTAGTGGGTTGTTGATTATATTGATCTTTGATTTAGTTATGGATTTTAACTGTTGGCACTGGAGAAATTCTCCTCTCCCAACTCCGTACCTCTGGACTAATGTATTGAATGGTAAGAGCTGGTTTTTCAAATAGGCAATGAAGGTGAGTGATTCTTTTGTGTTGCCATGTTGGAAAGTGGATGGGATTGTTATGCAGTTGAAAGTCAGGGTTGTGCCAAATTGGAGTGGATCTACATGGCATTAATGATGATTTAGTGGTTTTGTTAACATTTCACCAGGCTGTCAGAGTTGCAGAGGTTGGGACATTTTTTTGCAATAATTCATTTTTTAATTGAGCATGGTAAGAAGGCAAAGTCTGCAACTGAAGTATTTTTGCATTGATTTTGTTCTATTTCTATCCATGAGCTATTATAACCCTACTTCTGAATCCATTTAACTAAATATTGCAGATGATTTGCCAAGAAATAATGTTAAAAATTTGGTTCTTCTAGACCACCTTGTGATTTGTTCTTATGAAGTGTTGACAGTGAAATTTGGGTTTCTTCTTTCAGTAAAATTGTGAAGTTAGAGAATCAAGCAAATTGAACCATTTATCTGTGGGTGTTGTTGGAAGCATTGAAAACAAATTTTGACCGTAGCAACTGTGCCATTGAGTGGGAGGTTTGAAATCATCTTCTATCTTTTTTAGCAGAGGGGTGTAATTGAGGTTAAGAACTTCTGACAGCCTGGGAGAAATACTGATACCTAAATATTTAATGTTGCCAGTGTAAAGTGGAAGGGGGCAGCCTTGAGCTGCAGAATCCCAGGCATCTTCAGAGAGTGGCAATATGATGGATTTATTCCAATTTATTGTGTATTTAGAAATCCTGGAGAATGTATTAATAATGGAGAAAGTTTCTCGTAGTGAACTGTAAGGGTCATGTAAATATAATAATAAATCATCTGCATAAAGACTAATTTTATGTTGTGAGTTAATATCTTGTATTCCGTTGATGCTATTATTCAGTCATATTGCTGCTGTCAGAGGTTCAATGAAAATGACGAGTAGAGATGGTGAGAGTGGGCATCCTTGTCTTGCTCCCCAGTGAAGTGTGAAACTTTTTTTTCCTTCTTTGTTTTTATTGAAACAAAGTAACACATTAACAAAACAGGACTGGAAGACAAGACAACAGATACATGACATTACAAAAAGATGTAGAGTGTTTAACAAGATTGTAGTGTGTGTGAGGGTGTGAAGTGAGTGTATTTCCAACATATGCAGTCTATGAAATGCAAGAAAGGGAGAAGCAGAGAAAAAAATTAACAGTAATGATGATGATAACAGTACTCCTAATAAAAGAAGCTTGTTACATCTTTAAAGGTTGGTGGGAATGTGCCGGCCTCAGCCCCAGGTGTTTGGTTCAAGTTGAAATGGGTTCCATGTGTCATAAAAAAACTGATAAACTATTTTTGTGAGTAGCGGATGCCATTTTCTTTAATGTGATGTATTCTGTCAGAAGGTTCGTTCATTGTTTTATGTGTAGTGATTTTTTTTTGAAAGATTGTTTTCTTGGCAATAGCTAGAGAAATGAGGAGTGGGTTTTTATATTTAATTGGTAGGTGGCCGATTTCTATGGTATTACCGAGTAAGCAAAGTGATGGAGAAGGAGGGATTCTACAGCCCAAGATAGTGGAGAGTTTCTCTGTCACTGCTATCCAGAGGGAATGAACTGGTTGGCAGGTCCAAGTAGCATGAAAATAATTGTCGGTCCAACCTAGAGTGCATTGTGGAACAGATAAACATTTTAAACATTTTACTTTGTGTAATATTGGTCCTATAAATGGTCTTGTATTGTATAAGTTATAAGTTTATGTTGCTGGTCATAGAAAAGATGTTACTGCAAATTCCTGTCCAGAAGTCGGAGCTGAGGGAGCAAGTTAAATCATTTTCCCATTTGAGTTTTGGTATTGTTATTGTTGAGTCTATATTTGATATGAGTTTATATAGCTTGGATATTATTATCTTGGAATCTCTAATTTTCATAATCTCAAATTAATTTGTAGTGTTGTAGTAGGTTATTGGTTATACTAATCTTTGACTTAATTATGGATTTTAGTTGATTGTACTGGAGGAACTGTTCTGTCTGACTTCTGTATTTCTGGATCATTGTATTAAATGATATGAACTGGTTATTTTCAAATAGGTGATGAAAGTGAATGATTCCTCTGTTGGGGTTATTATGTAGTTGAAAATCAGGATTGTGACAAATTGAAGTGTGAAATTTTGTGAGGTTATCCCATTTGTGGTTATGTGCTACAATGTGCTAGTATTTTAATCCAGTGGATGAAAGACAGTGAATGATTCCTCTGTTGGGGTTATTATGTAGTTGAAAATCAGGATTGTGACAAATTGAAGTGTGAAATTTTGTGAGGTTATCCCATTTGTGGTTATGTGCTACAATGTGCTAGTATTTTAATCCAGTGGATGAAAGACTCTCAAAAAACAAACCTGCGTAGTGTGCTGAAGAGAAATGACCAGTTAACTTTGTCTAATGCTTTTTCTGCATTTAATGATACAATTATGGTGTCGGTTTGTTTTTGTTGTGCAAGATTGATTAAGTTAAATAGTCTACGAGTGTTATCTGAGGTATGTCTACTTTTAATGAAGCCTGTTTGGTCTGTGTGGATTATTATCAGAGTAACTGTTTCTATTCTAGCAGCTAGTGCTTTGGTGATAATTTTTAAATCTGTGTTAATAAGTGACAGATGACGGTAACTGGGAGGGGAAATTTGGTTTGTGATCAGAGGAGTGTAGTTTGCTATAAAATGCTTGAAATACATTGTTAATATCCTGTGGATTATGAACAGTTTGCCAATGATTGCCTTTTCTTTTTTATGTTGTAGTTGATTTGCCAAATATTTACCTATTTTGTTACTATATTGAAACAGTTCATATTTGAGTTGTTGGATTAGGAATTGTGTTTGTTGTATATAATACTTTCAAGTTGAGTTTGGAGGTGATTCATCATTCTTGTATGATGAATATGATATTATTTTTCCTCTAAGTACTTTTCCTGTTTTCCCTGTTTCCCATAGAGAGAGTGAGGTTCCTGGAGAGTCATTCATTTCCATAAAGAATGCCCACTCTTTTTTAATACAACTGTCAAAGTCCACATCTTGAAGCAATGATGTGTTAAAGTATCATCTTTTAAAGGGTTTGATCAGGATTTGAGTGTTTAATTTTAGCAAACTAGGAGTGTGGTTACTGATTATGATTGAATGAATTGTGGTTTCTGTTACCTATTGGGTTAGTGAATTGCTTATGAGAAAAAGGTCAATTTGCGATAAAGACTGATGGAGGGAGGAAAAATATGTATATTTTCTAGATGAAGGATTATTTAATCTCCAACTATCACAAAGACTGTAATAATTGATATATTATTTTATGACTTCTGTAGAATGCCAGTTTCTTGTATTGGTGACCGAGTTGGATCGATCATTTTTAGGGTCTATAACAGTATTAAAGTCTCCAGCAGTGATAATGCTTGTAAAGTCGTGCAGCAAAGAGAAAAAGTTATGAAAAAGGATGGGTCATCATTATTAGGGCCATAAATATTGGTATTAAATCTTCCTTCTGGGTCAATGATGGATGTGTTATAGACCAATGAAATATTTTTAATAATTAGAATTGAGACACCTTGCTGCCTGCTATTGTATGTTGATTAGAATAGTTAAAATTGTTTAAATGTTAGGTTTTGCAATTCAGAATGACTTTAAACTTTTTGGCCTGGGTCCGTAAGCCTCACACATTCCATGATACTAATTTAAGTGACTCTGTGTTTGTTTGTTAAATACGTCTGCTTTTGTGAGGTAAAAAAGAAAGAAAGAAAGAAATAATAAAAGAAATTGTGTCCTTTTGAATATGAAATTAACATGCAGTATATTCTGAAGAGGGAGATATGGGGGGGCTGGGAACAAGATAAAGTAAATAATAACAATGTAGAATTGGGGTGTGTGTGTGTGTGTGTGAGAATGTGGGCATGTAGGTGTTTGTTAGCTGAGGGCGACTGAAAATAAAACAATGTGTCAAAGCCTGTCCTGTTCCACTCTGCTTTCTGTGTGAGCAGCTCTTATTGCTGCTCTACACAGAGAGCAGAGAAAGGAAGGACACTCCTTAGGAGAGGAGAGCCGAGTAGAGACTTCTCAAGTTAGGAACTGTGGCAGTAGCTTTATATTCGCTGATACAGATCCAGTAAAATTTGCCTGGACCGATCCCTTGAGACCAATCCTTGGGATCAGCTTGGGGCATTGCTAATGTATAAATTTACAAACCACAGAAATAAAGTAATCCTCCAACACAACTTCCACTAAATGAAACTCTGAGTCTCACGCTTAGCCTGGCTTTCTGCAGTAGCACAAGCTGAAGGTGATAGAGCTTTGTTAGACTGAGATTTTTTTAGGTGAGAACTGCAGAAAGGCTTGTTTGCCTGAAAGGGGAAATGTGCTATGTCTTTTCACCTTGTGGAGAAATTGAAAGTGGAGAGACTAGCAGAACTGTTGATTGGAAAACTTCTTTGGTTTCTTTTATGTTGTCTGTTGAGTTGTTACACTTGCACAACATCTTGATACTGTGTACAATACATAGCGTGAGATACTATACCATAACCCCAAAGCTAGAATCAATGTCACAATGGGTAGTTAATGCTATTTTCAAGAAAAATGTTTTATGAGCTTACATCAGGTGGCAAGATTTAATGTGTTTAATCTATTGCATCATTTAACAAAATACACTAAAACCCAAAATCCAGAGGTCTGAGGTCAGCACATAGATGATGCATGAGAGCAGAACTGTTTTTAATGTAATGTTTTTCATCTATCTCAAGTAACTTTTTGTTTTCAATCAGGTACCAGCTCAGGAAAGGAGCATCTAATTGTGCAGTTGCTGTTAAAACATTTGCAATGAATACAGCAAAGTAGATTAGAATAGGAACAGGGGTTGACAATTGAGTGAAAGTATCAGATCCATTCTTAAACTGCTTCTGCAGCACAATGCACCTTTCTGTGCCCAACAGGTATCACCACCTAAAAATGCCCAGTGTTTCTGTTTCAGTTCTTGTGCATGGCCCTGTAGAGTCTGTGGTCAGAATGGTACATTTCTTTTCATGCATTACAGGATCTTGCTGCTATTTTACTGCTTTTTACAGCTTTCATAACTCATGGTCCTGTTTAATGCTTCACTTTCTGTTAACAAAACAGAGTATGGACAAGCAGGTGTCTGGCTAACAGTCAAGGATTCACTGAAGACGAGGAGTGAAACAGTGACTGAATCCAGTATTAATAGCTACTGTAGGCACTTTTACTTTTCCTGTTCTTCTGCTGATATAGGATTCTGTAACATTCAACCTTTAATCTGCAATAGAAATTTTGACAAATGAACAAGCCTGAAACAGGTGTTTCAGGGTAGCCAGTGAAACACTTAAGAAAGTGTTGTTCCAACCACTGCAGAAGAAGAACGAAGCACACTGTGCAAAGCTTATGAGCTTATGTGTGTGTGAGGATTTAGATGGGAGTCCTCTGGGAACCATGTCTGTGCAAAGCTTCATAGAAATCGACCCAATAGTTGTTTTAGTCTGTACGGCATGCTAGATTTTTACTTTAAAATGAAAAAGTTTTAGCTTTAGGCTTTAAGGTTAGTTTTAGTTTTAGTTAAGAGAAAAGCCTTTAAAATTTTATCAAATCAATGGACTCTTAGTACTATGGACAAGGATATTTTCAGTAAGAGAAAGATTGAGGAAAAAGAGGTGCATGACTGGCAGCCATGAGAATGTCACTGGGATTAGCTGTAAAATGTAGGCCATCCTCCACAGAGCAGAGAGAGCAGCAGAGAACAGGTAATGCATGCAGTAAAGCAAATATACTGCACACTGAGGTTTATTACTGTGTTTGTGAAGATTTTAATCATCTTTCATCATGGCAAAAATTGTATGCTATTATATACACTATATAACAGGGTTTTTCAGTTCAAAGTGTGGTGAGGTGACCCCCCCAAATTACCTTTATTGTCACTGTTGGTGTAGCCTACTCTGTGTTCCACTTGCCAATAAAAATGGGTTTCGACAATAAATGTAAACATCTTTTAAGCAAACACTTTTGGAACACAAGTCCACTCTCAAGGACTATTACTCATCGATTTCTTAGTAAAAAAAAAAAAAACAATCAATCCTACACAGTCCAATCATAAACTGAAAAAGGACTCAGCAATAGTCTTACTAAAATACCCTCGATACATTGTAAGGCCCATTAATGCAATTTTACTCAATTCAAATAATATTTGAACACATCAAACTCAGTCAGCTGCCAAACCAAATCATCACTCTGCACCGTGCACACTGCTGCTTTTCATATGTTTCAACATTGTGCATATTCCATATAGGCTACCTGCTTTAGCTATGTGTATCAACATAGTTTGACCTTTGGTTGCCTTTCATATTCACAGTGATAAATGTCTGTTTCTTTCTCTGTGACTGGATTTTCTCTAGTTTCCTATTAAGAACTCCTGTGTCGATCTTGATCACCAAACTTGGGTGCTTGGTGACACTGGAATTTATATCATCTCACACTGTCATTAGCTAGCACCACTTTGCAAGCTACACACTGTGTCAGTGGCACATCATCAGGACCAGTCCATGAAAATTCTGAATTGAAATATTCATTGTCATGCTCCCCCTGTCATCTGCTGGCCCCAGACTCTGTCTCCTCTCTTGAAGTATTCATTGTCATGTCGTCTGCTGGCCCCAGACTCTGTCTCCTCTCTTACTGTCGGTACTACAAATCGACCCATAGTAGCCCTCAAATAGCATACTCTTCTAAGTGCAACATACTCTGAGTTCTTTGGCCATCAGCGCTGCTGTTCATATTCCTTTTCAACAGCCAGCATCCACCTGTATGCCATGATCCCCTAGCAGGAATTTATTTGTTGTCACACTAATCTTTTTGCTGAATTTTGTTCTTTATTGCATGATAAGGTGAAATCCTGGGTGTCAAATATCAGTGCTACATAGTCTGTTCACATAATAATCCATTCCAAATTCTGTTCGGTTGGTGATGCTAACATTGTAAAAAATTGTAGTTGTTTTGGAACAGGTACAATGGTTATATAACTTTTGTGTTTTTATGAGTTTTGTGTTCCATCACAAATATTAAACATAGATCATTCGGGACTCTTTCAAGCTATAGATGAATGTTTGGGTGTAGGTCCTGGCATCAACGCATATAAAAACTCCACAATTCAAGCAGCCAAATGCTGATATCATCGTTGTATGTTCCCAAATCATAACAGCAGTGGGAACCTGGTGGGTGTTAATTTATTTGAATCTGAGAGAATATGAAGCAGTCTGCACTAAATATATTAGATAATGCTGAGCTCATCCATGTAGAAACTTGTTCAGTGTTTTGTTTCACATCCCAGTCGGCAATAGAGAGCAGAAGTACAAGCCTGTCTAATGAAAATCACATTAGAGTCAAAGAGCAAGACACTACAATTGCTGTTTGTTTTGTGGAGTCTGAAGAAAATATGCTGATCACAGTAATATCTTCTAAAGTCCCAGAAATGTGTGAATTAAAACAGCAAAATTAGACACTGGTCCACAATAGCTTGTGAGTCTGAATCATGCTGTGTATGCTACTGGGTCAGTACAGTTTGTTGTTCACAAAATCAGTAGTCTAGGTAAAAATCTATGGAGCTGAATGAGTTGTGCTGAATGAAAAAGTGTTGCTTGCTGGATAAAAATACTCTTGTTGTATTAGCATGGTTTATTTTTACAGAACTACAGTGCATACAAAATTGAAGAGACTGAGGCCTATTCATGTCTAAGACTTACTGAAAAACAAACAGATGAACAGATGGTGAATTTTTAATTCCTCCAGTCCTGTGGGTGATGTGAGGACTATCCAGAACCACCCCTACCTGACTTGTGTTGGTAAACTACTGAAGCTGTTCATGAGACTGTGGTATAGGATGAACATTGAAGTGATACAGTGGGTTTACTTAAAACCTCTCTTGTGTAGTTACACTACATTTCTGAGTCTCAGAGATGATGTGATGCGTTACTGGTGTGGTGGACTGATTTCAACACTTACTATAATATCTCTGTACATGTCCCATCTCCTACCAGCAGTTAACATTTGTTTCTTTTAACCATGACAATGATCTTTCTCTAATGTTTATTAAGTAGTTTAGTTTTCTAAATTGGCCAGATCAGGAAAAGCTCCCACTAGCTGTGTCTGTAACAACACATTTTGCATTCGCAAGGCTGCTAGCTGTGTGGCAGGCTACAGCAAGGGAGTGATGAATGCGATTCTCGCACGAGGTTCACACAACACACTGCACATAATAGACTTTTGGGAGAGAACAGCAGCCTCTCTGCACACTGCTATTAGAGGAGCTGCTTGGTGTCGACAAGGATTGAACTCATTTTCATAGATAGAGCTCATTAGACTCGACTGTAAACTACCTAAAAGTAGTATTTGTTTCCTTCTCGTCCACAGCTTGTCAATACAATCGGCTTAAGAGCTAAAGAAGTCAACTACTGGAAGGGTGAAGATGTTGCATTTCTTTAGGTTTGTGTTCTGCTTGTACTCTTTCTGTTACTAGCAGATTTTATTGCACATATCAAGCATTGTAGTCTCAGTAAAATACAACCTCGTCTCCAGTCTATGGACTGTGTGAGCAACTTTCTCTCCCCATCCCCAATGCAGAGTAGAGAAGCAGAGCTCGCACTTGGCTTTACTTTTGTTGTTGTCATTTATTTTTAAAAATATCTCCAAGCTGCTGAAATTTCTTGTCGTACTAGTCTATACCTACTGAACAAGCATGATACTTATGTAATGTCTTTGAAAGTGGTATTGGTGCATAGTATCTTACAGCAATTACAGTATAAGTACAAGAAGGTGGTACTGGGCTTGATACTGGTATCTGTGTATTCTTAGTTTATGTGTACCTTTAGCTCCATCCAGTTTCAAATAGCAGCCAGAATAAATGAAAGCCCCTGTTTGGGCCCACAGGCCTGTTAACTTTAGCAGCAACAGTTCCCACTGCAGTAAGATAATAAGCTACAGAACATCAAAACTGTAATGAAATACTGCTATGGTTATAGAGCTAAGAGTATTAATAAAGTATCAGGAGTCCTCATTGTTTATAAACAGCAAGCAACACACTGTCTTATGTGATGGACCAACATTTGCTACATGACTGAAAGAGCTCAAAGTGAACAACAGAATTATTAGAACCATACGTCTGGAAGTGAATCACTAAGCCTGTCTTCATTTAGTTAGAAATAAAATCAAGATAATTACTAGAATAAAAGCTTGTGGGTGTCAGACCAGCAGTAAGCACTTTCTTTTATAATTAGCATTGCCACCAAACCATAATTGACTATAAAAGTAATCAACCCTCCCTCAGCTAAAAGCATTATAAACTGATGGATGGATGGCGTTATGTTCCCTGTGACATTTAACAAGGTTTTCCAAGCATTCTTTTCTTGCTTGAGGACACACAGGCTGAGCCACTGTGATTCTGTGCTCATGTATATTCTGTAGCTTATGAGAAATCCCTGTCAGTCTTGACTTCATCTTATGCTGTAGCTGGGCTGCTAGCAAATATAGAACTACATGTGAGTTGGAGGATAGAGAACTTAACGCCTGTTTCCAAGTCGGCCCCCTGACATTATACTACTGCTGCATTTATGATGTTATTTGAATCCCATTTTGGATTTCTCACAAATCACACTTTCAACTGGATGTTTTTCCAAACTGCTAAATCTGCTTCCATAATTGCTATTAGTTTAGCAGTGACTGGTATTGCATACTTTGATATTATGCTTTGAGAGTATAGGATGGAGGATGAAGAGGTTTGTCATATTTATACATCCAATAGAGAAACATGCCTGTTAGTACTCTGTGACTCACATCTGCATCTGCATTTGTTAGCAAAATACGGCTGTTTTACTGTGACTGACGTGTTGAAGGAGTTGGAAAAGCACAGGTCAGCAAAGCATTTAAGAAAATGGTTTGGTGGAAGTCTGTCGTCTCTATTTCAAAGACAGAGGTTACATCAAATCTACAGAAATGAAAGCTGCACAGTTCTTTCTTTTCCTTGGCACCAAGCACCCAAGTTTTTTAAAATCCAAGAACAGAAAAAAAAACTACTTCAGATGCAGAGTAGAAAAGGCAATTTATCTCAGTATGGTTTGCTTATGGTATATGAAAAAGCAGACTGGCTTCATTGTGCCATCTGGACATAGTTTCAGAGCAGCTCTCCGTCCCCCAGGACCAGCTACCTGAATTATCCATTAATCTTTAGCTCTAACAGAGATTTCTACTACTGGCTGGTAATGTGAGGGCTCTATTGTCAGAACGATATAAAAGCATGTCACTCTACTGAAAGGAAGCACTTACTGCTTGGCCTGTAATTGCTGTATTATCTGCATGTTTCACTGTCTCTCACCACGAGGCTATAATTTGTTTTTACTGTTGAAAGGTCTGGGTAATTGTCAGATGTTATAAGAGGCATAAAGTTCACAGATTATTTATATCAAATACAACCAGGCTCATGACATATCCATTGCTTCGCAGCTGGATGAATGAAGTTGATCTGAGACACAAAAATTCAGGAGGTCCTGTCACTGTTATTTACTGTATGTGCATATCAGTAGTCAAGACCTCTCACACTGCCAGAAGCTAAGCTAGGAAGAAAAAAAAGATGTCAACAATGGATGTGTGGCACTCCTCAGAACATCAGAAAAATGTGCTTTTAAAAGGAAGTCAACCTGGCTATGTACAGTACTGCAGGTGATGCACTTTTCTATTATTCTCAGGTAAATAGAGACAATGGATCTGGAGCATGAAGCTTTCTATTTATCAGTTGGTTTTCAGTCCTCATGTGTGGTCATGAGCTGCGGGTGGTGACTGGTAGGATGAGATTATAGGTATGAGGGTCCACATTTTTGTTCCTTTCTAAGCAGTTTGTGTTCAGCCTTAGAGACTGAGAAATATGGATACTCTAAAGGATTTTGAACTGGAACTGCTGCTCCTTTATAGTGATAGGGGTCAGTTGAGCTGTTTTGAACATGTTGCAGTGTCCACTGTTGTGGACAGTTTCCTATGAAGGTATCTTGGATTCAGCCAACTGGGAGAAGACCTTGGGCCAGTCTCAGAATTCATTGAAAAGATTATACATCCCATCTCATCTGTGATGTGCTGAGGGAGAAGAGCATATGGGCTACATTGCCTGTTGTTCTGCCTTCACTACTTGGAGACAGGTAAATGGAGGAAGATGGATGAATTGATAGATGTTGCCACTGCAAATAAGTGGTGGAAAATAGATGGATGGATGAGTGGATGGATACAGCTATGTGCGGGAGTCAGTGCTGTCTTTCTATTTAGGGAACTGCATGCCTTGACTTTAGATGATAGAGTGGAGTGCCTGAGAAGAGTGAAGGAGACATTAGATAACCAATGAATAGATTTATTTTGTGCAGGTGTATGCCTGTGTGTGTGCATGCATGTGGCTGGGTATTACACATGTTGTGGGGACATAAATCTGTTTACACAGTCACATTATGGGGCCTCCGCAACCTTATGGGGACAAAAAGCAAGTCCCCAAAACGTAAATCATTACATTTTAGAGAGATCACTTGGTTTAAGGTTAGGGAAACGGTTAGGTGTTAGGCCAGTAGCCTAGTGGTTATGGTTAAGGTAAGGGTACTGTAAGGTTCCAGAAAATGAATGTAAGTCAATGGAAACATAACCTGTGTCTGTCAGTGTATACAGTATACAATATGTGAATAAGGAGATTTTTGCAAAGTTCCTTTCCTGAACCAACCCAAACCAACAAGACCTCTTACTTATATGTTGTCAATGATTTCCTCAAAGGCCCTGAATGCCCATTGGATGTCAAAGTCAAACATTGCAGCTGAGTGGGCAGGGCACAGCGCAACAGTGTTTTTGATCTACACATCTATAGTTAACATCCGGTTAAGTTTAGGCAACTACAGCTACAGTACATGGGTAAGCTGAGACACGAATCACCATGATGAGTCAGAGGAATGTCAACTGCTAGTAAGAGATTAGGACACACACCATGATTTCTGCTTTAGAAGTCACACACTTTATACACTCATTCCTCCTGCTGAGCTTCATCCCTAGGTGTCCTGCAGCATCATGCCACTTCCACTTTTGCTATTTAATCATGACAATCATTATTTCCTTTTTTGTGATGGAGCCACATGCACTGGCGTTTTGTTTGGACTGTACAACTAGTAGAAGTGATTAGACCTAAATAGATGTGTGTACACATGACTGTCATTAACTGTAATTTGTTTTAATGAGAGAGACACCCTCCTTTGATATGGTTGGTATAATGTACCTGGACTCCTGCTGACTCTTTATAACAGTTTACAGTTTGATGGTTTTAAAACGTCATATTACACCATGCTATGGCTTTTATATGGATCAGTTTTTATCTTTTAGCACTACCAGTGAATTAAAACAACATAGTTAAACCATA
>NW_018128003.1:646346-646594 GCF_001952655.1 Monopterus albus
TGAAAGTCTAAAGTGGCTATTGCGACTATGCTTTAAGGCAGTTTGCAGACACCTGTGAGACTACAACTTTTAGCGTTAAGCTAGTGCTAAGGTTCTTTCTGTAACGTTGCTACTGGTGCAACTGTTCCTAGCCAGTCTGGCAAGTAAGACTCGCTACATTTGACCATCCTTGATTAAACATTGAATAAATTTTGTCATCAGTGGTACAATATTGGTTGGGGTTGTTGGTATCTTATTTAGGATGGCAG
>NW_018128003.1:647149-683443 GCF_001952655.1 Monopterus albus
TATTGTACTCCTATGAAGTTTAAAGATACAACACACAATGTTAAAAATTCAGGCAGTTAAGTATGTTAGTCATGCCGTCCTCCCTGAGCTGGTCAAAAACCAATTTCAGCACTTGTCACATATCCTGATCTTTTTACCATAAAATAGCTTTCAGCCTTTGGCTAAAGTACAGTAACTCTCACTGAGGAAGTAGATGCTTAACTTTTTTTAACAGATCTAGTCACATGTGCTTTTATCTGTGTTGTTTTTTTCCTGCCATTGTTGATGTGAATCCCATCTGCTGTGCCACCAAGCACAGCAGTGCTAATCACAAGGCGTTGAAATAATGAATCAGTCCAGCCCAAGGTCTCATGGCTTACAGAGGCAGCCAAAGGTGTCTGTTGGCTACTTTATGTCCTTGCTAGTTTGGATATATGCAATGAGAGCTGGTTTAAAAACCTTGAAAATCACAGCAAAGGTTTATTAAACAACTTGCTTCCTCACCATTCTCTGTTTCTATCTTTCTTTGTTTTTAAACAAAACAAAACTTTATTTATGTGATTTGAATGTAGCCAATGTAAAATTAATACACTGACTGCTTCATCTTGATAGTCAAAACCCCACCTACAGCCCCCCTAGGGCTCATTTGATTTTTGCAATAGCACAGGCCAAGTTGCACAAAAAAAATAAACTACAACAAAATGTTGTTCTTTATTCTAAATACTATTGTAAGGTGTTACAATATATATGTTAATCAATTAACAGTTTTTTGTTAATCAGTTTTGTTAATCAGTTAACAAAATATGTTAATCAATTAATACTGATAATTTATTTCTGTATTCTGAATGTATTTTGTATTCTTACTGTTTTGTATAACCAGACAAATATAAAAGAATGGAAGATTAAAAGATCTCATATTTAACCCATTCACATTAAACTTAGATTATGCCTTACTGTGGTTATCAACAGTATTGAATAATTAAGTTAAAAAGCCAAACCACCACTGCTGGATATAAGGAGCAACACACAAAGTTTTTATTACTGTATATGTGATTTACTTGTTTCCCACCTCTGCAGGGTTTGAAATGTCTAAATTTGTGACTTGGAGTATTCACGTGACCCCCATTGGTGCTGACACGATCTGAGGAGTGTTGTTTTAGCATACAACACCCTGCCGTCTCTAAGTAGCTAATTTAAGTTGATGGAAATTAAATGTCTGCACTCTGTATTTACAAGTAAGACATTACTCTATTTGCACTCCAATATTGTTGACCAGGAGAACACTGTTAAAGCTCAATCAGCTTTAATGACACTGCTCTCAGTGGCTAATAATCAGAACTCAATTTCTGTAAATTGCATGTTATAGTGCTATAAAAATATTCAACATTTTGTGCCACATAATATCAGGTTTGCATTTAATGTTTCCCATAAAAACATCAATTCAAGGAATATGACTTTGCTTATTAACAGCTTTAGATAATCTGGGACAAGTATAATGAGGTGATTCAATGTGCCATGGTGCTGGATATGACACAAACCACACACTGAATGCTCTGTAGCTCAGGCCAGCTTTGAAGACTATGTAAAATGTGAAGAGGAGTCTTCACAATCCAGATTTCATTATTAGCAACTTACATTAAGTGAGCAAATTTGGAAATCAGTGTAATGGAGTAAATCACTGTTGTGCAGTTAATGGTTTATTAATGCATTGTGTATCTGATTTTATGAGTATTTAACCTTATAAAGGTTCTTACACAATCTTTCAAACTGCAACTTTAATGCACAGTTTTACATATACAAAAAGCACAGCCGTAGAGATTTGGCACTGCTGAACGAGATGACTGTAGCTGTTGCTGTACTTCATGAAGGAGCAGGGTACAATCTTTTTAAAGCCACCTTTCAAGCCCAGTGGATATAGAAAAAAAGTATTCCACTGAGTATTACATTTAAAGTTGTTGGACTAAATTCAACCCATTCATTTAAGAAACTTCATCAGTTCTACTAAATGGTGTGTAGTTTTAGGAATTCAAACCATGAATGTATTAAGCAGAACTGGATACCAGATCACAGAATAGCACTCAATTCATTCCTCTGAAAGTTGTTCAGTAGCGCATATTCAGAAAAATTCTTTCATGCTTCCAGAATTCCACTCATAAAAATGACTTGGATGTTAACCATGCATTTGTGTTTTTGGGCCCATTGATCATGCGCACTTGTTATATAGTGATATAAAATGGGTTTTACCTTGGACGATTTGACAGCATTGATTGGTGGCCTGATACCGTGGCTCCACCTCTGGTCATTACTGTGCAGAATCAAGTTTAAAAATCCATCACAATAGCAAGATGGTGACCTCCATAGTTGAGATTTTTATTTCACTTTTGCATAGTGGTGGTGATGCATTGTTCATTTTTATATAAAGTCTATAATTCAAAACTTGGTGGGTCCTTACCCTTCTGATGTCACATGTGGCTCATATTGCAGTCCCGTGACTTAAGCTGTGACTTGGTGTAAATGTAAACCTCATAGGAATAATTGTTGATTTTGAGGAATGCATTTATTTGTCTCCTACTGAGAGTTAGATGACAGGATGTAGCCAGCAGATGGTTAGCTTAGCACAAAGACTGAAACCAGGGAAACAACTGACCTGGGTTACTCCAACTATACCATAATCTGTCTAACAGCACCTCTAAATAGCACCAATTAACACGCTATATCTCGTTTGTTTAATCCTCTCAAAAACCACAGTGTTCATTTGGAATTTCTTTGTAGTAGCAAAATATATTTTGGGGGAACCATAATTTTGCTCGATTAAAATACCCTGTTTTTTTTCTGGTCATTACTGGGGCTGGCTTTAATATAAATTATATGGCCATTATCTGAGCAGTGACATTTATGAGATAATTTACAGTATGCATCAAATGTGCAAATTAGTAAATATCAGTGTCCTCATGTTATTCTAAGAGAAAATCAGAGGCTTTCAACTTTTTCATTGCAAATGAGAAAAGCCTTCGACAGAGTCTATTTATACAATAGCGCTGCATTATCATGAAAGAATTGAGTAAATCAAGCAACTCTGTACTAAACAAACAATATAAACAACAATTCAAGGATGGAGCAATAAAGTCAGTGTATCCCCTGAATATCCCCAGGCTTATAAATTAAGGAGCCAAAACTTGCAAAAATGATGACACAGTACTTTTAAAAGCTCTACACTTGAGAAAGCATAACTATGCAGGTTTTGCAGAAGGGTAATACGGCACATGGCCTTAATCAGAAGATTACTTTTCTCTTATCTGTGTCTTTGAATGTATAATATGTCATATTTATATACTGTATTAAGGAGCGTTTATCTGCAGTTGCAGAGATCTGATCTCAGTGATTCAGCGATACAGCAGTAAGTTGTCATTACAATCACACCGCTGCCTCCCGCTAGAGAGGCCCTGTATCTTTCACTCTAGCAAGTGTGTTTACCTCTGCCTGAAGAAAGTTGAGAGTAAAAGTGGGTCATGGATGGGATAAGTGCTGCTTTATTTGTCAAAAGAATCAAACCACCAAACTTGCAGGGACAATTCATGCCCATCATGTCCACAGCTGAGCATTTTCTGTGTGACCCAATAATTGCCTCCTAGCTACACAGTTTTTGTGCACAATGTACCAGTCTATAGTGGTGGTGCCCATTTAATCCATAACTTATTCTGCTCTCAGCATGCTAGAGTGAAAGGGAAAGGGGAAAAAAACCAAAACTTGATTTCACCATTTCCACCCCTGTTATTAAACGAAGTAAACAATTTTTCAAATTGTGGTATAGAAAATAGAGTTTCAAAAATGATCTTTTGTGCAACAGCTGCAGTTCAGCTGTTCTCATATTGAATAGCATCCACCACTTTGTATGTGAGGAATGTTTGTGGCATCACATTTTCACATTGGTGTAGCTGTTTTTTTGTTTTTTGTTTTGCTTTTGCAAGTACAGTCAGTACAGAATGTTTTCAGACCCCTTCAAGTTTTGCACATTTTGTTATGTTTCAGACTCAACTTTAAACGTTTTAAATTAATTTCCCCCCTCATGAATGAAGGCCCTTGATCCCCGACTATTCATTTTGGCTGAGCAGCCAGATCTATGAAGACTGGTAGTGGTTCCAAATCATTTCCATTTGAGAATGATGGAGGCTACTGTGCTCTTGGTTATGTTCCATGCTGAAGAAATGTTCTTCTGTCCTTCCCCAGATCGATGTCTTGACACAATCCTGTCTTGTAGGTCTGTGGACAGTTCTCTCGACCTCATGGCTTTGTTTTCACTCTGACATACACCATCAACCTTATATAGACAGGTGTGTGTCTTATCTGATTATATCCAGTGCCTTGGTCAGTTAACCAAGAACCCTAGAGTCAACCATCAGTGCAGCGCTCCACCAATCAGGCCTCTGTGGTAGAGTGGCCAGACAGAAGCCACTCCTCACTAAAAGGGACATGACAGCCCACTGGGAGTTTGCCAAAAGGCATCTGAAGGACTCTCAGAGCATGAGAAGCAAACTCCTCTAGTCTGGCGAAACAAAAACTGAACTAATATGGCCACCGTTTCCAACAATGTGTACGGAGAAAACCAATTGCTGAGCATCACCTCATTAATACCATCCATACAGTCAAACACAGTGGTGGCAGCATCATGCTGTGGGGATGTTTTTCTGTGACTGGGAGACAAGTCAGGACAGAGGGAAGGATGGATGCAGAAAAATGTAGAGTAATTCTGATTGAAAGCCTTCAATAATGAAGGTTTACCTTTCAACGAGACAACGGCCCGAAGCATACGGCCAAGAAAACACAGGAGTGGCTTTAGGAAGACTCAGTGAAAGTTCTGGAGTCTGGACCTGAACCCAATAGAGTGTCTCTGGAGGGACCTAAAAATGGCCGTGGACCAATGTTCCCCATGCAGCCTGGTTGATTTTGAACAATTCTGCCAAGAAGAATGGAAGAAAATTCCAGAAGAAGGGTGCCAAGCTTTGTAGTTTCATTCTCAAGAAAACTTGAGGCTGTCATTGCTACCAGAGTTGCTTTAATCAAGTACGAAGTGAAGGGTCTGAATACTTGTGTAAATGGGATATTTCAGTCTTTTATTTTCAATAAATTAATAAAACACAAAAATTTCTGTTTTCACTTTGTCATTCTGAAGCATTGTGTGTAGACTGATTAGGAAAAAAAGTTAATTGAATCTGTTTAAAGACGAGTCTGAAACATAACAAAATACAAAAACTTAAAAGGGTCTGAAAACTTTCTGTATTGACTGTAGCTCTGAGGAACACATTAATCATATTCCTGAAGTAGTGACAGTCAATGAGACTCTAACTGCGGCTGAAAAAATAAAGTTAAAGTGTTGATTCCCCTGGCATTAAGGTGTCCTTCTGGAACTGCCCCTGAATTTGAAAGTCTGTTATAGTGCAAACTCATACCACTCAGACATTCTTTGCATCCATCACTTGACCTATTAAAGCTACACTGGACCCAAAAATCTCCAGCAGAGCTGAATGGAACAACACACACTGTTTACTGAAGCTTCACCCCCACCCTGCAGTTTTAACAACTTCAGAAGGAAAGCAAAGCCAGTTTGTGAACTGCCAAACCGATACCTTGGTTCTACTGAGGAAAACAATCTGAGCAGAAAGTCACACCTAGACCAGGATACAGCATGGACCACATCCACTGTAATGTGAACAATTCTAAAAATATGGCCTTTTTTCTATTTTGCCTCCAATCAAGACTAAGATGATATTTTCCATCACCAAAAACAGAGCTTTTCAAAGATTTTTGTGGAAGAAAGAGCAGTGCGCACTATTGCTCATTGTGAGAAGGCCATTGCTTAAGCACCACCAAGGGTGTTGGGAGATTTTTGTTTGAGCAGCAGATACCAGTAGAAACTGAAAAGTACAGGATTTGTGAGATTTAAACAGCTGAATGTGGAGATTACGCTTCACTAAATGCAGCAGAGAGGAAAAAATAGACAAAGTGTAAAAAAAAAGGTAAAAAAGTTAGGGTTCTAAGGGAGACACGTCTCAGGAATTCAGTGTGGATTGACTTATTCGATATAATGGAATTCTATCTGTAGCATCAGACATCCAGCATCCAGTGTGTTTTACCAGTAAAGGTTTTTGTATTTAAATATAAATAAATATCCACAGCATCGCCTCATGTACCATACTGCACGATAGTCAATTCCTAGTCACCTTCAGACTTCTCTATAATCACTTTTTATTTCTTAGTGTAGATGATGTTAAAAAACGGGTGTTGTCATTGACATCATCATTGTTGTATGGTAAATGGTCTTATACTTGTATAGCACTGTTTTATGCTTTACAGCACATTCAAAGCGCTTTCACACTACTTCACTACATTCACACACTGGTGTTATCACTGGGAGCAACTGGGGGTTCAGTGTCTTGCTCAAGGACACTTCAACATGTTGACTTGACAGCCTGGGAATCAAACTGCTAATCCTCCGCTTAGAAAACGACCCGCTCTACCTCCTAAGCCACAGCCGCCCCCAAATGACCTCATATGTGATATGAAATAGTTTTACTGAAGAGAAAGTACTGCAACTATCAAAGTGATACAACTCCCAATTCAGTGAACCCTACTTCTTACCAGCTGAAGGCAGTACAATAACTAGAACAATGTTGTTTCTCTTTGGGGATTAATAAAGTACTTTCTAACTAAGAAAGACTACCAAGGCAGGCACACAGAGCAGTGGCACACACAACGCCACATCCACAGGACTGCTGGCAAACTCCTGTACAAATTTGAGCATTATGGTGGTGAGTGCTGTAACACTGTGATTAATGAGTAATGATGGGCTTTCAGTAGACACAGCGGGGCTGTTCCCAGGGCTGTGATAGTCAGGTCCTCATTCAACTTCAGGCACTCACAAGAAGCTTAGTTTTCCCTTACAGAGGCTATAGATCATCTTCATGTCTGCCCCAGTCTTTGTTTACAAAAACGATTTCATCTACTGATAAACAATTCAGAACATGAGTAGTTTTGATCAGTCTGAGCTGCAACAGTACAGACTTTGTAAGTAAAGTCATATAGTGTATTGTGTCAATTTAATCAACTATCCTGTATCATAAATACATGTACATACATGTACATGGTATTAGGATGCCCAGCATCCCATCCCAACACAGCGGCCACATTGACTTATCATAATGAAAAACAGAAGTTCATGCTTTGTGTATATATTTATGCTGGAGTACACTTACCATCACTGCAGCAAGACAATGATATAAACCTCAGCAAAAACAAGATTTTTCAGAGGGTATTAAGTTGCTCTTTAAGATTCAAGTTCCCAAAGAGACCAAATATACCAGGATATGTTGGGTGGAAATTTGAATTGATGCACAAGACATCTAAAATGTTTTTCATTTGATGGAATGCTACAGTAAAATAAATAAGGATAATCACCTTTATTTGGCCAAGTATGTTACACACAAGGAACTTGGTACAGAACCTAAGCAGCCATCTGCAGCGCCAACTCAACTGATGGCTCTAACCATCAGGGGCAACTTGGGGGGTTCAGTGTCTTGCCCAAGAACACTTTGACAGATGGACTGCAGGCACTGAGATTCGAACCTCCGACCCCTCTGGTTGGGAGATGACTGCTCTACCCACCGAACCACAGTCGCCCCCGTCCCATAAATAAATATATGTGTGTTTGTGCTTTACTTGGCATCATATGCACTATCTTCAGTATAGTGTTGTAGAACATGGATCGGGCTGCATATTTCTGCCCGAACCTGACCTGTGCCTTGCCTGAGAAGCTTATATTATATGTCTGAACCCGACTTGAGCCCAGTGCAGTTTGTAGGGTGGTTTTCCCCTCATCATTAAATGAAGCACACAGTTGAGTGTTCCAATCATCTAGTTTGACCTATGTGTCTTAACCTGACCCGGACCTGAACATAATTTCGAAATTTCTGTCCGAACCCAGCCTGAACCCTTGGGTACTGACGGGCTCAGTTCTGGTATCCACACTCTATAATCCTATAAAAATCTGAGAATGGACTGTATTGTGTATATTTAAATACAATGGAAAATTAGTAATTAGGAGTTCTTTTTGTGTGTGCTTTTATTATTTAAAGCTACTGCATAAGTGCTCAATTCAAAAGAGTCATGTAAAAGAAGAAAACTGCTGCTCTAGATCACAACTTGCAGCCTGCAAGACAGCAGATGTGTGGGATACAGTCAGTAGACTTTCCTGATGTTACTGAATCATCGGCCTGTTTCTGCAGAGAACACTCTGTGCATGTTCTGACTTACAGCAGAAGGAACTACATTATTAAATTTGATGGATTTCTGGCCATCCAGTATGTCCTCAATATACAATACATATGCTTCACACTACAACAGCATATAGCCTGAAGTGATATGTGACTTTTGGGAGATGGTTAAATTGAAAAAAAGTTACCTCACTAAAGAGATTTTACTTGAAAAGCAGTTGCCATTCAGAGGTAGGAACTGAAGCCATGGGTCAACAGAGTTTGATGACTGACGTAGACACTTCACTGTGATGCTTCCTGCTGCTGGGCTAGATTCATAGACATATTAGAGCATATAAGGACTTATGACTTGTACTATTTTTATAATAAAAACATATCAGGCTGAAGTGTCAGGTCAAGTGGTAGAGATGAATATGCTGGAACTTAATGAAATCCATCATGTAAAACAAAAGTACTGCTGAAAGTCATTTATCTCATCAGTGACTGAGCACCGCCTCACCTTGTATGCTTCCTCACCATTATGACTGTCCTCAGGGAAATGCTCAACTTTGACCCCCATCTCTGTCAGGCAGCTAAGACTCATAGTGAATGAGCTATCAGAGTGCTGTTTTTGAGGTCGTTCCTGTTTGTGTGCAATTGTTTGTCTGTGTGTCCCGCTCGCCTGTTCCCTGATAAGAAAGGGTCCCACTGGATGCACCTCTCCTGGTGACCTCATTGTGTACGACTGTGGGACAACAGTAGGCATTGTGTTGACAAGCACAGATTGAAAACAGCTGGAAGACAATCTGGAGAATAGGCCTAAATAATAGAGATAATCCTGCTGACATTCACATTGCTGCTACTGCCAGTCGTGCTTTCTCTGTCACTGTCTGTCTCTTTATTTCTTGCCGTTCACTTTAGGTTTGGCACATCCTGTAGTTGATGCAAAAAGCATACTGTACATGTCAAAAACATCATTGCATTTGCATGTCAGTGCATTAATAGTCTTGCTAACACCAATTTGTTGATTTGTAGGTCAACAGATGTCTAGGTATCTAGGTTACAACTAGACTTAAATAGTAAGAAAAGAATATTTTTAGATATGTAGGTTACATACCACTGGGTGACAAATTCAAGAAACAAAAACACCTAAGTATTTTTTTTTCCACTAATGTCTCCAGAACAGCCTCTGTGTTCTTTGTCATAGATTCTCCAAATCACTGGAACTCTCCTGTAGGGATGGTATCATATACTGTAACCAGTCAGAGGTGCATTGTGCCTGGTATGGAAGCATCTGTTTCTATTCTCATTTATTAAGGTTATTTCTTTAAGTTTAAATGTCTTTGCTGAATAGATACTATTGTGAACTCAACCCTTAACCTTTTTTTAATTACTTTTTTACACTGGGTTGTCATTACATGATGCACTCTGAAATATTTCTTAAGTCTAGAAATTGGTGGCTCCTTCAGCTGAAGAGGACATGGAAGGAGCAGGCTTCTTGAACTTCTAGAATGGACCCTAAGCTGTGAAACACTAATGAAAACTGGACACATTTTTATTCCTAATGTCATTGCTTTCTAAATTTACCCACAAAGAACCAGAACTGAACATTTTTAAATTCTGACAATAGTAAGATGACTGCACAGTGGTCACGTGAACAGGGAAAACACTGTTTTTCTTGAATGAGTTTGGAAGTAGGAAAGACAAGACGGAATAAGAACAGTAACCTACCTGACTGGACTTTAGCTGAGCTTCATTAGTATACTAGGTTTAAGTGTCTAGAGTGGATTACAAATGGTATTGAAAGCTTTTTTAAATGTAAATGTTACAAAAACACTTCAACAGATTTAAATGACTATATTGAACTCAAAACTAAGTCATTACTACACATTAACATAGATACTGTATGTAACTTAGAATTGAAAAATGTTCACCTTTTAACTAAATTTATCCCAGTTTTAACAGATGTCTAGATGTCTTTTGACAGTGTTTGCAAACATGAAGCTTCATTGCTTCCTTGTTACTTGTTAAAAGCCTGAAAGGCATGAATTATGCTGCCTGTAAACCTCGCTGCCTGTCCAAAAACAATTTAAATTCTTCTTCCCTCCCCTTTCTCTTCACTTCTCTGCAACATGTAATTTCAAATAATGTTTTTCTCCCCCCTCAAGATTTTTCAGTTCTGGACAAGGAGATAGGCTTGCCGAATGCTGCTATTGTTTACAGTCTAAACTGAGAGGGTGAAATGGTGACCTGCATCCCAAAGCAGACATTACACCATCCCTGGTGTCAAATGCACTCACACAGGCGGTGCACAGTGTGTACATGCCAAGATCACTAAGCAGACGCTGCTGTTCTCCCCCCCCTCGTTTGTGTTGATGCAGGTAACCCAGACAACCTGACAATGTACACAAATTAGAGGCAGGCAGGAGAAGAGTATGATTAATGGTTCTCAATAAGGACAGGCCCCAGAGGAAAGAGGACTAGAGCAGCAATGCTTATAAATCCTAGGGATTCTCTGAGGCAAGGGGGAGGTTGGATGAAGGGATGTCAATTTAGGATCTGGAAGAAGTGGTGCTTAGGATGAAGGAGATGCAGGACTCCTTTTTTAAAAGATCCATATTATACAAATTACTCATACTGGGCAGTAATATTTTGTGCAGGCTACAGTATCTTCATACAGTTAATAAAATCAGTTCTACTTTGTCAGTAGTGCTGTTAATTTGCCCCGTGACACTGGAAATTCTTTGAATAATCTCTGCAGAGACAAGTCGGAGCTGCCGACCTATCTATTACAAAGAATCCCCATGTCCTCCACTCCCCAACTTTCCTCTGAAAAGCCTTTTTCTCACCTCCGACATTGGAAGTTTCTGTGGTCTGGGCGGGGGGATCTTTATGGATTAATGGTTGAGGATACTCTCTAATTTGTCGTTTGTAGTGTCATTTAATAGTTGTCCTGGATAAACCCTGAAATCTGTCACTGTCGATGCCACGCAGTGACTGACTGGACGCGTTCAGGACCGTAAACCGATGTGGTTTACAGTGAGAGAACCCCTTCTCGTGTGTTTTGGACCGTTCCTCTACATCCATGCGAGGTGGAAGCGGCGCACAGCGCCAGACGGACCAGAGTGGGTTAGTGTGGGTACACAGCGGGGCGCAGGACTCTTTACAGCAACTCTAACACAAATGGATATTTACGTGGCTTTGTTATCCTTTTTCCTTTTTACCAAACCAGGTAAGTAAAAGCTGTGTGGCACTCTGTGGTCGCATGAGGAATTTTATTGCGAGGGACACGGGCTTCTTAATGTTTGTATGCTCCTCAGTTTGCACGTTGCGCACAATCACGCCAGATTTTTTTTTGGTAGTGTATCTGGACTGCAGCAGGCTCTAATGCTTTAAAAAAAAATCACATGTAGTTTGCTGAGTTAATATTTGAAAATAACCCGCATGCAGTTAAGGTAAAAGAGATGGCAACCCTTTATCTTAACGTGTGGCACACAGTGCACCTACAGCCTGTGGAGAGCACAGGTGATGCAGATACGGGTTATTTTAGTGGGTAGTATTGGCAATAGCCTGGGTATAAACTAAAACGGCGTGACGTTTTTCCACAACCACCCATTTTAAGTAGTGGAATGCACGCAACCCGCGACTATAACTGGTTGTAAACTGATTTAAGATTTTAGTTTAAACCCTGTCAGCAGGTTTCGTACACACACCTCTCATCGTCCTCTAACCTCAATTTCTCTTCACCAGCTTCGGCTTTCGGATCAGACCAGGACTACCAGATTGACATCATCAATGAACTTGACCTGGTAAATGCCACCTATGGAATTACCCAAGTGGCAGGGCTTCACAACAGCAGCAAAGCCTTCCTATTTCGAGGTACTGCACGCAAGCTCACAATTTCTTCGTCATTAGTCACGCTACTCAAGTTCAGAAATGTCTTTGTTTTCTGTCATGGCTGCGCGCACCAACACTCACGCTTTTTGTTTTACCAGTTAGTGTGAGCAAAGCCACGCAGCCACGCACCTTTTGGTGCGACAGTATTGGCGGGGAGACGGAACACACCGGGGAGCCTCCTTTCATAATTACTCCACATTTAATTTGTTCCAGGCAGCACATGCTCAGGCTCTCTCTGACACACTTGTGCGCGCTGTTTATGGAGGATTTCTCCAACACTTCCACTAGTTCCAGTTCCAGTCACTGTGGTCTGACTTAAACAACTGATAGTTGATGGATATCAGGTGTGTTGTGTGGCTGAGGGTAGTGTGAGTTGTTAGCAGTGTCAGGAAATACTTTTGCTTTGCTTTGCTCGCTTCGCTGCACTCAGACCCTTAAATATTTGGTCCAACTTGTTTCTTCTTCATGTAGCGCCATCGGCTTTAAGGAGAGACTGAACGGTATAGAGAAGCAGAATGAGGAAAGAATGATGCACGGCAGAAAAGAGTTAAATCTGTTCAGTGATTAGTCTTGCTGTGTTTTTGTTTCCTGCTAACCTGCAGCTACAATCCTCTATTAAGTTATGTGATTTTTTTTTTAATGGCTCTATTCAAAGGCCATATGCATGAGTGACATTAATTTTCACTGGAGAGTTTTATTGCTTCATGATTGTTCAGTGCTGCATCCCAGCAAAAGTACAATGTTGGGGGACACAGACTCTTTTATATTCTGTAGTAATATTCAGATTCAAAGAAACTGGCACAGACAACAGCCTTTTAAACTCAACAAGCAACAACGGGTGTTGAAACTCCTATCAGCAGGGTGGTAGTGGTGTGTGTGTGTGTGTGTGTGTGTGGTTTTGGCTTGGTGTGTCACTGGCTCTGTATGAATAAATGCAGGGCTGCTTGGCTCTGCCGAGTAGGAGCCATCCAAGATTCAGGGCTGGAGGACATGCAACTTAACTTTTATTTGATGCCCCCCCGCCCCATACAGTGTATGCGTGTATACATGCGCATACACTTCTACTCAAAGCCGCTGCCGGGGTCAAGGTGCAGCAGCCAGATAGTGTGGAAAACAGGAGACTAATCCTGTGGGGAAGACTGAAACTTTTAGTGTTGGAAAGGATGTTTGTGCTGCCCATTTTGCACTACTTTGTGGCCTTGTAACAGAGGTGCATCCATAGAATAACTGCAGCTAAAATTACAGCAACTACCAGGTTTCTTTAAAAAAACAAAAAAAAAAACAGCGAAGATGTTGTAATAAGTTGCAACAGCAAGCGGTCTGTGATTAACTGTATAGTAGATGCTATGCTTGAGCCGGTGTGGCTGATTGGGTCAGTGATTATTCAAGATGATTTATGTATGCTGCATGCAATCATGTTGTGCTCTGAGTTCAGTATCATATTTCATCTGTTTGATTGCAGAAATTGTAGGAGAACACTGTAATCCTGGTGAAATGGCCATGAAAAGGGACAGTGTGGTGTTCCAATTACTCAAAAGCACTGAGAGGAAAAAGAGGGCTCTGGCAGTGTTTTTAGGCTGGATTTTGGGACCGGTCTCCCAATTCCCCAGTGATTTACAAACAACAGATGGTTTGCATTAGAAAATAGATTTCAAGATCTATTCTTTTAAATTTTCAACGGGATAATATACCAGTGTACTTAATAAAACACAGTTTAAGAAAAACACACAAGTGCAGCCTCCACTAAAAGGCAGAGGTGGATCTGCAAGTGTGGTCTGACCTTGCAGTGATGAAGAAAAATGCGAATAATTGCCCACTGTACACTAATGGCAAGGAACAAGGCTCAGCTAATTGCTAAGATATTTGTGTAATTGTCACAGTTTGTACTTTTTATTGACAGGATTGCATATATTGTTTGAACCTCTGTGATGTATTTAATAAAGTTAGTTTGTCCAGATGAGGTCTGACCTAGTTTCTCATCCTACATTGAAACCCTGATTACCAGCTTCATTACTCTGGACCCCCACCCCTCTACCCCAGTGCTGATTCCTATTAAAAATTCTTCTAATGCTGATTATCAGTTTGTACTTTGGTGTCCCCCTTGTAGGTTGGGTCTGCTGCTCTCAGTTTGGTCCAAAGTTAAACATTTCAACTTCAAACAGATCCTGTTGCTTCAGTAATGCATACAGTAGCTTTCCTCTTCAGACTGCACAAAGGGTGCTCAGTTTATGGAAATGTGACATTTCAATGAAATACTATTGGATAAATTCCTATCACATTTGGTGTGGATATTACTGGACCCTCTGACTTTGCTTATGCAGAGTCATAGCAATCTAACGCTTAAACTAGAGGGTGTCAGGGATCCATTTGGTTCTTAGTATTTGAGTCCTGACTCTGGATCTGAATTTGTTACCTCAGGTTGGCTCTTGCGGTATTACTGCAGGTTTTGGGTCTGTGTGTCTGCTGTAGTGGATCCAAGGAGGCTTTCCAGTCATGATCAGCTCTGATCATGAGGTACATCATATAGCTTTCGTCAAAGGAGAAAAATGTTTTCTGACCCAAGACCAGAAGCATGAGCTGTGAATTGTAGGAGAAAATAACTCCTGTCAGCTCTGATTGCTCATTAATTGAGGGCAAATCGTGTTGCTGCAGTGCTAGTGTTCATCTCTCTATTTGGATGGACTGCATTTTGGCTCAGGTCTAATTATACTCTGGTCTATTTGGCTGGAGTCTGACTGTCTTTTGGATCAGGTCCCTTGTATCCTTACACAACACATTTGCATAGGTTTTTCATCCCTTTGACCAACCAAACCTGACAATGTAGAGATGATGGCTTGTCGCTGAAAGGACTAACTTTTTTTTTTTTTTTTTTTTTCTTGTCCATGTTGGAAAAAAATAAAAGAAATTAAGTTTTAACTTGTTTACTTTTTAATCCAGATATGTTTTGTAGTATAGAAGGAGGACCACAGCTTCACAGGGTTACAAGCCAGACTTTAGTTATGTTATGGCAGAGATGGAATACTTGAATATTAAGCTACTGTATTTGTACTGAATGGCAGTTTACTGACATGACTGTGAGATTTCAGTAATGGCTGGGTGTTTTTAAACATTCAGATGCTGTTTATTTTATTATAATGTGCTGACATGATATGAGCTGTGTATATTTATTTGGCTAGTTGTCACATTTGTTTCATTTATAAATGTAATTTGAGACTGTTTTTGTTTTGTACCGTTCCAACTTTCTAAAAGTTTAAAATAATTCCTTATGTAAGATTTTTCTAATTACAGCTAAGGAGACTTTGCAGTTTATTATTTACTATTTGAATCTATGAACACTTAAGTTGATCCGCTTAATATTTAGGAAACCCAGCTCTCTGTAAATCTGTTTGGTCAGTACAGGTCTCTGTTCTTCACTAACTTTTGCTGAAAATCATTAATGTTAAATCGTTAAATGGTAACAACAAATGCAGCCTTGATCTAGATCTCCTGAGATCCATAAACACACCTCCTATCAGCCTTTTAGGTCAATTATCCTTAACGTATAACAACTCTTTGTTCAGGTTTTAGTGCTGAAATGGCCTTTAATTAATGTTTAATTGACCTTCCTGTCGATTCCATGGAAAACTTTTTTTCCCAGCCTCTTTAAAACAGATATCCACCCTGAAGCACTTAACCACCATCCAATACAGTGTTTTAATGCATCAGGATATGTTCAGCATACAGTACAGTGGAGTTTAATTGCAGGAAAATGATGAGGTGTTCATTTTAAACTGCAAATTACAACACTCAAAGGAAATGAATAACACAATTGTTTGTGTGTGATGGTGATTTCATATCTATGTATAATATAAGGCTATACAGCCAGGAAACTTGGCACCAAGTACCATCTTGCATCGTGTTGCTGTTTTTTTTTTTTAATAGGAGCTTATGTGTTAGAGGTGCCGATGGACACATTATTTTAAACTGAGCAGGCTGGCTGTTTTTCTGTTTCCAATCATAGTGATCAGCTACTAAGCATCTTCTGGCTCCAGCTTCATATTGAATCAATAGATGTAACCAAATTCTTCATCAAACTTGTGGCAAGAATTGGAATGATTACATTTCTCATGATGTCTGAGTCCTTCAATCATGTAATACCTGGAATGCATACACTGGAAGTATGAAATTATAGCTTCAGTACATGGACTGTATGTCTCTAATGCTGCATTGCAACAGTATGTGGGTGGGATACCTGCAGTGTTTTGTACTGTGAACAACAGTTTTCAGAGCCTGTGATGCAGCAAAGAGTTTTGCATCAGTGTAGGCACTGTAAAAAGACGTTGCTCATCTTGATTGGTGTGTCTGAGGTTTTAACTCCCCCCCCAAAAAAAATATGTTAAACTGACTTACAAAAGAAAAAGGACTGGGAATAAAGTTCAAATCTAGCAAAATGGTAATACAGGTAATACAGAATTTATCAGAAGTCTCTGATCCAGCATCTTTTCTGAATGGGTTCAGTGGCCCCAGCTCCCACTTCTGTTTTGCTGTTATGGATCACTGCTTGTTATAAGGAATATATGTAGGGGAAAGCTGAAATTGGTGTGTTATGAACAGCAAACCTGTGACACTGAAATTGCTCAGTTTCTGCAGTTGGGGGGTGGCTACAATTTAGCCACTGCTCTAACGGCAGTAAACGGCTGTTATCGTACTGTACTTCATCGCCTTCCCGAACCTTACAGGAGATGCACAAAATAATGTGTACACTTTAAATTTTAATATCCAACACATCTACAGAGCTTAGCTGTGTCAGTGTGAATGCCTGTGAGCCTGGGCAAATTCTTTGCTACTTGAAAATGCTGTGTTTTTAAATCTTGTTTTACTCTGCTGAGCTACAAAGAGGCCAGTTAATCTGACGCCAGACTGCAGGAGCATTGGTCAGACAATTTGAAGTATTATTTTGTGTCGCAGTTGGAAGTGGCGAAAAATATGACATTTGTTTAGACTAGCTGCAAAGTATTTCATTATATAAAGGACTAAGCTAACCTGCAGTATGAGCAGATTTTACAACAGACATGACTGACCTTGTATGCAATACATCAAGATAAAATTATACTGATGCTCAAAAACATCAAAACCATGTGTCTCAGCCCAAACACTACTAGCTTCTGCTGAAGATAGGTTACAAAAATATAGCTAGCTTTTGTAAAAGCAACATCCCATAGTAGTTCTTAGCAGCTCTTACTCAAGCAGGAATAACAGGTGCATTTTAGAGGACTATATTTAACAGTGCTTGCAGCAGTAGGACAGTGTATGTGAAATCTACAGCATTGTGTTCATGGGTAATGAAGGAACATGTCACACAGAGCAACCCCTTCAGTCCCCTTGTCGCCCTGAATTAGAGCCTCAGCTGAAGCACTGAAGATGCACCTGTTCCAACAGGAATTCATTTTCATGGGGTTTCGAGCCTATCTATAATTGAGTGAGTGATTTTGGTCACACTACTGTCTAACAGTGATGTTATTGAATATTCTTCCCCCTGTAGTGATCTAATATGACGTCACTCCAGAGAGTGTGTGTGCACAGGTTTGCTCAAATTTTGGTAGGGACATGTTCCTACCACCCATTTTCAGATACAAAGAAAAAGCTGGTCCACACACTCCAATCTACAAAGTCTTTTTATTTTCCCATTCTATATCAGCTTCGGTGCTGCCTGTTTAAAACCTTTGCAAGGCTCCCCACAAGATACAATCCCATAACCATTAAACAGGCACAAAACCTCATTTACTCAAATATATACAAATTCAGGAAAGGAGACAGGTTAGTGAGGGGCATAGCATTTAATGTAAAAATCTAATAGGCTTCATGTTGCAGTAATAGTTTTTCCAAATTACAGCCTGTGCATGGTATTATTACTGTTTTCCTATAACATCACACTTGTGTTGGGAAATAGAATGGGCTATTTTCTATGAGATGGCAAGTGACAGGAGAGCTGATACAGTATCTACACGTCTAATAGCTGATTTCTGTTCTGAAATTCTTGTTCCTAATTGAGATGGTTTTCTAGACTTTAGGGTATGGACATTGTAACATGACATTCTTTGCATGACAAGATAGGCATGATTTGATGTGGAATTCTTTACCTGCAATTAAGTCTGTGAAGTGCTATATTTTCTTATAGTGTCAAAGGCAGCACAGTTTGTACAGGGAAAACGGCCTCTGATAAATGTCTCCTTTAGTCAAACAAGATGTTCAACAAGCATGTTAGACACATTGAGTGCTTTCATACAGTAAGTGAATGAAGGTGGGATTGCAAAGGCTTGATATAAAGACACATCTGCCTGTAGAATGAACTAATATTTACAGTATTTCTCACCGATTTTGTTTTTGGAGAGCAAATTTAGTGGTGAATGTTTTGTCAAAGAAAGTGACTTATGCTAATCATGTTTATCACTACTTTTTGTGTAAATCATTGTGTTTAGATGTATAGTATGTTTTTAAGCTTGAGTCTAAATACCCATTTTAATGGAGTATTATAATTAACAACTAGATCAGATGACTCCTAGAAAAAAAATCTATCTTGCAACATAGTTTGCTTTTTTTCCTACATAATTTTCTGTATCCATGACAACAATTCCACCTCCTTTGTTTGCACTATGAATTGTAATCGTAGGATCACTCATGAGTTTGTTTAATGCCTTTTTTTTCTATACCATTACGTTGTCCTTCTGTGATATCTGCTCCACCTTTTTTCAATATCTACATGTATCATTTTCAACTAGTCTACAATAGTTATTGACTGAGGCATTATTGATTTACTTTTTTTTTTTAATCTCTGGGAGTTAGCTGTGTGGATTCATTTGCACAATAAGAACACTTCAGATTTACTTTCTCTGTTTGTCAGACCAAAGCTGAATTGTTCAAAGGTCAACTCTGCTTGTAGGAATAAATGTTAAACCTTTATTCAACACTTCAATTTGTAATCTTGATAACTCTTGTGGAGAGAGATTAAATTCAACATCTTGTGTAGAGAACTGATCAGTCCATCTTTTCTCGCTTCTTATAGGTCTGTGTGTGTGTGTGTGTTCTCTTGTCTTTGCTCTTCTGACAGGGCTCAAAAATGACTGAAAGCAAAAAGTGAAAGGGACTTGACTAGAAAGGTGAATGACTGTTGCACACTGAAAAAAGGATAGCAAAAGTGTTTATGGTTTTACTCCCCTTGTGCTGAAACATGAATATATAAATGAGACCCTGTAGATTTGGCTTTTGGACTTGCTGTTTTCTGTGTGCCAGGAATATTTCTTTTTTTTATGTTGACAATAGAAAAAAATGCTTAGTGACACTAGCTACAACAGAACTTAAAGAAATGTTTCAGCTCTTAAAATTTGATCAATTATCCACACCAAACATCCATTGACTTATTTAGCATCAATCCTATGAGGATGAAATAAATCGGAGAAGAAGGAAGACAAAGTTTTACACTCAAGGGATCAGAAAATGGAACCTAAACCAGGTTGAGTTTAGAATAAGAGGTGGTGCTTTGCAAGATTGCTATCTTTCTTCCACTTGTACACAAAACCCAGAAGTGAATGCAACAGGTTTTTACCACTTCTCTTGCAGTTGTCAAAAAGCAACGTGGTAGGGATTCTCAATAGTCAATAGAAGCAGGCTGAGGTAATGTTTGTAGGCCAAATCTCAAATCGCATGATGGCAGAAGAGGAATGGAGAACTTAGCTGATGCTTCTTTTGGCAATAAGAAAAACAAATACTGTAGTCCCTGATAACGAATCTGCCTAAACATCAGAAGTGTTCAGAGTAATGATGGTCTCTATAACTTGAGATGTAAAAATACAATTCCATTTTTAAATCTGAAGTGGGGCAGGGTCTGGTGATTACTGATTATTTTCGCTAAATGCACTGAATAGAAGGGCTTCTTATTTGTAATGTTACATGTTTTCTTTGTCATCTTGTAGCCATCAAGGAGTGTATAGTTACAGCTCTGATTTGATACTTTGCCAAATGTTGTGTGTGGAACAACTCATGGTGCCTGGCTTTCATGTATTTAAGGCAATTTTGTAACTGTTTAAATCTGTTAATTCAGTGGTAATTGGCTTGTAAATTCTACATGGGGAAAAAAACACATTGTCAAAGGGAACCAGTGCTGGCAACAGCAAGGAGGACCCAAACAGTCAGAAAGGTGCAGTGGAGTGACTATATTTGAAGCTGAAGTAAAACATAGACTTAAAAGCAGGAAGGCAGGAACAGAATCGCCAGTAACAGAAACGCACTCTTATAAATAACTGATACAATGTTTAATCATTCAAATGACAGGAATTGAGCATCAGCCAAACTTTAGTACCCCTGCAGGCAATAGTTAAAGTTCAATAAGGGGAGATCGATTGGAACTGTATAACAGCATTGAACAACAGAGAAAGACTTTGGCAATTGGACTCCACTGATTTAAAGAATTCTTATCAAGCATTTGCCCATATGACGCTAGGTGATAGGACAGGATCCCACGGTGGTGGGGTAGAACATGAAGGAAAACATTCTCCTGTATTGTACCTTTTGCCGTATTCACATTTAATGTTTGTTATAATTGTAACCACAATTCTGTAACTCTTCCCTGTTTTAGTTGCCTCAAGGTAACCATGTTATAACCACAAACCTTCCTTAGCATTAAATATAGTTGCTGTGCATAGATATTGTAGATAGAAAAGCAGTAATATTGGCATCCTGCGTTACAAATGTTGCCACTAAACATAATGCAGGGTTGGCATGTTGTACATGTCTTGTTGATATTCAAGCAAATGAGCTGCTGTGTGTAAAAGTAGTACTTAGCACCACAGTATAGTGGAGGGCTCCACTTCAGGCTAACTGCTGTAATGACGTATCAGTTGTGAGCAAGTCGACCCATCTGAGAGCCAATTCCTTTTTTCCCCTCTTTGTTAATTAATACTTGGCCTTAATTAATACATGACAGTATAATAGGATGATCTTTTTGTCACACTGGCCACAGCTTTATGCTCTGACTGGATGACCATTTCATTTTATTCTTGAATTATTCAAGTTTCTATGTTGAGCAACATTGAGGTTATTAATAGAAAACTTATAAATCACATTTACTTTAGAGGGATAGGTCTGGAACATAAACTCCAGTCATCTTTTATTGTTAACTGAATGCAGAAGTAATAGAAATAATAGCAACTTGTGTAGCCCAGCAAAAAAATGTTTTAGCTCGTATGTCTTCTTATAACAGGTTTAAAATGAAGACAGTTATGAGTTCGTCAGTACATGTGGCTCTGTGGTCTGTCAGTCAGGTACTGTGTATGAAAGCTAATGTCAGCAATTTATGGTGATCTTTTAAGTGTCAGATTACTTCTGTACTGTGATGGTAGAATGACTGGAAAGTGTACAACTGAATACAATTATGTCCTTAAAAGGCTTGGACTGGCCCTGCATTACAGTTCTGCTTTGTTTAGAAGAGTTGTCATCCAAGATTTTAAATCAGCTGCTGACATTATTAAATTAAATGATTTACCTGAAAATCCAACCTAGAAGCCAAATGATGGACTATTAGACGAAAGACGGTCACAGAGGCTGCAGTTGTGTCTATTAAGCTTCTATTACTAGGGTTTTAATCTCCATGTATTCAACTGACAGATGTCCTTGTTAACCTGGACCTTGTGTGTATAAATCAATATGAAAACTCAGTTGCCTGTTTAGAAATGGTGGCTAGTTATACGTCTCTCCTCACACAGGTTTTTGACATTTCATCAAAGACAGATGATTTAAACTGGAATGTTTGGCCTTTGTCTTTTTAGCATTGCAGAATTGCCCTCGGGCTAACTGAGGAAGGCAGAAGGATAACCTAACAGGGTGATTAAATCCATGTCTCACCACAGGTTTTCTTTCTTCTGAGCATATCAGTGCAGTGCATGTTACTACACTTTTAGAAAGTCAAAATATGCCAATCTTTGATGTTCTCCAGTCAAATGTTATCATGTTTGTGTCAGGCGATTGGGCATGTAGAAGGTCTGGCTGCACTCGAAGGGATCTGTCTGTTTTCTCATAGCAGAGTCGAGACTAAACTGCATGTAACAAAATGGGAAAAGAAAATGGCAAGTTAAAGAGCTGCAGTAAAATTAGACAATAGTTGCTTTTAAATGCAGAAATAGGTGATGGCAGATTTATTAAATCTTGATAAACTCAAACACAGTAGCAGCATAATGTGACCTAAAGTTATTCTATTTTCAGTGCAGACTGTTTCTGTATCTTTCCTGGTGATTTGGAGCTAACTGGCTAAAACTGAGAGGTTTCAGCGAAGTCTCATTTTCTCATCCATGTATATTGTTGCTATTTATATCCCCCCACCCCAACTCCAGAGCGGAGCCATGGTGCATATGCCACAGATATTACAGAGGAAGCCCCATGCATCCAGGCCTGAGAGGCTGTGGGCAGTTCACAGGCTATGACTCTAAAGGCTACGTTGCGCAATCAGAGCTGCTGAATCCAAAGGAGGCTATCAAACCTTTCATCTTTTATGTATGAGTCTCCTGGCTGTCCTTCTGTTGCAGGAGGCATGACACTGGTCCCACCTCACAGGAACCTCAGTGGAAATATTCCATCTGAATTATTCATTGTACATGAGGGCGATATGTTTTAAAAGGACAGTCATATCTCTGTTGCCCACATGCTGTCAAATTAAAGGCAGGGCAGAGCAGCAATGGCCAGTCACCAGCGCCTATGAGTTGGACATAGGGAAATATATCATCGCCACGCTTGGATGGAAAGATAATTTTGGATGGGTTTCGATAAATGGTTCTTTTTTGGATCTGGTCCCAAGTTGGTAAAATATCTGAGTTCTTAAAGCCTAGTGGCCAAATAAATTTCTTATTGAATCTTTAATTCTCTTCCTTTGTTTTATCTTGCTGGCATTACAGGCATTGCTAAACCAAAATAAATGCAGGGTAATTAACCAATACTGTCCTAAACAAACATGGCAAACTGGCTTAAAGATTCAGAAGTCAACAAAACAACAGCAAAGTGTAATATTAGCAGAAGTATACTAGCAAAAATGGGGACAATAAGTTCTTTGTCAAACTGGGGGCAGATCTAAAACATTTGGGACAGGCTGCGACACAGGCTCAGAAGAGGGGTGGCACATTTGAATTACATGTAAAAAACAAAACAAAATTAAACCCCTAATTCTATGAAATAATAAACCTTGCATAATTAAGAATCACATGGTTAATTTTGTGTCTAAATCAAACGTGCATAGTGCTTTCTTTAGCTAACTGTGGCTTGTCATTTGTTCCTCATTCACTCCTGGTTAACGGCAGCACTGGTAACTTTAATTGTATAGTGCATGCAAAAATCAAATGTTCATTTAATTGATACTCACAGGATGATAAAGTAAAATGTTGACTGTGTATTTTTACTTTGACTACTAATGCTTTTCCAGCTGCAGCACATAAAAGAGGAGAAATGAATGAGTTGATTGTCACAGAGCAGTGGTAAAATACATGGTCAAGGCCTTACAACCCTTCAGCACAGCAGAACATCCATGGTTAAGGTTGAATAGTTTATTGGTCTAGTATTTGTCTGTGTCAATGCCAGAATAGTCTGGTAATTAGTTCTTAAGTTGGTCAATTGCGTAATACAAAGGCTACTATATACAGTATCTGTAAATATTAAGCTACTGTATATAGTTTGCTTTGCTTGTTTAGTACTGCACTGAGTGAAATAGAAACTGTACACTTTCACAGATTCTCTAAGAGATTTGAAAGGATTCTGATCTGCATTCAGATTTGATAAGATGCGATTGAATCAAATCCTTATGGTCCAGAGTATCACTGTCTCCTGGGACCAGGATCAGTAGTTAGGGTTTACTGTAAAGTGTCTATTTCTACACATTGAAGGTCTTCAGTGAAGCTGCCATCTGAGGTTTTGGACCCAAACTGTGGAATCCTTTGCTTCTCTCCCCATCTGCTGGGGTTTTTGAATTTCCTCTGTGGAATTGTGATGCAACTGTGGCATCTTTGGAATTATTTTGATACCAGAAGTTGCTTTTAAAAAAAAAAGTGGTTCTGGTGAAATCCGTTTTCCTTTCCTTTCTGCCAGCAGGTGTGGTGCAGCTCTAGAGATAATGATGTTGATCATTTGATCCATCTCTTTAGTCCCAACTGAAGTGTCAACATCATGGATTGTCATGAAATTTTGTTTATATCCCTGTATAATTGTGTCGATATCTGTGGTCTCTTTTAGGATGAATGCAAATGATGTTGGTGACTTCCCTGACTTTTCCTCTAGCTGACTTTGCATTTCAGAGTGAAAATCAGGGTCTTTGTAAACTTAAGTGATCTACCGGCTTTTCCTCTAGCATCATTATCAAGTCAAAAACACTGGTTTATGATGAAATACCTGCAGAATCAATGACATTTTGTGACATTAGTGCTACTTTGCACGTTGTCACATATTAGCATGCTCAAAGTACTGAATTAAAGATAAAAAAGCAAATGAAAATGAAATCCTTTATACACCCAAATGAAGTCTGGGTGTATAAAGGATTCGCAGTTATAACCAAATTTTGCATCTTGGAGTAGAAAAAGGTGTGTGTTTGATAAGCTATTAATGAGCATTTTGCTTTGACAGCAAGTCCTTTGATATAATTTTCAAATTAGACTCCACCTCAATAGCTGAAAGAGCGTGATCTTTACTAGTGTAGACTGTTATTCCTGTTTTTAACTTTCATCCTGTGTTTGGTCTTATAACTGTTTTAATTGTCTGCTCTCTTTAAATTGCTTTCTCTTGCTTTTCTATGTTTCTCATTTTAAACGGCATTTCCTTTATTGGAGGTACTATATAAATAAAATGTAATTTATTTTTTAATGTCTTGTGATTCAGCATATATTTTCCAGACTCAATATTCACACACCTCCCACACACACACACACACACACACACATACTCGCACAGACACAGTAAATAGCTTTAATAACAACACCACATATAGCAGCTCCCTACAGAGTTCACTGCACCAAAGGAGACTGGCTTGCTGGCTCCTTTTAATGATCCATCTATTCTATTTTTACGAGTTAGGCAGCAGCTGCTTTGTTTATATTTTGCAGCACCCTCAGATATTTCTCATAAGCACAATGCAAGTTTAAATGTAACAGTCAGGACAATGGTTGTAGTGCTGCATTATCACACACTCACAGCTCCCTCTAAAGTCTAGCTCATTATCTCAGAGAGAAATGTCATCTACAATATGATATGCTCATCTTCAGCTGCAGGACAGGAGAGTGGCACAGTAATCTCAATGTGGGGCAATTACTCTGTCTATTTATCGCTGTCTCAAACCATTCATGGAAAGTGCAAGAAAGAGCCTTCAGCGTCTTCCTATCTCCATCAGAAGCATGATATAATTAGCCCTGCTTTGTCCTGCCTGGAGCCATTGTCTTTGTTTTGATGGTATCTCAGGCACACTTTAATTGCATTCACTTTCTCTCAGTGGCTTTATAACCTAACATAGATTGGAATTGGAATTTGTTCTGTTACAACTAATTACAGCTAATGATATTTTGAACATTTTTAACTTTTTCTTATCCAGCTATTTGAGTTATCTGTTGCATTGCTGTGTAGTAGCTGTTTATGTTGTATTATAGTACTGATGTCTGTCACAGTGTACTGTCCATACAGAGAAGCTCATAACCGTACAAACAACAAGATGGTTCCTGTCTGAACTAACTTCAGATTTCTCAGTTTCACATTTTATAGCAGCTGTGTATGCTTTGGGGTTGTTTGTAGCCTCTGCAGAGGTCTGGTGCTTGGCTGCTTCATTGGTTCACTCTGCCGTGGTTTTAAGTTTTGCTGTATAGTGGAAAATAACATAACTTGATAAAGAATGCTGTATTTAGGCTATTTTGGAATCTCATAGGAGGAGTGTGTTTGATGCATTTATTCATAGGTTTTGGTGTCAAGTAATCTGTCAGTGAGTATAGTGTGCATGATTTTTTTTTTTCAATTTAAGGAGGTAAGAAGCTGAATTATACACCATCAAAGAGGCAAAAGTTATAAATAACACGTGCAAGTTGTACAACTACAGTGTATGTGCATTGTATCATTTATATTTGTTATATTTATTTAACATACATTTGTTGTATAAATGCCATCCTGCATTTTAAAGGAAACATTTTATAACCTCTGTTATTTGTGAGACATTACTTCAGTCTAAAAATATTAACCAGCATGGACAAGTGATACAGAGGCACAATTTTATATACATATTCTATTGCAAGGAAGTATAGTTTAGCACTATTTGTATGCTGAATGTGTTGGTCTGCTCTGAGTCATACTACAGAATTTTGTGTCCCAGTCCATCTCTGAACTACACCATCATGGCTGCATGTTACTGGTAATTTAGCACACCACAAAATGAAAAAGTTCAATCAAACTTGAAACCTTTTCCAACAAACACTGATGTCACTGTTGCCACATGAACACATTGCCAGATCAATCTGGCTGATTTTCATGTTTAAAGTGTAAATTAAACATCACATACCTTTTGGGAGCTGAGAAGGTTTTTACCTCTGCAGGGACCTGCAAAACTCTTTTGATAACATTATAGTGAGTGTGACAGGTATGGATGTGTGAGACATGACCTAACATTTACTGGTTGCCAGAGTAATGCACTATTCTTATATGCACTTCAGTGTTTCAGTGATAGTCATGGCGTCATTCGTAGCTTAGGTGTTGCCTTACACATAAACATTCCACTGGATGCAATTATCTCAATTTTGTCTCAGTGGTTGCCCACAGAGTCTGTCTTTGAATATCTAGGCTTTATAAAATATCATGCAGATTTTGAATTTTGCAGTGATGGTGGTGATAGAGAAAAGCAAAAAAAAAAAGTCAAACTGAAAAGGTTCAGCTTCTGGGGAGCATGAATTTGCTCAGTTAGATTTCTGAGGTCAATATCAATGTTTAAGTACAATGACAATGTTTCCTAAAAAAACTCATAGCCTAAAACTTTTTTGTGCCATAAACTGAAAAAAATCAAAAAGGTCACTATAGCATCACTGTTTACAGTGCATGATTTTTACCATTTTGTGTGTGTGTGTGTGTGTGTGTTTTGTTTTAGTTAACCACTTGACCACATCTGTTATTTATGTAATGTGAAATGAGATAGTTTGCCTATTGCAGCTCTGCTTTACAATGACACCCAAAAGAGAAGGAAGGGAATTTGGCAAATACAGGATTGAAGTAGCCAATAGAGGGCTTCTATCAAATTCATTCATTGAGGGAATGATTTTTCTATTTTTTTGCTATGTTATGTGAAGTGTAATGTGGATATTAGTGACATATACATGTTGTTAAGGTTATACCTGGATATTTTTTGTTAGTGTATGTCTGCTTATAAAGCCCTCGATGATCTGGTGCCAATTTATTTAATGGAGTTATTGCAATTTTGCCGATATGATTGAGCATTTGGTCAGCTTCTTATAGAAGTCTCCAGATCAAGATGTAAGCGATGGGGTGGTCATGCTTTCGCTGTAGCTGCTCCTAAATTGTGGAACTCTTTCACCTGAACTTCACTCTATCTCTTTAAATCTAAACTAAAGACTGCCTTATTTTCTGTACTTTGTAGTTTGGTTAGTTTTACCAGTTTTATTGGTGTTGATCACTTTTGTTTGTCTTTGTCAGTATTTAATATTGATTTTTATATTATGTTTACCAGGTGTATGTGAAGCACTTGGTCAGCTTTTAGTTGTTTTAAGTGCTATATAAATAAAGGTTGAGTTGAGATGAAAATGCTCCCCCCTGGATTCCCTCCACTTAGGGTACAGCTGTCTGCTGTAGCTCAAAGGAGTGTTTGTTTTAAATCTCATGTAGCATGAGTGGGTGTAACTCTACAGGATACAACGGTGCTGATATGTTCTAGCAGAAAACAAAATGAGCAGTCCTAGAATTTGGATGAGAAACTTGGAGAAGGAGTTTGATTTTAATACATTAGTGTTATTGTCGTTCTCTGTACTGAACAAAGCCTTTACCGTTCACATTCATCACGTTATGTTCATGTTATTTAGTTGCCAAGTGATCCACTCATTTCATCGTTCATGGAAAGATTATCCCATTCAGTGAACTGTGCGCTTTTGACGCATTTGTGCACAAATACTGCTCATGATTATACAGTGGTTACAGAGTGGAGCTTCTTTAATTGCACGTGATTTTTGATGAGTGCAGGCACTGCAGAGAGCACTTTAATCAGACAAGACAAGTTTCATTTTGGCTTGTCATTCAGTTATTCTTGTAATTAACATTAATGTGTGACTGCTGATATGGCATGATCTGTTGCTTCTGTTTATAATTAAACAAAAAAAAGTCATAGTAAACACCAAAAATAAGAAGGTGCTGGCAGAATTTTTTATAGATGGAAATGGCAAAAACAGATTTCATAGTGTCTCAATTTAACTGATCATTGTAGTATGCCAACCACATTGTCGGAGTTTACTTACAGGTGCAACTGAATTTTTCACATTTACACACTTTTGTTTGGATGTGCAGTGAGAGGCTCACACTTTGTAAATGAGAGCAGTGCTGCAACATTAACAGGCTAAAGTAGTTAGACAGTAGAGGACAGTAATTAAAGACATTAGATTGGCTTTAGCTGACACTGATCCATTAAAATGTGCTTTAGGACCCTAACCCCTTTCCTAACTGCACAGCTTGTCATTGGGATGCTATGTTGCAGCATCAGAACTGAATGCACCCCAAAGAGTGATTCACTAATCACTCTGCGATTTTAGTAGTATTAACAAAGACCAGTGCAGACATCTGCCATTATGACATTAGATATGCTGAGCAATTTTCAGTTGTGTGTGTTGAATTGATAGTGGTCTGAAATAAATAAAACCCTGTAAGGTGGGAAAATCTTGTTAAAATAATCATAGCAGCACTTGTTTAAGTTGTGAAATGACTGTCAGTGATGCAACTTGGAAACACATTTGCTGGCAAAACTACTGGAATGGCACCATAACACTGAATGGTTTGTTTCAGTGAGAGGAGATGTAAGCAAATCATGATTATGGCCAGCGGCCTTTTTGAGTAGGAAGAATTTAGAGCTCTGACGAATGTCCTGTGACAACAGTGTGCCAGCACCACACAGGCAGGACCCAGTCAGGGCCTTTCTCTTCTCATGCAGCACTACTGAGGTCAACTCTTCTTGATTATAAATTATCTGGCTAATAGTTTGCTTGTTTGATGGAAGGGATGCACAGTTCCACCCGAGTTTGGGAAAGATGTCTGTGATGGTACAGACTAATCATTTTCTTCTTGTAAATATCTCAAGAATCACATTCAGTATCATGATGCCCCAGAAATGTTTAAGTCAAAGATGAGCAAACTAAAAACTAAACTCATTTTGCATCAAAACTGAATAAATTGTTGCCTCAGAAACAAAACTGTAAGACATGAAGAGCTTGCAGTCAATAAGAGCAGCAGCATCTCTGTTTTGCTATGCCTCTTCCATCTCTAACCCTGGCTAAAGCAAAATGATGCTTTGCCTTGTGATCGAGTCGCACTCACATTTTTAAAAGTATTTTTAAATCCAGCTTTCTTTGTACTTTCATTGGAGGATTTTGTTTGCTTCTTCTGAGTGCTGTGGCATGAGGTATAGTACAGTGCCCATGCTGTTATGTACAGAAAATTGATGCTGTCTCTGGCTGGCCAATAAAAGGCTCAGACCATATTTCACATACCACTAAAGACTTTGTCCTCCACAAATGTTGCAGACAGATGGGAAGCACTCACCAACAAAATGCACCATCCTTTGTGATTTCATCTAATTTTGACTAGCGGGCCAACATATGTTATTCATTCTGACCTGAAATTATAAAATGATAATCCTTTGTACAGTTATATGCTCATTATCTACCAGGAAACTGAGCGGGAGCAGGAGAACTAGATGCATCTTTATGAAATTTTTTATTGTTCCTAAGGGTTGTCCATTCAGCCACATTTATCCAACTTCCATTAAAATTGTGCCAATCATATTTGAAATTTACCAAGTTACAAAATATGGAACTTTTTAGTGTTTTGTCTTGCAACTAATTTTCCAGGAAAATGATGCACAAAATTAATAATAAAAGATTTGTCCCAAACCAATCCTAAGAATTTGTTTTAAGACAAATAGAGGCGCGTTTTGATGGATCCATGTTGGCTAAAATGAAGCCAATAAAATGTTTCATTACTATACTCAACAGGATGTTAAAGCATGGTGCATCTCTTGCTGCAGGTCCAAATGAAAATTTGTGTGTAAATGTAAAAAATAATTTGGGTGCACCAGTGAGTAAACTTTGACACAGATGTAGCAGATTTGGACTACAATTTGAGTTGATATTAATACCTTGTAATAATAATTTAAATGATGGGGCACCAGGCTTTTATCATGTGAGCCACATGATAAACAACAAGTCATTTATCGATCTTTGGGTCTTGTCTCATATGATTATATGAGATTCTGTGAGCAGTAGTTCTCTGGTTAGAACAGTTATGGTGTCATAGAAATGCTTTCCTGATTGGTTCTTTAAAAGCACACTGTGGAAAGGTTCATGCCCAATCTCTGAATGTGACTGTTAGTGTTTTTACCAAGTTCGACTTTATACGAATTATAACTTCCTTCCCACCATAGCTGGCACTTGATAGACATGATCAAAATGTATGAACATCACAATTAAACAGAGTATAAGCAACACATAGTTTAAACATTAGGCAAGCATACTGGAATATTCTGTGGAGATAAAGGTTAACTTTGGATTAACACATCACAATCTGTTAGCACAGTTAATCAAACTATGCAATCAAAATACAGAATTTGTCAAGATTAATTGCCTGTAATGGTCATACAAAGGGTGCAGTATCCAACTTCAGCATGTACAAAAAGTCAGATTTATGTCAAACTTCATAGGAGTATTTCTTGTATTCTTGTTGAATAGTTTACACAGTTTGAATAATAGATTTTACGTATTCAAGTTTACTATAACATTTTCATGGTTATAAGAGAATGAGTGGAAGGGACAAATTCTTTATCTAAGTCTTAAAACAACAGGCAGAGCATCCTCTTCCTGCGTTCTATGGTGTCCTGTTCTCTTGGGAAAGAATCAGATAAGGGATTAGATATTGTATGTTCGAGTTATCTCAGACTTATTGTCTGAGATCAGAGGCGTGAAGCTGAAAAATGTGTATTCAGCTGGTGAGTAAAGTCAAGAGGAGAGGGGGAGGATTGTCTGTGGAGACGGTCTGATTAGGATAGGCGTCCGGTGTTAAGATTTGTGTTGAGGTAGAAGGTGTGAGAAGGCAATTTGAATGAAGCTGTCTCCATTTAGACAAAGTAGAGCCAGAGCTCTGGGGGCTGGTGAGAGGTTTCCCTACTCCTCAATGCTTGACAGTCTAAGCTTGGTCATTTAGTTATCGGTCTCCCAAGTTCATCAGAAAAAGCAAGTCTTCCAAAGATGGTTCCTGGCCTTGTGGACACTACACTGTGAGGTTGACAAAACACAATAATTCAGTAAACTGGAACTTTAACAAACCTCTTATCTGCCGTCTCTATATACAAAAGATTTGATTGTCAGCTTCTAATTTTTGGTGTTTACTGTAGCTTTGTCAAAAATTGTGAACAGCACTAAAGGCATGTCTTGTCAGCTGTCACTGATTATTGCTAATTTTGAGAGTAACTGAATGGCAAGCCATAATTAAACTTGTCTGGTTAAAGTGTCTGTACATCTCAGATATTGTAAGCAAAGAAGCACCACTCTGTAAAACTACTGCAGACTGCTTTTGTAGTTCCAATAACTCCAGTGGAGTGATGCGTGTTCTACCATCAGGTCAATTTCAGGAATCTGTATTTTTCAATAATGTAATCTTGTATACATATTTGTTTTGAACCCAAACCTTATAAAGTCTGTCAGATTTAGTAGGCTACAGCTGTTTTTAATGTATCTCATAAATACTGCACAGATGTTTTATCAACATTTGGTCATGGTCAGTACAAATATTAGATCAGACTATTGGCAGATATCATTGAATGGAACTGGATTTGGATGAGGGCCAAAAAACTTTATCATTCATTAGGGGATGTACTTATAATCATTTTCTAATTTCATTAATGAAAAAATAGCATGTGCTCATACACCTTATACCAGTGTATGATGGTGAGAAGCAGTGTAACAATGTATATTTTTGCAAGTTTATGGCAGCTTGGAAAATGCAATGAAGAACTAGATTATGCTGCACAAGTTGTTTGAGAAATTTCTATTGAATCCCCCTTTAGTTTATCTCATGCTGCTCTAGTGGGCATAATTTAAAACCTATACAAAACTGTCATCCCTCACTGTGTTATGTTCTGCCTTATCATTGTTTTAGCAGGATCCTGTTTTGACATTAATAAAGTAGATGTATCTTTTTGAATGTGATGGCACCGTCATTGTCAGCTTTTCAAGTCCATAGTGTATGTGCATTTGATAAAAATAGATTTTGGCTGGACTTATTTAAATGTAATTACTTCACACCTCTGAAAACACAAAACATTCAGTTTATAAAGCTAAAAATCAATTTGGAAATGAGTGGTTTGTCCTAAAAATTTTTTTGTCGTCATCTTAGGTCATCTCCAGTTTAGACCTGGCTAGTGAGCAATCAACACTGTGATCTATAACTCCATTTCTAGCAGCTTCTTTTAAGATTAGATGAAGACTCATTATGTGGTAAATGTTACATTATAGCTCAATCAAAGCTCAGTCTGCATCCTGCCCCAAAATGTATATGAATATATAACTGATGTGCTAGAGCTGAAAGGAGAAGAGGAAAGCAGAGAGAGAGACAAACATTAATAATGTTACTGTATATGTGCTTGTAAAACTACTTGTTGCGATTTTATCTCCAACAAAATTCAGGGTGAGATTGTTAACCTACCTTGTTTTTCTTTCTTTTTTTTTTTTTTTGTATAGCTATATCGTTTACTTTAAATTTCAGTGGAATTATTACATTGCATTAATTGGAGGACAAAAATAGTTTGACTACATTTGGCTAGTAATGGTGACAAGAAATTCTAATGTTCAGCACAGGTTTTTTTTAAAGAAATATTGTTATTGTTCTCAAACACTGATATTGACCTCAGAAATCTAACTGGGCAGACTTTAAAAGGCAGACACTGTGGGCAACCACTCAGACAAAATTGAGATAATTGTGTCCAGTGGAATGTTTATGTGTAAGGCAACACCTAAGCTACAAATGACGCCACGACTATCATAAACACTGAAGTGCATATAAGAATAGTGCATTGCTCTGGCAACCAGTAAATGTTAGGTCATGTCTCACACATCCATACCTGTCACACTCACTATAATGTTATCAAAAGAGTTTTGCAGGTCCCTGCAGAGGTGAAACTTTCTCAGCTCCCAAAAGGTATGTGATGTTTAATTTACACTTTAAAACATGAAAATCAGCCAGATTGATCTGGCAATGTGTTCATGTGGCAACATGTTTGTTGGAAAAGGTTTCAAGTTTCCTTGAACTTTTTCATTTTGTGGTGTGCTAAATAGCTGCATGGTTCGCTAACTAGCTTGACTACGCATTAAATGTGAAATGGAGACATTTTAAATGAATTCAAACAAGAACTGACATGCTCTTTGTGATTAGGAGTTTCTGTATGGACAGTGCTTAACGACAGACTTCATTAGCCTTGTCTACAATTCACCAGAAACAGCTGCATTCAGTCCTTTTCTTACCAGAGGTGTTTTAGCACCATCCTGTACTTTTACCTCAGCTCAATTATAGATGTTCTCAGTCTTTCTGCCTGGCTGTTTTTCACGGAATTCCAGAAATCCACCCTCCAAAGCTGCTAGCCAAATATGTAGTCTCACATCAGCCACAGCTGATATCATTAATCAACAAAAGAATACTTGCTAATTCTCCCACTTAGCTGTTGCTATAAATATTAACCAGATGCTGTAATTATAATATTTTAAAAAAGAATATTCCCAGTTTGACTCAAACATCCTAAAGTAGTTCTAAAAGGTCATTCTTTGCTGAAATTTTCATGGTCTCAACAAAAAAGTGTACCATAAAGGTCTGACAGTGGCCTAAACAGAGCTGCTGGCTGGAGTTCCTCTGTTACAGTATCTCAAAGATAGTGGTTGTATGAGAGTGTTGACATTCGATCTCAAGTGGGGGAAGAAACTGTATACCATTTATGAAATGTGATTTAAATTATGTATGTATATGTATTTGTATGGACTGTTTGTTTGTGCATATGTATGTATCTGTATATGCATCTAGTGAACCAGCAAAGTGTTTTCATTTTGTAAGATAGGAAACTGAAGGTGAAGAGCTAGGACAATTCAATTTGCATACTAGTTAGTAAGCAAACAGTAGTTGGCAAAGAAAAAATGACAAGGAAGCAAATATTTTCAAAGAAAATGTCAGGTGGTGAATATGATGAGGAGCTCAAATGAAGAACAATTAGCCCTATCTCCAGAACTGTTGTGTTGTATCATGTTGCGCTCATGCTGTATACTAAATGAGGAAGCAGAGACACGGGAGCAGGCCAAGAAGGCAGGACATTGCCACTATGTCACTGGATCAACCAGAAAGGTGGATAATCTGGAGCAAACAAACATGATGGGACATTTTGAAACCACTGTTGGAAGAGTTGGAGCAAGACAGAGATGCTGTGGATGCTGCGCTGTGGTTGTCAAATAGTTAGGATGGGTCAAATGCTGAGGATTAAGTCCCCCTAGTGGATTAAAATGTGATTCAAACAGGTTTTATTTCTTTAATATGTGTGGTCAGTGATCTGAATCTTGTCCTCTTTTTAGATGCTTATCCTTTGGGGGTCACCCCAATGGATTTCATCTATCTGTATATGTGATTTGACACAGGTTTTTATGCTGCACAGATAAACAATCTTCCTGACCCAATCTTTCAAATTTTCTTTATTCAGGCCAGGGATCTGCACGTAGAGCGCACTAGTGTGTACAACCCCAGTGGTTGGGTGTAGCCACTTTACCTGGTATTCCCAGTTTGTTCTCTGTCCAAGTCCTAACCAGGTCCAACCCTTAGCTTAGCTTCTGAGATCAGATGAGATTGGACATGGCCAGGGTGGTGTGGCTGCTCTGTTTGCAATAATCTGTTAAATAAATGATTATAATATTAAGGATAACGTAAATTAAAAAATATAACCTTGTGACAAAGATCACTTTTTTTTTTTAATTGTCTTTATCTATTATAGATTTGCATATTTGTGGTTCTTTCATTTGACCTCCGGCCGTATGTCTTGGACACTCAGGTGAAGAGAGGGGCAGAGCTGTCAAATGATCACCACCTGGTGGTGAGCTGGATCCGATGGCGGGGGAGGAAGCTGGACAGACTCGGCAGACCCAAACGTATTGTGAGGGTCTGTTGGGAACGTTTAGCAGAATCCCCTGTCAGAGAGATCTTCAACTCCCGCCTCCGGCAGAGCTTTGACCAGATCCCGGGGGAGGTTGGAGATATCGAGTCCGAGTGGACCGCATTCTCCACCTCCATGATGTGGCCGTTCGGAGCTGTGGCCATATAAATCATTAACCTAATCTGGGACTATATTCAGCATTTGTTGATTAATTATTAATTTGTTTATATGCTTAATCAGTAACATTAAATAACATTTTCCACCACATAGACAGGCGTAAAATTTGTTTATCAGAATGTGTAACTGTTACGATAAAACTTTGCACAACCATTCTGATGAAACACTGTACACTGTGTATAAACATTGTATGGCAATAAAGTGAAACAATGCAAATTAGCTAAATATGAATAGTTCACTAGAAATGTAATTATGCAGCCTGCCAAAAAATGATTTATTCTTTTAAATTTAGTATTTGTTGTAACGATGTATTTTTATTAGTTCCTTATTTAAAAAATGATATATAAACTCATTATGGCAATACAGCAAAAACAAAAGATTATACGTAGAGATCTTTTAAAAATTACAAAGTGTAGGACTATCTAATTAGTATAGTATTATAAGTGTTTTGATATCAAAATCTGCATTTTTAATGTAACCAAATATCCTGCATCATAAATACGTGTGGGATTTGTACAAAACTTAAAAACAATGGAAAATCAGATGTAAATTCAATAAGTTATGATGAATTTATAG